>NC_044285.2:3611507-3915757 GCF_004027225.2 Strigops habroptila
CTTTCTCCAAAATATGCTGTATGATAGATGGCTCAAAAATTGTGTTCTAAGATTTACCTGTCAAGGAAGTCACTGTTAAAATAGCAAAATTCAGCCCCAATTCTCTATTGAGCTCTGCGTTTCAGCTCTGTTATTCTGGCCTCGTCTTAGGAGCAAGTCTGCTAAGTTCTGTTTTGTGGTTCTTGTGTGTTCACGCATGTATCTGGGCTCTGGGGGAGCATGGGACTAGCAGGGAATGTCATGTTGTCAGTGCTGTGAATTCATTTGATACCAGGATCTGTATTTCCATCTCTGCTCTTTCTGAAAATCAGGAATCACATTGGCTAGAGTCAAACTTGGATGCGAGTGTGTGACTTAAGCCACGTTGTTTATGCTGTGAGAAGTTGTTGGAGTTGAAGTAACAGTGGATGTTTTACCAGCTCGTCTTACCAAAAGTGCCTCTATCCTATGTTTGCGCTTTTGTTTTAAGGCTAGTACAGAGTGCAGCAGCTTTTTTAGTCCTGGGGCTTTCCAAGGAGAGCCCTGGGCCTTTTAAACAGGGTGGTGCCAGTCTCATTTCCAGATGCATTAGCTCACAAAGTTGTAAGTGATTTATGTCATGAGTTTTAGAGGTGAGAGGCTCTCCATGTGGTTCTACAGTAGCTGAGATCATCTGGTGAACTAAATCCAGTAGCTTGATAGAGAACAGGGGACCACTGCTACAACAGCCTTAGTGCTGAGCTTTTGTTTTGGAAAGGCTCTTTTCCCCTTAGGTCTGCTCAGGCAGGAACTTGGTGACCTATGGGAAGCACCATATGACTGACTTGTTTTCCCAAGATTTCCTTGGCAAAGGGGGATACAATTCAGTGACTGAAGCATTTGAAAGAATGAGAAATGTTTGGGATCTCAGATATGAAGAAAGTAGTGTGTTCTGTGCAGTCACAAGGAAGTGTAGGAGTACTTCGTCACAGAGGCTGGCAGTGTGAAAGTATCTACATATGGTCTGGTCAACTAGGCCGTGTTTAATTCTGTGCTTATATTTTGGATCATGTAATACCCCAAATGTTTATGTTTCACCACAACAAGAACTTACTGAGAAAGGAGAATGGCCTCCAGCTTCTGAGAAGGATGGGAAATGTGCAGGAGTGGAATGGAACTCCTGTGGTTAAGTAGGGCTGCTCGGGCTGAGCAGGCAGAATTCCCTCGGTAGCTGTTGTATAGCACTGTGCTTCCTTACATAGCTGTGGAGAATACCTTAAATACTGCAGTGTGGGTTTATTGGAAGTGTAAGTACTTATTACATCATCTGAAGCAACTGGTGAGTTTGGCAGGGTCACTGTTGCTTATCAGGGCCTGTTTATTGCCTACATGAAAAGAACTGGCCTTTCTTGACAAAATGTAGAAACCCGACATCTTGGAGGCTTTACACTCCCTTTGAGAGCAGTGGAGACAATGATGCTTTCTTCAAGACATAACAGGGGTTTGGGAGATGGCCAGGGTATTATCATTTAATTTTGGTGCCAGAAAAACTTTCCTGCTATGAGTAGGAAAGGAATTCAGGAAAGGAAACATGAAGAATGAAGTTGTCACAGGAGTGAGCCTCTGAACAACTACTGAGTTTTACACTGGAGTTTATGGTCTGTTTGAGGCCAAATCTTGTCCTTCCTACTTGGACAAGTCTCCCACTGGAAGCCAGTTAACTCCACTGGAGTCTTGCCTAGGAAAAATTTTGGATTGCAGTTATCCAGCTTAATTACAAGACCTGTTGTTTTAAATCGATGTGAAACTAGGATCTTAAAGGAAAAGGTAGATAAAGTCATTCAAACATTAAGCGTTGAGGCAAAGTTTGGGTGAGTACAGAAGAATATAACTGCAGTTAGGGAAGGCCTTCCAGGGATTACTGTCATGGCCAGCTGAAGTGATGAAACCTGAAAATTCTGGATGTAAACCACTAGGCACTGGGGATGAATACCAACAGCATGGAAAGAAGTGGGAACAGACTTGTCACAGTGGGGCTGGACACATCAGATTTGTCGTTCCTGATGTTACATGTGTTTCATTTTCCACTTTTTACCGATAGAAACTCAGAAACAAGAGGCTGACGTCGTGGGGAACATGATTCATGCTAAAGAAATTAATGTTATGGTGCTTCCAGATTTTCAGTCTATTCAATGCCCTTAACATAGTTTTAATCTTACTGCGTAAAGAGTCTCCAAATGCAAGTGCAGCACAGTTGTGGGAAATGTGTGTGAGCACAGATGATAGACTCTACACTACTTTTACCATTTTAAGGTAAAAATGGGTCCTGGTTTAATGATTTGATGCTGTCTGGTTTTGCTGTGTCACTTTGACCATGCCAAAATATTTATGATTGAATTAAGAACTGAAAATGAAATCTTAGTCCATTAGACTCAGCAAAATCTCATCTGTTGCATTTAATCCTGTGAATTTTGTTCAGGTTCTCCTGTCCATGTACACCTGATGCCTCTGTACTACACAGATTTACTGACCTACTTGGATTTGATTTACAGATCTCCCTTACTCCACAGAACTCATGTTGTCAATGTGGATTATTCAGTATAATTATCTTTCTTTGTTGTTTATGGCACTGAATTTGTCTGGTCCATCGTGCTCCACACTAGAGATAAATGTTTTTTAAAAACGGGTATCTATGTAAGAATTCCCTTGTTTTCCTCACCTCACAGAGTCTTCCTCTCCACTTTCCATTCCCTCCCAGCTTTTCAATAGGGCCTGGTCTGAAGTTATGTTTATTCGAGGGATGTTAGAATAATGTGCAAATACAGAGGTAATTCTTTGTTTCCCAGGAGTGCTTATGTTTATGGACTGAGGTGCAGTCACCCAGTTAGAGTGACATGGGATTACTACCTCAATGGCTCATCGTAAGCACGGACATGGATCTTAAGCTGGTAAAAGCAGGAAAGCTCTCCTGGAAACTGGTGCCAACCAGTGGAAAAGCTGTTCCATATTTCTTATTCTTTCCATTTCTCAGGAAGATCACAGAGGTTCTGACTTGCCATCTCTTCCCATGGGCAAACACATGCAAGAGAAGGTGTTTCAGCCCAAATAATGAACTGTAGCAGAATACTTTGGTTTTATTATCTGAATTCACTTTTTCAAGCTTATGAGGAAGAATAAAGTAGATGGAAAACAAATCAAAGAGGGAGATGTGAGTTTTGGCTACAAACAACTTGCAAACTGTGAAGAATTTAATGATAAAAAAAAATCTTGCTGATTTAGAAAGAAAAACACCATCTCTGCAGGCACTTCCCCCACTGTGGGGTTGAAGAACAACAGATAACCAGCGGGCAGGAATGAAAGTCCACGCTGAGAGTAAGAACACAGCCCCGTTGTGAAAATGCCAAAGAGAGGTGGTTTGGTGGCTTTTTGCTGCCCTGGAGCTGTGGAGCCCTTCTGCATGAAGTACTGGGATGTAATGGGGAGAGGGGAAGTCACTGCCCAGACGAGTAGGACTCTAACTGTTTCTTTCTTTTCATCCACATGTGTTAAGATCTGAAGCAGCAGAGAGGAGGGAAAGACAGACCTGACATTAATCCCTTGTCAAAGACTGAGATTCCCAATCCAGGTGACCAAAACAATGCAATCTTCACCTTAGCTGGCTCCAGAGAACTTCAGGTAGGGCTCTGCAAGTTGATTTAACTGAAGTCCCCTCTTTGGGATTACTTGGGGTTTCTAGCTTAGCAGAAGACAAAGCTGAAAGCACAGGTCTAAGCTTCAACATATGACTCTGCAAATACAAAGTCATAACAACCCATGTAGGATAATGTTGTTGATGTTCTGATAGTCTGAAGATTTATGAAAGTATCTTCTATTTACTCAGCTGGAAAGAGCCCTGTTCTTCTGGAGTTTGGTTACCCCATAAAGCATTCAGAGGAGACCCCATAATCATTTCAAAGTCAGAAACATTAAGTGGAATAACAAGTATAAACCCATCCACAGTGTCTTTGAAGTGCAAGAAGCATGTCCTTGTAGCCATAGAATATTACTGTGCCTTGAGCTGTGGGGTGGGAAGAAACAGCTTCCAGGCAGTTGTTTCAGGTGGTGAAAAGACCATATTTTTCTTACCACAAAAGAAGCTGGTCTAAAAAAAAGAGTTGAGCAGTGAAAAAGGTGATTAAATTCCCACTGAAATTCACAGGAGCTTTTCCTGTGATGCTGACGAGAACTGGATCCCGACCTCAAGCAACCAGATAAGATGGTAAGGACAGCATGGCCCTGCATTCTGCAGCTGTCAGGAGCAGGGCACAGCCCCCGTGTTCCCTCCTCCTACAGCACAGGGCCAAATCCTTCTGTCTGCAGGACACTCACCTGAACACAGTTCTGCCTTTGCCTCTACCCCAACTGGCTACGTATCTCTTGAAAGACATCCCTGGGAAAGCAGGGATGCTGATGCCAAGGCCAAATTTACTGGGAAGAGACAAATGCTAAGCTGAGGTTATCCCAACCACCGTAGCATGGGACCAGAAACTAGAGCAAAATGGCAACTGGGGCAACACAGCAACAGTTTAAGCACAGAACTGGCCACCAAAATCACAAAGTGAAGCAGTAAGGATGCTGGGAAGAAAACAAGCCCCGAGAGGAGGGGAAGGAAAAGGACAGCAGTTCGGTAATACCGGGGATCAGCCCTTTCCAAGCAGCAGAAGCCAGCTTTGCCTGGACTCCGGGATGAGCTCTGCAGCCAGGACAACTCCTTTTCCCTGAGCACCAGCGGTTTCAAACTGAGCCCAGCCGATGAGTTCCCAAGGCTGGAGCAAAGGCAGGAGGATCTGGGAAACACTCCTTTCCGAAGTTCCCACTATGGGAGTGAGGACTCGGTTGGGGCTGGGCCAGGATAGCCACAAGCAGAGGCCAGCAGACCTGGTTCACTTCCACTTGCTGGGCAAGCCTGCCTCCGCCTTCAGCCTTAGCATTGGGTTTGTGCCTTTCCTGGCTGATTGAGACTCCCTGAGAGTCCTAGAGGAGCTCCTAGAAGAGCCATGTGTTTGCTTCCTACAACGAAGAGCAGAACGTGCTGAAAGGTCTTTCTAGTGCTAGCACGTATGGGTAAGTTTCTTGGTTATGTCATGGGCTGCAAACAATGAAGGAGAAGTCCTAGCATTTCAGGAGAGGAATCTATGGGAAGCAGGAGCTAAATCTTATCAGGCTATGCAAATCCCGCCTAGTTCCTTTGTTGTTCTAAAGGAGGAATTATTCAGTGACCAAAGAATGTTTCATGCATTTCCCTGTTTCCTCTGTAACATACCATTGAGATCAGGAAAACCTCTGTGTTTCTCCATTTTACACCTCAAAGAGGGATTGGGTGCTTCTCCATCCCGTTGTGTGATGGAACCATAGATGCCAGTGTGAAATGCACAGCAAACAGTGCTGTTGGTCACCGGGCACAGAGGAAATATCTCATGTATGTGAAGTAAATATGTCTAAAGTAAAATGTATTTAAAGTAAAAGTGAGGGTGGCAGGTCCCTTCGGAATGCCCACGGAAACACTGGTGCTGTGCAGTGCGATGTGGGAGCTCCAGCCCCTGTGCCATGAAATCCGTGCCGGGTACCTGGTTATTGCTGCAAGGGTCCACGAGGTGGCAGTAGCAGGGCACCGCTCCCCGCTCCGGCACGGCTCCGTGTAACGCCGTGGTCCATCTTCTGGCCCTTTAAAACAAAGATTCTATGGAAGGTTGGGATGCAAAAGTGTTTAGTGCAACCGGCAATATCCACTTAGTCGGTTTCTAACCGTGAAACTCTTGTCTGGTACATCACTGGTAAAAAAGCACTGTGTCCTGGATTTTACTGAGAGCGAAGTTTGGTACTAGACCAGAGGACCAGTGTGTTGGTGTCCCAGCATCTACCTGGATGTCACCAGTGATCCTTCCCCAGGTCTCCTGCTGAATCCCCTGGCACCAGAGCTGTGTCTGGGGTATGGGCTGGGCAAGAAAGGATGTTCCATCTTCTCTGTCTCTGCTTTACTGCCTGTAGTTTTTTGCGTTGTCTATTTAATCGTAGAATCACAGAATGGTTTGGGTTGGAAGGAACCTTCAAGAACCATCTAGTCCAACTCTCTGCCATAGGCAGAGACACCTTCCACTAGAGCAGGTTGCTCCAAGCCCCTGTGTCCAACCTGGCCTTGAACACTGCCAGGGATGGGGCAGCCACAGCTCCTCTGGGCAATCTAAGATACATTTAGTTATTAGTATTAATTAAAACTACACATTTGTCAAGCTTCTTTAATCCCATTTGGCACAACCCTCGTGCCCAGGCTGCACTCAGCCATGGCTGTGTGGGGAGCTGGGGACTGATTTGCTGTGGCAGTGGGATGAAGTGTTTCCCTGAGCTACCTCTGCGAGTGGCTGTGGATGAGGCTGTGGATGAACAGGAAGCGCTGGGAAGCTGCAGGCTGTGGATGGCAGCATCCACAGTTCCTGTCCAACCTCAGCCCGTCTCTAGGTTTCTCTTTCAGCGGCAGCTGGACTCCACTCAACTGCCCCAGCAGAGATCGAAGCTCCAAGGATGCCCATCTGGCACGTGCTGTGTGTGGGGTTTGCCACAGGCTGGTACCCGGCTGCTGGTGCAGTTTCCTCCATCACAGCTCATGGACAGTGCTGATGGGACTCCTGAGCACCAGCAGGTCACCTGAAACACACCTCCTCTCATTCCTCCTGGGTGTCCAGCCCAGACAGCCTCAGAGCAGACAGTTACAGGAGTCCTAGAGTGATGCTAATATTTTGCTTTTATGAACAAATACTTGCAACCGAGCCAAAGCCAAGTGCCAGCTCTGCTGCGAGAGAGGATCTAGCATCAGAGGAGCATCCTGGTTCTGTTCTTGGTTCACCGTACAACCTTGCAAATAATGACAGCATTGGCCCCAAATGGATGGGGATGAGGTATTGGTGGCTGTTGTTGATTAAAGAGCAGGATGTGTTTCAGACTCCAGAAGGGCTGCTCCCTCCAGGCCTCGCACTGGCCCTGCATCTGGCTGGTTCTTACCTAGTGGCTCCGAGCAGACTTTGCTGACGTGCGCAGTCAGGTTTCCTTGCTGGCTGTAGAGGAAAAGGCAGCCCTTGCTGTCGCTTAGAGCAGCGTGACTTGCACAAACCCTATCAAAGTGCATTACAGATGTGGCCATGCAATGGTCACAGCACATCCTGCCTGCCCTGCTCCTTCATCCCCTCGGAACAGAGATGCTTTTGCTGCTTTGCATCAGCTCAACAGCCCCAAATGTGGGGCTCTTTTCCAGAGGTAAGTGCTCCAAGTGATCCCAACGCTTGATAACTACCATAGATACGCAACATCAGTTGACCAAACGCCCCAGCTTGTGTCTCCAGGCTATGGAGCTCATACTAAAGGCTGTGGGACAGCATGTGCTGGAGGCTGAGTGCCTACAGCTCCCTCCTGCTGGGAGTGTTTGTCCTCCTGGGACAGCACTGGGAATTTGCTGACTCAGTTGGGGGTGATGGGGAGGGAACATGAAGACTGAGTGGTCCAGAGGGGGAAGGCTGCTGAGCAGCCATGTCTGGAGAAGGTTAGCAGAGCTGGATTGTTCTCCAATCCACCTTCAGGCAGGTTTGGGCTGTGAACTCTGCGCTGCCTCTGACAGCAGCGTCACAGTAGTGCTTCTGCACAGCTCTGCATCCAAAATGGGAGCCGCCAGGAAGATTTGCACAAACTTGAGTAAAGGATTGGTCCTGTGGGGAAAAGTAACTCTGAATGCTGCTGCATTGTTGGTCCTATCGCTGCTCGTGGATAAAAGGTGGAGGGGTTTGATTGACGAATTTGTGTAAAAGTTAGTTCAAACGGTTTGATGAAGCTTTGAGGGCAGCTCGAGAGCAGCTTGAGTGTGAGACACCAGAAGAAGGGTTAGACATCAGAACTCCAGAGCAGTGATTACACGAGCACATGGGCTCACTTCCACAAGAGAAAAGGGGTGTTTTACAGACACAGTCTAAGGGGCCAGTGGGCTTGGCCTTGGGACACAGTGCTCAGCTCTGTGCCACCACCCAGAGGTGCTTGTGCTTGGGCACAGCCCTTTCCTTGGTGCATCTCCCCCACCTCTGACGCTGCAACGCTGTTGGGCTGTGAGTAGGGGTACCCCAGCCCTGCAGTGCCTGGTTGTGGGGTCCCCAATCCAGGAATGGGAAAGGGATTTGCCGGCTGGAGGAGAGCAGGCTCCTGTGACCCACCTCGGAGCCATGGCACTCGACGAGGGCCCCTGACCCGCAGCAATCCCTGCTCAGGGGGATATTGAGTTTTCTGTTTGCTTTGCAAGTGTAATTGGCCAAGACGCTGTGAAGGGAGGAGAGAGCGCTCAGGGGAGAGGTGTTAAAGAAATAGGAAAACATTATTAAGAGTGTTCTAAGTCGGCAGTTTCCCTTATTAGTACTTTCACGGTGGAAAGGAGCCACTTTAGGTCTGTGCAGTTGCTCTGGGCCACCATGTCCAGGCTCCTGTAGACATCCACACAGATGGCTGTACTGTGTCTTGTGCACCCCCTTGGCATCAGCCCTATCTCTCTTCCAAGCCATGCACGGCCTTCTTGGCTTACAAATCTCCTCTGGCTTCTTGTGCCCTGCTGCAAGGAATATGTAAGGAGAAGCCTTGTATGAAATATTTGATTGGGGGGGGTGATCCTTGTCCAGGTGTTGAATACAAAGGGAGATGTTTGAGATGGATGTAGGATATGCCCAGCTGAAGGACATTGCCAGGGACAGCCCCTTGATATTGTCAACTCCAAGCATTCAGAACATCTCCTTCCACATCAAACAAGAAATCAACAGCATTGGATTTTTTTGAGAAAGGATAGTTTTAAACAACCCTATGGTTGGGAACGTCTTCATTTGTTCCTGGGCAATAAGCCTCCGGGCTTTTCCCGGCTCACATTTCCCAGCCTGTCATGGGGTCAGACATGGAGTGATGGAGTTAAATGAGAAATTGTTCTGATGATTGCAGGAGCCAAGGCCTGGAGAGGGAAAAACCCAAACAAACCATAAAGCAGAACAAAAGAAAGTGCCGGCTATTCCCAGGTTCCTGATAACATCATCAGAGGTGGCAACACTGGACTTCATAAAAAAGCCTCGCTGAACTTTAGGGTCAGCCTCAAACAACGACAGCTCTTTCCTTTGTCCATTTGTTCCTGCATGCCTGGGGAGTGACGTGTGGCTGATCACTATTGCCTGGGTGATGGCTATCTATGCACAGTGCTCAGATACCAAGCAGACCCTGCAGCAGCCCTGTCTGTGTTCAGATATCCAGCATGGTCTGGACGGAGGTGGTGGTACACTCACTTTTCTGATCCCTCTACACCAAGTGCTGCCTGCGCTGGAGGAAGCGGTTTCTCCCAGCTCCCTGCAGTGTCTCTCAGTTGGAAGCACGTTCATCTATATTCCTGGCTTTTCTCACCCACAGTGGCATGTGAGCAATGTCATTTTCTGCTCCAGACAGTGTTGCACCCTGATCCCTCCAAATATCTGTGCCAAAGCAGCAAGATCCCCTGGGAGGTTTTGCACAGACCATGGTGGCACCAGTGTGGGGACATGGCCAGACCTCCACTGTCATGTGGGCCAGGTGGGAAGTGAGCTGGGATTTTAGGAGTCCATTCCTCAGCCTGTCCCACAGGAGTATTTTTCTTCTCTTTTCCCTGTTTTCCATGGAAATAGGGTGCTTTTCCCTGTTGCAGCTGGGTGAAGCTGTGAGGCCCCTGGAGAGGGGCAGAGGGGCAGTGTTTGGAGGGAAGATCTCCAGGGAAAACCTCATGCAATGCGCTTGCTGTTTGTGAGACAGACACATGTCAATCAGAGCAAACTCCCTCTGACAAAAGGGAACCTTTCCCAGCCAGGAATTAAGCTCCCTGCTGGAAGAAAGAAAGGGATAGGCCTCCTGCCATGGACTTACCTTAACTGAAGCAGGCTGCGTGCTCCCTTAAGGACACAGGTGCTGGTGGCTCTGCTCTGTCCCTGGACACCTCCAGTGTCAGCCTCTTTCTGCTCCTTATCCCCAGGAGCTCACGAACAGACTGCCCGTTTTCAGCCAGACTTGACAGAGATGTATCAGAGGGAGTTTTTCTCTCGCAGGCTCAGGAGAATTTAGGCTGCTGGAAGAAAAACCTGAACAATGGCTCTGCTGGGGCTGCCTCAACAGTGCTAGATATGGGAGACTCAAGGCCAGGTTGGACACAGGGGCTTGGAGCAACCTGCTCTAGTGGAAGGTGTCCCTGCCCGTGGCAGGGATTGGAACTGGATGAGCTTTAAGGTCCTTTCCAACCCAAACCAGCATTAGGGCAGGTGCAGTCAACAACATGGAAGGAAATCCCTGATGCCCAAAGAGCAAGGCCAGGGGCTGTGGGGAGAGCATGGGCAGCATCTGAGTGTCCCAGGCAGGAGAGCATCACCCCTGAGGTGGGATTGCCTGCTTAGGACCAGGACAGGAAGGGTTTGGATAGGGGTGGCTGCAGAGAAAGGAGAAGGCTGAGTAATGGCCAAGTTAACCCTTTGCACGCTGGCATTTTCCAGGCGGGGAGCCAAATGACTGCTCGGGAAGATGTATATAACACATGTCTGCAGTCTCCAAAGGGTTATTAACTGTGCAATAATGGCCATGAAACTTGGCTTCCTCGACGTGCATTTAAAATTGCAAAAAAATAAAACACGAGTTTCAGAGGGGGAGAGGGCTTGTTTCCTAGAGACTGCAGAGCCAAATCCACTCTGTGATGGGGAGAGGAGGAGAAACAACCCCCCTGCACAAGCTGGGCGCAGGGGAGAAATGCAATGAGTGCAACAGGACCTCAGCCCCCTCCTGCCACACGCTTTATCCTTATCAGTAACAATTTCAAGGCATTTTGACAAGCCCGGGGTGTGAAATTAATACAGAAAGCCTGTGTCTCACTGGAGCTTTGGGATTTGGATTCAATAAAACCACTGCTGCTCCTAAGACAGCTTCCTTTTTAGTTGTGTGGGTACCTCTGCAGGGGCTTATCCCTTGCTCCTGGCTCCAGCCCTTGCCAACACCAAGATCTGCCTTGATGTTGCCCGTTGTCGGGCTTCACATCCCCTTGGACCCCTGCCCAAATGCTCTGCAACTCCACGATGCTCAGCAGGGACCAGCCCTACCCCAGTGTGTTCTGTGCTGGCCAGCCCAGCCACCGAGAGAGACCTTCCATGCAGTAAGTTACAGACTTCTCTTTATTAGTGCCCCTCTTCCCCCACACTATTAAACTCATTCTTTCTCTGTATTGTTATTACTTTTTTGGCAGAGGATTTTGGAAGGTGAGAGAAAGGATCTACTAAAAAGTGAAGCAATTCTAAGCCCCCTCGTCAAACCCTTTTGAGGGAAGAGACAAGGTCCCTTAGCAAATGAAATCGGCTGGTGGTCTGGGCTTAAACGTGACTGCTCAGGGCTGAGGCCAGATTTGGCAGCTCACAAATCAAGTTGCCTCTTGGTTCTCAGGAGTGGAGGATTGCCATGGGTGGGAGAGCTGTGGGGGAGCTGCTGTGCCAGCCAGGGCTCTGGCCTCAGAGGGAGGCACTGAAACTGTTGGTCCAGAACAGGTCAGCAGGGAAACCCAGGCTCTGAGGCTTTGTTTTAACCACATTTAACATAGAGCAAGGCAGTCCCAAAATGAGTTTTCGTCTCAACTGAGTGGGTCCTGGGCCAGTCTTTTTGCTTTGCTAACTCACTGTTTGAGATCAGACGGAGCCTTGAAAGACAGGAAAGCACAGAGCTATTAAATCTCACCTGATCTCATGTTAAGAAAGTGAATGTGAGCCATGGGTCTTGGCTTCACACAGGTTTTGTCTGCTGGGAGCTGATTGCAGGTCCTCAGTTTTGCTCTTGCTGTTGATCGCTGCTTACGTCCTCCAAGTGCCACTGCACCAGAGAGATGAGGATCTTCCCTGAGACCACATCTGGAGGTGGGATGTCTGTGTGTGCTCACGCCTGTGTGGTGCTGCAGAGGCCCTGCACTGGGTCGGTCTTTCCAAGGTGCTCCACCAGCTCCCTGTGTGCCACAGGGTGTCCCTCAGCACCTGGGAAGAGCACAGTCAGTGGGGAGAGGGGCTGGAGGCAGCTCTAAGATTCCAGCTCTCAAGCAGCATCTCTACTTGTCACAGGAGCAGATGTCAAAGAAAACACGGTTCTTGTTGCCTGTCCAGTGCCTGAAAGAAAGAAAATGGTTTTAACCCGCACATCTCTCGTACCAGTCCTTTCCCTAGACTCAAACAGCCCTTTTCTTAGCACTGTGTCCTCGCAGCGATGAGCATCCAGACCTAATTCCCCTTGCTTGTGACTCAGAGCCATTACCACTGTCAGCACAACCCTGGACAATTCTTGTGTAAGTGCTGCACCGAGATCTGCCAGAGTCATTCACACTCTTTTATGGGTCTTCCTTTGAATTCTTCTACAATTTCAGTAACAAAGTTGCAGGTTTTTGCAGAAGTTTAAACGCCGGGACACTGCTCTGCTGGGCCACAGCAATTTAAAGCTGCTAACACGTTGGGTCTTTACTGCTTTCCAGGTCTCGGCCATGCCAGGAGCACAGGATCCCATCCAAAGCCCACCAAACGCAGCGGAAATCCTTCTGCTCTTGGAAATCATCCTTCTGCTTGCAACGGCCCCTGGACCAGGCTGACTTCTCCTGACCCCTAGGCAGCTGAGGACATGCAAGACGTGCCCTAACCATCAGGTGGGAAGGATCGCTTGGGGAAATGGGAATGGGTTGTACCCGGCTGAGGGCCCTCTGCACCCAAGTGGCAAGGGAAAGGGAGTCGGCAGGTAGCTTCCTCCTCTTCTTCCTCTCCCAAAGATCCTTCTTAACTAGCTTGAACAATCTGTCCTCCCTGCTTTAAATTAGCACCCCCTTCCTACCCACCACTGTCAAAATCGATTTTTACATCTCCTGAGCTTTATAGGCAGTTCTTAGCTGTGAGGGTGCTGAGGCGCTGGCACAGGGTGCCCAGAGAAGCTGTGGCTGCCCCGTCCCTGGCAGTGTTCAAGGCCAGGTTGGACACAGGGGCTTGGAGCAACCTGCTCAAGTGGAAGGGTTGGAACTGCATGAGCTTTAAGGTCCCTTCAACCCAAACCATTCTATGCTTTCTTTGTTTCCACCCAGGTGATGATCACTCCTGGGACACGTAAGATCATTGCCAAAACTCTTTGTGCACTGACACATCACCAACCTCATGTCCTGGTGTGCCGAGCCCTGGGATGAATACTGCAGGTAAGGCGGTGGAGAAGGCTGCAGGGAGTGCGGGAAGGGGTGGATTTTCGAAGCCGGCTGCAGCAGCGGTGTCCCGGTGCCGGGAATGCCGAGGCTGTGTGGAAGGAGCGCTCCTGGAGGCCGCAGTTCCAGGCCCAGGTGTCCCGGTCACCGGCCGCTGCCGCCATGGCCACGGCGGGCACAGGGGCAGGAGAGGGCGCCCCCTGCCGGCCGCGCCCGCACACCCACGTGCGCCCCGCCCCTCCGCAGCCCGCCCAGCGCCTTCTCGCTCATAGCCAATAGAAGAGCGAGGGGCGTGTCCCGAGTGGCGCCCCCACCAATGAGAGCGCGGGGCCGCGGGGAGGGGCGTGTCCGGGCGCCCAGCACGCCGGGGCTGTCGGCGGCGCCGGTCACTGCTCCCGAGGGCGGGCAGGGCTCAACCGGGCCGAGCTCCCGCCGCCGCGCCGCTACCCGCCGCTGACGGACCATGTTTGACGGCTGCCTCCTGCCGTTTGTGTTTCCCTGCCTGCTGCTCTGCGGACTGGGCGCCGGCACAGGTAACGCTTCCCTCCCCTGGCTCCCCCCGAGCCGCGCCGGCATCCCCGGCGGCGCTGACAGCCCTGGCCGCGGGCAGCAGCGTGCAGGCATGACGCGGGTCCCCCCGTAGCACCGGGTACCCCCGAGTCCCGGCGTGGCCGCGGTCCCAGTCTGCAGGGTGAATTGCTCCAGGCTTTTGTATTTTCTTTTCCTGTCCTCTCGCTGCTGTTGCTGCTGCCGCCGCTGCTGCTGTAACGTTTCATGTGGAAAGCTGCTGACTGTCCTTGGCTGCGGCTTCGGCTTGCTCTGCTTTTCCCCTTCTCCCTGCAGATTTTTATTGGGTTGGTGAAATGCGATGCTTGTGTCTGAGCTGTGTTTTTTTTTTTAATGATACAAGTAGCTTTAGCATTTGCTTCATTCCTCTCTGCCCTGCACACTTCTGTCCCTAATATATGTGTGTATAGAGAGGGAGAAGGAGAAATAACCCCGTTTCTCCGCTGGCTCCGTGGTCTCTGCAGCCTGTTCGCAGTTTCCAGGGCATGCAGTCGGGGTCCCGCGGGTGGTGCTTGTGGGGTGACGGGGCTCGGAGCCGCCGGGACCGGCCGGCGGGGGTGCGAGCACCTGAGCCTCTCTTCTTCTCGCCTGCAGCTGGCGGAGCGGAGCTGGAAGTGGTGATCCCGGAGCGAGTGGCGCTGGAGAAGATCCACCTGCTGCCGCCCGCCGTGCGAGGGGATCGCAGCGGCCCCCGGCGCCGGCGGGCACTGCCGCGGCAGCGGACGGCGGCCGAGGCCTTGCTGCTCCGCCTGCCCGCCGCCGGCGCCGAGCTCTACCTGCACCTCCGCCGCGACCTGCGCTTCCTCGCCCGGGACTTCGTGGTGGAGCAGCGGCGCGGGGAGGCGCGGCGGCCCCCGGAGGAGCGGCTCTGCTTCTACACGGGACACGTCCTGAACCGCACCGACTCCTTCGCCTCTCTCAGCACCTGCGCCGGGCTGGTACTGCCTCCCCGACCGCGTCCCCTCAGCGCGGGCAGCCCACCCGGCACCCTCCCCGGGAGCTCCTCCTGTCAGCCCCGGACCCCTCCCGGCGGAGGCGGGAAGCGGCCATTGGGCCGTACCCGCACCTCCCCTCAGCGCGGTGCACCCCCTGCCCGCCCCCCGCTGTCCCCTCGCCTCCCCCGGCCATGGCGACCCTGTCCCGCGTCCCCCGCCATGACTGTCCGGTCAGCCCCGGCTCCCCGCCCTCACCTCAGCGCTGTGCACCTCCTCCTCCCCGCTCCTCTTCCGCTGTCCTGCCCGTCCCGTCCCCTCGCCTCCCGGGCCGCGGCCAGCACCGCCGCTGTCCCGCTGTGGGGTTTCTGTCTGCCCCGGCGCTGTGCTGTGGGAGCTGCCCCAGAGTCAGCCATGCCTGAGGGGCTGAGGGCCTCAGCTGCAGCATGTCCGCTGTGCGGCGGGGCCTGGGGGTGCTGTAGGGGAGCGTCCTGGCTGAGGGACCCCTCTCTTATCACTATACCCCTGCCATGAGGGGTGGCTGGGTCCCACTGGGAGGGATTTGGTTGCATGGCCTCGCAGCACGGCCTGGAACACCGGGTTCCTCAGCTCTTCACCTGGTTCTTCCCACCCAGCCAGTGCAGTCAGTGTTGGTGTGTGAGGGAGCTGCAGTGGAGGGATACATAGTACTCTAGTATGGTCGGAGGAAACATCCCTCTTGGGGATGCTTTTCCCACCTCAAGTGCCAGGATTTCTCTACCTGAGAAATCGTTTGTAGCATTTTCAGGTGGCTCTGCAGGGCCTGGGTTCTCCTCTGAGCATCCTGATTAGAAGAGGTGACCTTGCGTGGGACAGCCTTTCTGCTTCTCAGTGGCGAAGGCTTGGACATTTAGGATGATGCCTAGTTGTAATTATTGTTGATAATTTGATTCCTGATTACTTCAGGAAGTCACCAGGGCGTTAGTCATAGATACGGTCCTGGATGTGTGCTTAGCTTCTCGGTACAGACCTGCTGATGGAGATTTAGCCTTAAACTTTGTAGTAAGGAGCACTTTATGTGCTCCACACTTGGGGCTTGGGCCTTCGTTCCTGAACCATATGAGGGCGCTGTGCCTCAGGTTTAAAAGAACCCGAGTGGCTCAGAGATGCTGAGCGTTTGAGTGGCACTGTAAATTGAGCTGTAGACCTCTGAGGGCTTTATAGAGTTTAAAACTGATATCTCCAGTTCGAGCTCTAAATCACTAACAGCTCCACGCTTTTGTCACGAGGCACGTTTTGTTAATCCTGGTCATGAAGTGCTGGGCTTCCAAAGCTACCTACTCCAGCACAGCTGAAAAGCACAAGCAGGCAGAGAAGGAACCTTTTTGAAAAGAGGAATGTAGTTGGAGGCACAGTTATTAACTGCCTGAGATCAGGGGATAGAGGAGGGGGAGTGAAAAAGATTGGCGATATTCCCAGTTGAAGAGTTGGAAAAGAAACAAGACTAGTTAGTCTTTGTTCATTACTCTGCAAATGTGAACTGCAATATTGCGTTATCTGTTTGTATCCTATAAATTCTAAGCAATGACTATACTGACATAATTGAGCCGGATGAACGCGGGATCACAAAATGATCGGTGTCAAAGCTGCTGGTTTGTGGCACCTCTTGGGGACCAAAGCCTGCGCTGCCACGTGTGTTAAGGGGTAGTGTTGGTAAAGCTTTGCTTGCCTTTGCCTGTGGGTCTGGTCCTGGGAGTGCTGAGGGAGGTGTGGGCAGATGCGTGAAGAGAGATGTGTTCCTGCTTGTTGGGATTCTTCTTTCCTATTAGAGGAATCTATTCATGTACTCTTCGTTCAGATAATCACCAGGAATGGGAAAAGGGCTAAAAGCAGGTGTTTGATACATATGAGTGAGTTGAGGTTTGCAACACCCTTGTGAACTGAAAACTAGAGAACAGAAATCTCCAGTTTCTTTAGGATGACCTTAAAGTTAAGGTTATGGAATCATGCAATGGTTTAGGTTGGAAGGGACCTTAAAGCTGATTTAGTTCCAACCCCCTGCCACGGGCAGGGACACCTTCCATTAGAGCAGGTTGCTCCAAGCCCCTGTGTCCAACCTGGCCTTGAACACTTCCAAGATGAACCTTATTGACTTCTGAAATGGTGTCATTAAATTGAACAACATCACCATGGAGATAGACCTTACTCTAGCTAAATGGACCTTTTGGCTCCTAAGTCTATTCTTAAATAGGAAACATATCGAATTTTAGGATGCTTTTAGTGTTTATACAGCCTTTTGCAGTGGCCATACTAAATCAACATACCTATAGTGAAAGCCATGCAGTTTAGTGGTAAGATGTTTTCTGAGATCAGAGGAATTAAGGGTTTGCTTCACATTATCTAGGAAGTCTTGAATCTGCTGTGAGTAGAACTGAGACTGGGCGATTAGAGCTTTTTGCCTCCTAGTCTGGCAATTTGAAGCATTAAGACCATCACTCCAGCAGGATTTGAATTTCCCTTTTGCTTCCTTAAGCCCTGTTTGCAGCAGAAAGAATAAAGCTTTGCCCTCAGCAGCAGCAGAGCTTCACAGCTGGGGACGTGGACAAGACCTGCACGCTGAGCTGGAAGAAAGACCTTGACAGTGGAAGCCTTGCAGCCTGTTTGTCCTGGCATTTGTCTCCTGAGCAGTGCTGGTGCTGTAGTGGGAGGTTCCCTAAAAACTCCAGTGTGGGAGTGTGCATTGGACTGGAACTGGATGGTCAGGACATCTCATTCAGAAGAGCTGGTTGCCAAGAAGCAGAGTAGGTAGTAATGCTGCATGCTGTTCTCCAGCTGGCTCAGACTTTGTTGTAATCATATTCCTCCACCAAGCCATAAATCACACAAGAAGTGATATAAAATGATCAGGGCAAGTGGAGTTCTAATAAAAACAAAATCCCTGACACAGTGGCATAAAAACTGAGCTACGGCCAGGCTCAGCAATTGCTTCCTGGTAATGATATTGCATTCCCAGAGTGGCATCTGTTTTGTTTTGTTCTTTAAACTCTGCTCACAGATGTTGCTGTTAACCAATATGCGGTCTGTTGTAGTTACCTGCTACACCTTGCAATTGCACCGAGAAGGGAGGCCATACTCTTGTAGTTATGTCAGGCCTGGTGTACCTAAGGTCTCATCTGCACAGTTAAAGTACTGCATGTGAGGATACTCCAGTCCCTGTTCCTCTTGACAACCTGGGAATTACAGCGTAGACAAGAGGTACTGTGTTCCTTAAAAGTGCTGCTGCCTTCAGCTTGGCAGGGTTGTATCGTGCCTGGGCAATGCACTTGTGTAAACACTTGGATTCTGACCACACTGCAGGACTCAACTGTCCCTTCCTGTGCTGGGGAGACACAGTCAGGAGTGAAGTTCTACAACTTGTCCGGCCAACACTAGAAGACAACAGGCAATAGAGGAAGTTGCCTCTTCTTTTGGGAAGCTGCTTTGTAAGGCCACAGTGTGTGTTACCTTGATTTGAGTAGTGGAGTGTGGTCTCTGCTTCTAAGTCTGAGCTCAGTTCCTAGCGGACACAGGTTAGGTCTCTCCAGCAAGGAAATTCCAGTTTACTTCATACATCTCAGAACTACTCATCCATTGTTTTCACGTGCAATGTCACAGTTCGGTTTTGAGCATTGCTCTCAGCGTGCTGCCCTTACCTTCTCTAGCAAAGTTTGGCAGAGCATCATTACCTTCTGCAGAGCGTTTTTGACTGTAGAGGAGGCCCTTTCAGCACCACGTATTTGTGCTGTGATTGCAAAAATGCTTTTTCAAAGTCCTAGTAGGGCTTGTCAGTCCTGCAGGCCCATGATATTTCTTGTACCTAAATTTTTGAAGTAGTTTCAGTTTTAAGAGGATCACAGGTTCATGTTAAAATGAGCATTAAGTTTTGACTTAGAAATGAACTTGAAAACTCTGGTGTGCTCAGGAACCATATCTGAAAGCCAAAAATTGCTGGGATTCATTTAGAGGCAGGGCTCTAATTCTAAGTAACTTCTCTTCCATTTTGAAATCTGGAATCTTTGTGTTTGGGTTCAGGACTGCTCTTTGTTGTCTCTAGCTAAAAAGGATTGCCCTTCTCAATTATGGTAAGAGAAGAGGTCGTGGCTCCCTTCTGTTCAGGCTCATACATAGAACTTCCACACCACATTTTTGTCATCTTTGAACTCAGTGAGACTTCCTTGTGCAGACTGAATCAGTGGAAGTGGATGATGCGCATTGCGAGGGCTCATGGAATGAGCACAGTGGGTATGATCTGCTCTCATAACGGACCTCATTTAAATCTGGTTATAAGTTTGCTTGAATTGCATTTGTAAATGATAACTGAAAGCCAAAGCGTGGTAATAAGGACAGGACTAAAAGCCACATGAAGTTTATTAAACTGCATTTGTGTTGGTTTTTGGTCTTCACTTGAGATATTAACTTCCTTTTAACTTTGACGAAATGGTTAAAGTAGGATTTACAGTGTAGCAGTTGAGAAATTGAGGAGGGGATGGAATTTGTCAGATGTTTAAAACTGTTCTCGTTTCAGCATGTTCGTGTGTATGTAACTAATGAACACTCAGGAGCAAAAGAAAAATCTGTTAAAGATTCAGCATTTCACAGATCTCCTTCAAAGATGTTGTGAAAATAAAAAGGGCTGGAAAAACACTGTAACTATTGAAGACTATGAACACATGGGAAGGTCCAGAGCCATGTGCAGAGAACATTGAAGGTTTGGATTCCTGTCCCAAGTGAGCCCTCAAGCTCGTGCAGCTCCACCAGGACAACCAGGGGACGGAATGGTGAAGCCATCAGAGCAGGATGATGTGATTACAAATGTTGTTTGAGTGCCAGCACTAACAGTCCTGTTGTTACTGTTGTCATTTCAGTGATAAGGTGTGAGGACCTTCCTCCTTTCCCTGCTGTCATTTAGCCTGAGAAAAGCGCCAGGGCAAGGAAGATCATGTGTAGAAGAAGAGTGAAGTAGTAGATTAGATAGAGAGCAGATTGCTCGAGTGACCAATGTATGTAGAAAACTCTGGGTAAGAGCAAGTGAGAATATTTTGGTGGTTGGGAGAACAGGGCCTTTTTTTGCTAGTGAGCCATGTTGAGCTGACTTCTAAATGAAGGATATGAAATATCCTTAATATGAAAGATGTAGCTGCTGTTAAGCAGGGTGGTGAGTGGTGCTGTAGTGGGAAGTGTGGATTATTGTTTATTTTAATCAACTTGTCAGTTTAGTTGCCTGCCTTTTGAAGCTGAAATCATTCCAGCCTTTCCTGTTAGCTGAGCAGCGTGATCCTGCCAGCTGTATGGTCTTGTCATACAAAGTGTAAAATCTAGCTTAGAGTCATAACGCAGGTGATGACCTTCTCCACTCCAGTGAGACCCCACCTGGAGTGCTGTGTTCAGCTCTGCGGCCCCCAGCACAAGAGGGACATGGAGCTGTTGGGGGAATCCAGAGGAGGTCACAGAGCTGGAGCACCTCTTCTATGGAGACAGGCTGAGAGAGCTGGGCTTGTTCAGCCTGGAGAAGGTTCTGGTTGCCCAGAGAAGCTGTGGCTGCCCCATCCCTGGCAGTGTTCAAGGCCAGGTTGGACACAGGGGCTTGGAGCAACCTGCTCTAGTGGAAGGTGTCCCTGCCCATGGCAGGGGGTTGGGACTGGATGAGCTTTAAGGTCCCTTCAACCCAAACCATTCTGTGATTCTACAGCCCTCTGTGTTGTTGGTATCCTGGTGACTCCCGTGTCTTGGCTGCTGTGGGATGGTGGTGCTGCTTTCCCAGACTCTGGTCAATGCTGGGGTATAGCGCATTGGCAGGTCGTGTTCATACGGGTTTTCACAGTGAAAGAAGGATGAGAGGGAGTATCCCAGCTTTTGATATCCATCTCCCTGGGCAAACGTGAATTGGCAGATCCGAAGCACTTTATTTAGTTGGAATGATTTCCAGAGATGTGGGGAGAACAGCTCTGACAGTTATGTGGTCTTCTGGTTTACTTGTTTGTCTTCAAAATGCAGCTTTCTGTACCTCATACAGACTAGGGAAGCAAAGCACAGAGTATATGTCTTGTGCTGATGTCTGCTATCTCCTGCTGAGCACAGTATAGTGTCTGGTAGTTGGAGGATTTGAGGGAGGCAACATAAGGAATGCATTTCTTATGAAAAAAAGCAAAATAATGATGAGAATATTCAGGTTACCAGGTCCAGAAGATCTCATCCAGGTTTGAGGGCTCTTCAGAACCCAACTGGCAAATCTAGGGAAAACTTGAACTCCCTAGGAATGCTTTGCAGGCCCAATCGTGCGCATCCTTCCTGCTTGAAACTCTACTTGCCTTGTCAGATTAAACTTGAGACTGCTTCTTAACCTATTCCAGGGTGAAGACACATGGCTCCTTCCCTCTATAGGTTTCACAATTCCAAAGCAAATGTGAAACATAAGTCCTTTCCAATGGTTTAAATTATTTTCACGCTTGATGCCAGAAAGTTGGGATAATGTCGGCTGGTGATGAAACTCACTTCTTCTTACATATTTTTGGCACAAGCAGAAATGGTTGGCAGTCTTTCAGGAGCTCTGGTGTGGCTTTTAGTACCATGGCACCAGATTTACAACCCTTCTTCTAGATAATTAAAACCTATATTAAAAAAGGGGGCTGGGGCTACCTCCCAGCTGGAAGATTGGAACGAGGAGGGGAAGTAATGGAGAGCATCATAAGGAAGGCTGGAAGAGTAAGTCACTGGAGCTTTTGCTGTCTCTGAAACAATTCTGACAAAGCCAAACTTGTAATTTAAATGAAGAGGCAACACTTTTGGAAACTCCAGGGCATGAGTGGGTCTCTTGACAGACCCCCAAAGAGGTGTCTCTTGTCTCTTTATAGACAGTGAATGAATTGCTTCAGCCATGGCAAACAGAGACACTGATCTGTATTATTTTATCTGTTTTTCAAATTGCACTTCCCAAACTAGTGACTCTTTCTGAAAGACACCCTGCTTTCATGAGTGCTGTTCAGTTAGTAGGGCTGTCAAAAGAGGAGAAGTCTCATTTCTGTTAGCAGGAATTCCTCTTGCTGGAAATAGTAGGCCAAAGGGATTTCCTGGGTGTATGTGAGGACCGAATTTGGCAGGGAGGTGTGGAAATGTGCAATATACAGTATGTATGTAATGTATATTATAAATCATATTAGTACAGTCAGCTGTTGAATATATAGTATTTGCATGTACGTGCAGAGCATTTCTTTGGATGGTTGCCTGCCTGGCACAGAACACAGTGTGTGTGTGAGGGGGGAAAGTCTGGTCTCTCTTTATGTGTATAGGGTGGGTGTTATGGGCATGCAACCTAGCAGGACCCCTTTGTAAGCTCCTTTTAGGTGTACCATAAGCAGGATCTGATGCCTTCTGGCAGGCCAAATGAGGCCTTGTGTTGCTAGCAGAGGTTGGATCAGACCTAGAGAGTTCTCTCAGGGGTGTGAATGGCCAAGAGCTGTATTTTGAGACCTTTAATTGCAATACAAATAATCACTGAATTAGTACAATGAAAAGTAGGAAAGAAACCCTCACTGTGTATATTCACTTCCTCCAATGTGTTATAACCTCAGTGTTGATTACTAAACCTGGAGGCTTTGTTAAGTTTTAAGGTCACAACTTTGCTTTCACACTTTTCATGTCAGAAAAGGGGTAGAAAAAACATAAAAGAACGTTAAAAGCTCTGGGTTGAAGAGGAGGGCTCTCCTGAGGCAGAAGCTGCCTTCCAAAGATGTTCCTGCCAGCCCTGGTGCAGGGTCTGGGTTTGGTGCAAGACAGTTTAGTGTTTATGGAGTCTACATTTACTTAGACAGGGTCTTTGCCTTCTTTCTGTTACTTATTCCAGGGATAGTGGAAAATCTCCTAACTGGGAAGGTGCAACAGTCCATTCCTGTCTTGACCTCTGAAAGGTCTCCCTGCAACCCATGGCTTGCAGGGAGAGCAGTTCTTACTGTGTGGCCCCTGTCGTAGTCAAGAAAGAGGTATTTGGTCTCCATACATAAAACATGCGGGTGGTTCTGCAAGTCATTCTTACAACATCACTTCACTTAGTGTTGTCTGCAAGAGTGATACACGCAGGCAGTCTCCTCTTTGCAGGCAATCTCACCTCTTTGATCTTCTGAGATAGTAAATGTCATTTAATAACAATGCAATTCTAGCTGGCAGTTAGAAAAGTCTTTATGAAAGGATTCCTGTTAATAGGATATATTTGTCCTCATGTGAGCTGAGCATCTCATAAGATGTAGGTATTTATGCTTCCAGCTAGAGTGGGGCTCTAGCTGGAGGGAGAGGAGGTAGGGAAAGGAAAGGTGTTGACAAGAACCCCCACCTTTTCTTTGTACATGTACAGTGCTCAATGTTCCCAAGTAGTGCAGGTGAAGTTCTTTAGTCTGTATTATTCGGACTAAACACAATCATAGTCACTTCATTTCCTCACACTGTAAATAAGAATCGCAGTGAAATGGTTTAGGTTCACACTTGGTTGATAGACAAGGTTAGAATACCAAACTAATGGGGTTTTTTTGTTCTCTTTTGACGACAGGTTGGCTATATCCAGCTTGGATCAGAGCACATGCTGATACAACCAGTGAATACATCAGAGACCTCATTTAGTGGGAAAGAACACTTCATCAGGCGCAGACGATCCACCAAGTCAAGCCATCCCATGAAGTCGCACGTTCCTGATGAGCACTGCAAGGTTGTAGCAGGTGAGCTTGAAGGGGCTCAAGAGAACAGCCATGAGTATGCAGTTCTAGTTTTAACTGTTGTTCTGCCGGATATGACTGTATTTTGTAATCCAAGCAGCTGGAGCTAGTGAAAAATGGCAGGTGGTAAGGAAGCCTTCTGCTACTTCAGGCAGGAGTCCCATCACAAATACAAACATTGTTAGGACATATGCTGTAACATTCCATTTGGGAGAAGGTAAAGTTAATGATGGGTTGGAATTAAACTTCTGCTTTAACCATGCAATGTGACCACTGCTCAGGAAGGTATTCACAGTGTTTTTAGCAAAGGCCCGAAGTCTGAAGCTGAAGTCAGCGGTGAGGGGTGCTCTTTCAACTCGCGTCCCTACTTGAGCTGTGCCAGGTAGGCATGGATAGAATGGTGATCCTTGAATTTCAGAATGTGGGAAGAATCACTTCGATACTGTTATATACGTTAATCAGAAGTTTCATCTGTGGTGTCCAGCTCCAACAGGATAAAAAATATTTGGAGAGGGGAAGAGATGCACAGTTTCTCTTGTCAAACAATCTTTCTTTTCCATCTTCTCCCATGTCCTCATTTTTACTTCTGTCTATCAGAGCACATGATCCATCAGAGACTGTATCTGTTTCTGTGAGTGACAACTTTTAAACTGTTTGCTTTAAGGTCTTGTGAGGTAAATGAAACTTCTATTTCCTCCCTCCTCTTGCCTTGTTTTAGAGGGAATGAGCTCATAGAGATTGCAAAGAAACTTTTAAGGTCTTTGGCTTCCCTTGCAGATCTGTGAACTCAGACTTGAGGTCTGGGAGTCCAAAATGTGATTAGCAACTCATATAGATATCCCTTAGCTTAACTTTAATCTAGCTGGATTGGCTATTGAGGAAGCTACAGTGGTGACAGGAGGGATCCTGTGCGAGTTAAGTGCTGGAGTTCTTCAGCAGTTTTTGTCTGCCACCCTGTTATGCTGGCTATGGATACAGTAGCAGCTGAAATGCAGATGTGTCTCTGTGTGTGAAGCTATTCTGGACCAAACAACAACCTCTCATCAATTTCTAGTGCTTTTCTGCCTAACTATTTAGCAAGATGAAGTATATTGTTTCAATGGGTTTCTGTAGTCTAACAAGAGTTGGGAGGTGAACCAGCTTCCTGAGAAACAGCAATGATGTAGATTTTAATCGTGTGTCTGGCAGTTAACATAGACATTCTTTAATGCTCTGGATTCAGTTTCCCGTGTCATGCTGACACACTTTGCCAGTGTTAGGATCCTGGGCCTAAATCCTATGGGTCTTCATGGGTGTATGAGGTGTTTGTGGCATGTTCCAAGTTGTCAGTCTTCAGTTGTGACCCAGCGTGACAATGTTAAGATTGTTTTGTAATTTAAAACCAAAAAAACCCCAAACCAAACCATAAGTGATGACTGAGGATCTGATTTTAAGCCCTGAAGTCCCCATCTGAATGGGAGACTAACAGGAAGGAGATCCAGTTCTTTGGTGATGGTTCTCCTGGCCAATACATTTCTCCTGTCTTTCACCTTCACCCACTCAAAGCACCACAGGTCAGCAGCTTTACTGTATTTTGCACTTAAAGACGGTGTGCCTGTGAGCTGCTGCAAGCCTTGCTTGTGTTCTAATGCTCAGTAGCTGAAACCCTGAAAAGCTACAGCTGCCTCACACCCTTCTCATTTGGGTGGGTTTTTTGTTTGGTGTTAATAATAAAGCAGCTGTTGATAGTATTATTTCCTACCATTTTTCAGAGAAAATGGCCAACTGTTCACTGATCAAATCCTGTCTTCTCACAGTTGTAAAGCCAAACAATCACATTGTCAGCTTGTATAAGCTGGTTTAGTTTTTGTCTTCTTTGAGGCAATTGAATCCTTTGTGGAAACCTGTCTGGGTGGGTTGCATAGAGGGTATTTTTTTATGAACTCTGTGAAATTCCTTTAGGTTACAGTGTGCCTGTATATTCTATTGATTTTATTCCTCTCCTGCCTCATTATCCCGCTAATATTCCAGTTCCCGCCTTCTACTGGAAGGACTGCGTACTTCAGTGCCCCCTCTTTATGCAGGCAGCAGGTCGAGGCATCTAGGCTGGCCTCTACTGGCCTGCTAGTCCATGGGCAAGCCTCAGGAACTAGCACTGGGCTAAGAGCGTGCATGCACATACATGTACACAGTACTACCATGGCTCAGTGTGTCTGAATATGTCTGAGTTCTGAGGCAAAGGGAGATGGACAGTCTGATGTAACATTTATCTAAGGCTTTGGATCTTGTTCTGTGACTGGATGTTTTTCCTACCTGATGCTAGGATTGGATGTGGGGAGAGCATGTGCCTCTCTGACCCTTGTGTGAGACCAGGATAGCTTTAGTCCTTCCCCCAGCAGGTAGATGAGCAAAATCTGGGACTGAGTGATTCCCTGCCCCGGGATCACACAGGAGTTCACAAACCACCTGGGAGCAGAACTCATATCCCTTGGGTGCTGATGTTTTTGCTATGTATAAAGGGAGCCAAGCACCTGACTGCTGCTCTGTGGGGAGTGCTGCTTGCTCTGCAAACAGCTCCTGCTTCAAGTAGCCGTGTCATAAAATAATGAAATTGCTCATGAGCTTTGCCACTTAAAGGCAGACTCCTGAATGTTTTTCATTGTTGCAGGAAAGAAATGGAAGTCCTGGCTCTTAATAGGCTTAGCACATTAATGACCTAATTGACTCCTGTCTGCTTTGGATTAACTTTTGTGCACAAGGAGTTCAGAAACAAAAAAATTAATCCTCTCTGACACACAAAAGGTCCATTCCTAATGAAATTGTGTGGAAATGATGATCTAGGGGCATGCTTCCAGAGTTTCTCCTGGGAAAAGGACTCTTTACTTTGGTACTCACCAGCACCGGCGGAGGGAAGGACTGGTCAGATTTGTAGTAGAGGTTGTTGTTCACTGGCTTGTAATGTGGCTCACCCAGGTTAAAAGTTGGCAGGAATGAATAGAGGTTGTAAAAACATGGGAAATCTTTGCATTCTAGATGTTTTAGATACACATCCTGCATTGTGGAACAACATAGACAGAAACACACATGTCTGTGTAAATATATGAGTATTTTTCAAGGCCACAGAGTTGCCATGCCTGGGGGTCTGCCAGTCCTTTGCTGTTGTTCTTGTATCTTCTGAACAGACAAGCACCACCTCTAAAGAGATTTTCTTCTTAAAATTTTTGTTCTTCAGTGGCACAATCTGGGGTTGTTTGGGAGTCAAAATACAAAATATCAGATGATGAGTTTTTAATGTTAGTTATTGTGTCAGAAAAACGGGGCTAATTTGCTTAATGGCAAATTTCTCTTGGCAGCAATGGTCCTGTGCTATGTGAACGTAACTGATGGTAAAAAAAGATGCATGGTGATGCAGTGACTTGTGTGAGTGTTTGTAGGGGAGGAGGAAAGCACTTTAATAAAGTTCATTTAATAAAATGAACTTAATCATGACGTGCCATGTGTCAGCACTACTGAGGGGATAGAGAGCACAGCTTTCCAAGGGCATTCCTCTTGCCTTCCCCCCAGAAGTGTGGTACTATCCTCAGAGACCCCAGCTGTGGGAGAGGGAAACAGCTCACCCTGGGGCAGGGTAATGTGGCAGCCTGGTTTGATAAGCGCTGGTTAAAACCTCTGGAACAACTCCTTTAGTCTCAGTGGTGTAACATGTCCTGCAGCACTTCACATTATTTTTAGAGCTGCAAGAGAGCTTTGTGGGAGCCAAATTTGTGCTGGAATAATCTGCATAAGAGGATTAATCTGGCTGTAGTCAGGAATGGGAAAGCACTTAGGGTCTTGCATGACTGGATCTTTGAGATGTGAATCTGAGAGTGCCTACTAATGGGTTAAAAAAAATCCCAGGTCTGTGGATTCAGGGCTGATGTTTTAATTCCTTTGTTTAAATTCTGAAGTGCTCCAGCAGCAAAGGACAGATCCCATCACCATGGCCCAGGTGCTATTGTTAGTTATATGATACGTGTGTATGTAGTATTTTTATCACCTGTCATCCAGCAGGAGAAAGAGTTCAAGTCACAATGCACATTTCTGCTCAGGCATGAACATGAGCCCCTGTGAGGCAAACAGAAAACCTATTAAAAGCTTTCCAGGTGCGTATGCTGTGAGGGGGAAGGAAGGAAAGGTTGGGTTTCATTTGCTCTGAAGCACAGTGTCATTAGGAACATGGGAAATAGCTTCACACCACTGATGTGAAACACTTCTTTGGTTCTCATCTTAGACACTGGGCTGCATCTGGGGTGCAAACCTGCTATCACACACTGTTCTGATTTTAAACAAGTTTGATGGCTTTCTTGTCAAAGGTCCTACACTAGTGGTCTTTCTGGAGAGAGAATGTGGAGTCATAGGGAGTTTTTTGTAGGATTTAATAGGTTAAAGTAAGAATTTCTCTGCAGATGAGCCAGGTGGGGAGAGAAAGAGATCTCTTAATGCATCATATGTGATTTCTGCGGTGCCCTCAGGTTTGGTCTAGACCTCCGTGAATAGACTTCTCAATTTATTTGTGTTTTGGCAATATCTGTGATTCCCACCAATCTCTGAGAGCTCACGGCAGAGAGGAAATGGGCAGACCAGGGGAGCTGCACCATCTCCTTTATTAACCCCCTGGAGCTATGAATGGGGGTAGGAACCACCTGAGATAGGGCTTCTTTCATTACCCCGTCTCTCTGTGATCTGGTAATACATACAATAAGCTGTTTCCATGTGACAATATCCACCACACCCTGAGCTGCAGTGAATGGATATAGTTCTGTTAACCATCATGGAACACCAGGAGTTTAACTGATTTGCTGACATCTGGTGACATATTTTGTGTGGTTCCTATGCCATCAATACCTATGGATGGAAAATTCTTTCAGTGTTTCTTGGTGAGAGAAAATATCAGTGTTAAAGACAGGATCAAACCATGTTATGAAAGTGTAGGAATCTCCTCTAACCATGTCATAAAACTTTCTGTTTCGTTGAGGAAAACTAAGTTCTGTTATAACTTTTCCACAGGTCTCCAGTGATGTATTAAAGTCCCCTTACATAGAAGGGATTTGATATAAAATACAGTCCAGGAGCATGAGAGAGAGCAGCTTGTCTTTGGAGGGAAGTTTGTTATTTCATGTTTATGGTACAGGCCTCATAAATTACTTTTAAATGTGGGTTTGCTTGAAACCCTTTTGTCAGTTCAAATGAACCAGTTTTCATTGAATGCAAACGTGCTGCATGGAGAGAAGCATGTAGTGAAAACCCAGGAAGAGCAACATTTTAATTCACAAAATAAAGGGTTGCTTCTCTGTATAGTTACTTCTCAACCTGTTTTAACAATTGATCAAAGCTGGTAATAATTTAAATAAGTGCTAGTACGCAGGTATCAAATGTAGGGAATGCTTTCCCTGAACAGGTATAAATCCTAAACACATGTTACTGCTACATTGCATTTCCCCATCTTTAATCATTGTCTCCTAGCTGTGTTTTCTCTGCAGGTTTGGCTTGGCCTGACATAGCAGTTGTTATGGCCAAAAAACATGTGCACTAAAAATAGAGAGATGTAATGCAACCTATATTACTCCATATTAGGAAGCATCTGTTGAAGAATTAAAGCAAGGATTTCAACAATGGGCTGTGCAGAAGATGTAATGTGATTAAGTGTTTGCAAGCATAGAAGTATTCTCTGTATCAGAAATTCAGCACTTCACCCATGGGAGTGTGTCTCACTTGTGTGGATAAATCCCTTGGTTTTTCCAGGTTCATGGTCTTCCAAACGGGGAGTCTGGGTTTTCCCTGCAAGTGTGTGATTGTTTCCTTATGGCTGATACTCAGCAGCCTTTGGAGCCATTCATTCACAAGTGTCTTTTTCCATCACATGTGGCAAGTGAAGCTTTATTGCTGGTCTGTTCTGGATGAAGCCCTCAGCATGAGGGCAGAATGGATAATGTGGAGCAGGAGGAGTCCAGCTGCTTCTTCCTCTACTGTCAAGGTGCAAAGAGACAAAAAAAGAGGACATGCAAATACATGTAGTATGTGGATGTCTTCCCTTTCCAGAGCAGCTGCACACTGTAGAGCTGTACTGCTCCTTCCCTTGGTTTCTAAGAACTTAGTGCTGGTTTCCTTTGGAACCTGATGAAGTCCAAACTGGCAGGTGGTGATGAGGAAGGTTGTCTAGTGGACACCATCCTTGTCTCGGGGTGTTCACACGTATTCCAGTGGTCATTGTGGCTAGAAAGGCAGGCAGGTGGCTCCAAGGAGACTAAGGTACATTGCTTACCTGTTAGCTGTCTTTGTGTTTTCCATATCATCATAAATCAGGGTTAGAGCCAAGAGGTAGGAATTGGGACTCTGTTGGCCTCAATTCCTAATGTTGTTTCACCTTCAGCAGACCCTTTGGGACTTTATCTATGAAAGTTACAAAGTGTTGGGCACCTGCAAATTTGTGTGGCCAAGATGGGAACACTCTGGGACACGTTTTGCCTCTGTTCAATAGCTCTAAGCTTCCTAAGTCATAAATACCCCAAACTGTGAATCCAAAACTGAAGGCACAGGAAATTAGAGGTGATTTAGATGATAACCTCTAATTCTTAAGCAGTTTCTTTATTTGCAAAGTAGGGCTATTAACTCTGAGCTGGTGATAGTATGAGAGCCTTTGGATCTGAAAGTTGCTCAATAAACTGACAGTTTCTTCCTTAGCTGATCTGTTCCCTGGGTAGTTTGACATACCTGTATACCTTAGGGATTAAAAATAGCTGTTACACTTCTTTTCACTTCACTTTGACCTGCTGAGCCAACACCATTTATGGGAGGTGAACCTCTATTCTTTACTGGCTTCTGCACATCACCAGAAGTAAATTGCTCAGCTTTTAAGGATGTCTATGCCACCTCTCTCAAGGTATAGATATAATGCTGAGGAGGTGGGGAGCCCCTGAGCAATTCCAGCCTCAGCAGAAGTGGTTGGAGTTCAGTTGCCAAAGCCCAGGATGGTTGGTAAGGCTGGCAGTTGTAAAAACATTCTTTGGCAACTGAGCGTGTTAGCTAAAGACTTATTAAAACAAAATAAACCTGGAGGGCAATGATGCCATTTCTCACAATCTAACTGCAGCCAGGTAGTTTGTAGTCTCTAAAGACCTGAGGTGGGTTAGGACTGTGCTTTGTGATTGGTCTCAGATCTCCTGAGCTTAAGTGACCAAAACTGGGGAAGTCCGAGTCCAGAACGTTATGTACATCGCTCCTTATCACTAGGACCTAACTACAGTTTTATTACAGGATCTTCCTCCATTGTCCCAACCTATGGGACCTTTGTGCCTCTCATAAACAAAGGAAATTGATTCAGAGATTTACAACTAGAAACAGAGCAAATCAAACATAGGATGAGAAACTGAGGCAGAGGCTAAGAGGGATTTGGCAGAGCAGGTATTTCTGTTCGCACTTTAATAGTCTTACCATTAAGCCATGCTCACCGTGCATCTTTCTGTACCATTTACCATTACATTCTCTTGTTTGACTGCCTTACACAAGTGAGTCCTTGTTTGTAGCTGATTGGAAAGCATATTGGGAAGGTGTCCTTTTGAAAGGAGATAAATGCACATAGTTCAGGAGGTGGCAATCTTTGAAATCCAGCTGACGAGTTGAATCAGTGAGCATATGGAGATCATAGTGCTTATCCTGTGCTGTCTTACAGGTCTGCCATTAAACACAAAGTCCTGATGTGTTATGTTGACGACCGAGTATGTTTTGCAGAAGAATAAGGTTTTAACTGACGTGTCCAAGCCACAGACTAACTTGGATAGCAAATCCTTGCAATAAAAATCTCTGTGGTGTTTTGAGATGCAGCACAGAGTTCATGACTTGTGTCTCAAGTTCTTGTTTGCTGCTCTGCCAGACAAATAGTCATGAACTTGTGATTTGGTAGGAAAGTGGCCGTGCAGGAAAAAAGAATTGGGAGGTGGATTAAGAAGCAATGGATCATTCTGCTACACAGTGATTTTTTTCTTACTAGTTGATGCATAATTTTGCCTGCCATTCTAGTCAGAAAGAAATTGGAGGTACATAGCCATTTTGTAGGACAAGGCATTAAAAATGAGAGGACAGCTCTCAGTCTGTAATCAGCTGTGATTTGAATGAGCAACCACATTTAATTCCTTCAGGCTACCCGCTGGTATCAGCTAGCTGTGGTAAATCTGGAATTCCAAGCTTCTAATGGAGGTATAAAAGATGAGTGCACAGGGACAATTTTGTGCTGTGTCCTGGCAGAGGTGAAGGGGCTCCATGTTCCCATGGCTGGAAATAGATTGGGGGGTGCCGGCTGTGGCAGCAGCTCCAGTAGTATCCTACTGTATCTCAGTAGGATATCTCAGTTTCCTTCTTCAGTCCTTGCTTGTGTCTGCTCCAAGGTGATGCCACAGGAAAGGTGTCAAGGAGGCAACTGTGTGGAGCAAGGCCCCTGAAGTTGGAATGTGGTTTCTTGCAAGGTAACCAGTGCACAGAGCTTTGGATGTAAAGCCCACAGGAGGCAGTGAGGGGATGTCTCTGGTGGCACGCATGAACCCTTAACTCCCCACTCTGCGTGCTGTGGTGATCTCACAGCTCTGAGCTGTCCTGTGATCTGTGGTTGCTCTTTTAGCTCAGGCTGTGTTAGCACATACTCTTCAGTGGGCTGACTTCAGCAGTGAATGTGTTGTCATCCTGCAAGTCTCGGATCTCTAAAGCCTGTTCAAATTTGTCTCGCTTCTAACCATGAGCAGCTTGATCCCCAGGCCAAGCAAACAACGTTCTGCCTTGCACAGCTTGTGGGCATCCACCGTGGTGATCCCATGCAGCCAGGCTTTTGAAGAAGCTGTTCAATAAATGGTTTGGAAGAAGTTCTGCTGTCAGATCCAAACATGAGGAGTAGATTGATTTGACTGTGGCATATTTCTCTTGACGTGTTTTTAACTTCTCTGTGTTTCAACCCACCACCCCTTGATCTTAATTCAAACTGAAAAGGAAGCCTGCCTCTATTCTGTTTAGGTTTTGCTCTGGTCCTGGGATGTAAATGCTGCTGCTGCCTTCCACTTTGTGTTTCACTTCCTTCCTGGGCTCCACCTTACACCTTGCCTTCGTGATTTCAACTGAAATCAAGTTATTATGTTAGATTTGAAAATTTCTTTGAAGTGAGTACAGTGTCTACATCAAATAGCAATGCCCAAGAGACACAGGTGCAGTATAATAACCTTTTAAACTCTGAATTTGTAGCATTTTGAGAGGTTTTGTATCCTACTACTGGTACTACAGATGCTTTGTGGCATCCTGTCTCTCTGAGAATTCAGCAATTGCCCTTCCTCTGATTGCCATATGATTTTAGGTTAACTACTGAGCATATATCCTAAGAACTGCCTTTCTTTAATTTCTAGGCTTGGTTTGTGTGCAGGATCTCCTTTTTCTTTCTCTGTGTTTTGCTTTGGGGAGATGGTAGTTTTTACTTTGAAGTGAATCTAATAAAACCCACCTCATGTGAGTACCAGGGAGACTTTCTCTAGGAACTCCTGGGGCACAGGGAGAACTCATGTTAGCTGTTCACCCACTTGCATGCTCTCCCCTCCTTTTTATGCTGCTGAAGTAATAGCATAAAGGAAAACAGAGCTGCTCTCTAGGTGAGCTTGTAGAGATATTAGAGGGCTCATGGGTGGAGGGAAGTTAGCAGAGGGCTTCCTGAGGAAGAACTGGGAAGGGTTTTTAAGGCAGCAATAGAAAAGAGCTTCTAGAGAGAAATCTGGCCTTGCAGAAAGGACTCTGCAATTTTACTTTTATTTGTGGCTTTTGTTGAGCTGCATCCAGAAGCTTTCAGTAGGTTTAACTAGAATGAGGTAGCTAAAATTACAAAGGGAAAGATTGGGGAGGGGGGGGAACGACCGTGGAAGGCTATATGAGGAGAGGTTGCTTTTCAGATGAGTCTGGGAAATACAGTTGGAAGGGAGGTAGGTAGGAGGAGCAGGAAGGGACTCTGCAGTTACAGCAAGAATGTGCCAAAACCCAGACAGTGCTAGACAGGGCTTTTGGTGTGTAATAGGAAAAGGTCATTTGGGGCGGTTGCTTTGGAATTGTGCATCTGTTGGGTTGCCATAAAAAGCACTGAACATAAGGAGTTTTCTACTGAGGCTTCAGCAGAGCTCTGCTGTGCTGCTGATTGCAGTAGGGACTGTGGGGTTTTTGCCATTCTGAGGAAGATTTCAAAGTCAGCAGAACATGATATGATCATGTTGCTTTGCAGGTGACTAGCAAAGGAAAGGTAAGACCCTGTCAATAAAAGCCAGTTAAAGAGCTTGTGCAATGTTACATCCATTTTATACTGAGGATCTGGGAGTGCATCACCCTTCTCCCATCACCTACAGTCCTGAATTTTGTGGAATTTTTGGCCAGCTAGACTGTGTAACACTGTCAAAGTGACTGGCAAAAGAGTAACGTCCCTTGTGCCTAGTCACCCGCAGCATATACGTGCTGTGCTGTAGATTGACTGTTTCAGCTCATATTTCACATGAAAATTCTCTGACCTCTTCTGCGGGGAACACCTGACTCCTAAAATAGTGTGCAGTTTGGTTATGTATGCTCCCCGCAATGTAAACTCCTCTGACAGGCTCCTGCCCATGTTTTATGGCCTCTTATGCCTTCACACTAACACTTAACATCTGCACCACAAAATTTGTAACATCAGTTTGTTCGAATAAAGAATCCACCAAGCATTTAATCCTTGTTTTAATGGCTGATGTTTATTTTAGTTTGGGGTTTCATGTACTCATGGAGGGATTCTCTGCCCATAGTCCATAAATCATGCAGAGCAGGAATGAGACTTCTCTGTGCTGGCTTGTTTCCGAAGTGAGGCTCCAGAGATGGGGGGATTTTTGGTACCTCCATAAAGTTGACTCATCTCAGGTATGAGTTGCAGATGCGTTTAATGAGGATTTACTCTTGGGTTTGGATCTTTCTCCTCCTCACCAAATGTCTGCAATCCGGGATGTGTGTATCTCTCTTGTTCTGTTTGTGATGGTTCATCCATGCAAGTGATAGTTGTGTTTTCTCCATGTTCTTGATTGTGCTGGAAAATCATTTGCATGTGTGGAAGGCAGGAAGATGCAAATAGAGACCACTCTGAAAGTAGCCCTCTGCAAGGACAAAAAGGACAGAAAGAATAAAGAAAAGTTATGCTATAGAGGAGCTAAAAACTGACATCGGAAAGAAAAAGGGATGCACACTCACTTCTCTGTTCAAGTAGTTTGTGTTGTGCTGCCATACCTCTTCTGTAGTGTATCATCAGTGACCACCTGAGCTCTTTGTAGGCTCCCTTGAGTCCATTACATGTTGCCTGTTTTAAGTGCTCAGTTAGCTTACACTTGGCCAATGTGAGGGAGAGGATAAGAGTAAGAGCCCAGATTCTCTAGGTTAGGTCACTTTGGCTGTGTTTCTAGGCAAGTTGTGGGGTGGTAGTTTTCCACACACAACCTTTAATCCCTACAACCCAGTGGCAAGCAGCCAACCCAGAGCTTCAAGTAAAACTCCTGGAGGAATGGGGGCCAGAGGCTTTGTGTGAACCAAGACTACCCAGCAATATGCCAGGAGTCCCTTTAGGCTGCTGCTCTCCAGAAATCACACCTTCCAGAGCTCTGTACAGCTGCCTTCTGCAAAGAGGGGCTGAATGGAATCGGCAAAGCCTTGCCAGTTCCTTCATCTGCCTCTGGAGGAGGGACCATACTGGGCAATCCCTATGGCATGACCTCTTCTCCTCAGAGTGCAAGCTATGGTCTAGCATAGTGGTTTCCTCTGGCACAAGTGGCTTCTTTTCCACCAAAAATGAGATTTTTGAAGTGAAACCCCAGAGTACTCTGAGTTTATTTTCTTCCTCTTAAGCCTTTTTACACAGCTCATTCCGTAAGAACAACTCCTCTATAGGTAGGAGATTTACACCAGTTGAAAAGTTTTAATTTAGTAGGGAATTACCAAAAGAAGAATTTGATGGGGAAGCGCTATTACTTCCAGGAAGGTTCTGATCACTAGCAGCAAGACCCAAAAGGTCAATGTTCTTACTGGAAAAATTTGCCTTCTCTTCCTTTCTCTCTGCCTTCTCCCCTTGTATTTAAATGGTAACCTTGAAAGTACTGCAGCTAAAGCTGCATGGGATGGAAGGAATGGGTGGATGAATGGAATGAAAGGGATAAACAAAGAAACATGGGAGCTTCTTCACAGAAGTTTGGTGAAATCATCTCCATTTCATAGCTGGCAAATGGAAGGTGCATTCATCTTTCCTTCTTTCTGGTATAGTCACTCCATTGTATTTCATTGCCTTTGGAAAGCACTTGGAAACAGAGATCCCCTGCTCTGTGGAACTTTGTCATGATTGTGCACTTTTGGGTAGCTGTCCTGCAGTCCGTATAAACAAGCCTTGAAACTTGCTTATTGTCATCTTTGCTGCTGGCATGTAGCTTCTGTTATTTATGGGCACCCCAAGTTTTCATTTCTTTTTTGCTTGTCCATGGGCCCCTGTCTTTTTTTAGACCCAGGGGGGATATTTCCAAACTCCTTTAAAAAAGATTCAAATCAAATTTCATGTTTAAAATATGTACCAAGTGTTGACAGTTGATGCCTTGGGCAGAAAAGCATGTGCAGAGCTATGCTGGATGGCTGCTAGACAGCTTGGAACAGGGATATGGGATGGACATGTGCAAATCTGCATATTGACAAGACACAAAACATATGAATGAGCAGGAAGCAGGGAGTCTATTTCAGGTGGGCTTTGCAGGGCTTAAAGCTGATGGAGTTCATCACAATGAATACAAGAGGGTCAGTCAGGGAGAGCTGATGATCTGAGTGCATTTACCAGCCTGGGAAAGAAGGGAAATTCAAGCTGAATTGTGTAAGGTAAACAGGCTGTGGAAAAACAGGATCCATGAATGCTAATTCAGATCTGCCTGCTCAGAATGGTGCTTTGCTAAGAGAGGGTCTCAAGTTAAATCTACAGAAAATGAAAAAGTAATTCTTTCCTCTGGGAAATGAGCAGCATGTGTAGTGTGACAGAAGAGGTTTCTGTCTGATCATCCGTTATGGTCTATCCCTTGTCATTTTTGCATTGAATGTTGTGTTTATGCTGGCTCAGGACCTGTTGTGTGTTCTGCTCCCTTTTCCATTGGAAGAAACCAGCATTAATACCAATATCAGTATCTTATCCATGGAATATTGCAGGCTGAGCAGTAAGCAGATGTAATTTCAGTGAATCTTGGCAGTTTGTTTCTTATTGCAAAATAAACTTGTTTTAATGACTTCATTTGCTTTTCTTTCATTTTACAATTGAAAACATGAACACATTTTGTGTGACTGCAGTGAAGCGAGTAGATTCAATTTCAGATCTGAACTTAGTTTCTCCTTTGTTCATGCCTCAGCTGCTTTGTACATCTGCCTTTGAGCTGTGAAACACATTTCACCTTTCAATTTAGAAGAGGACATATGACTAATACCTTAGTCCCTTAGCATGGAGGAAAGGAGTTTTAACTTCTGTGTTTCATTTTTGTGTTAATGCTACTGCTTCACTTTCAAGTCTTTAGGATAGGTCTATTTCACAGGTTCTTGTAACTTCAGTTCATTAAGGTCTAGGGAGTCCCTGCTTTTGGTGCACATTCCAAAATACAGACGCGTGTGAGCTCTGCATGTAGGTGGCCAGTGACTGCAGCTGCTGGTGCTGGTGCTCATGCCAACAGCAATAAATCAGCAAAGAAAGCCTGAGAAGGTCTTATCTAGCCTGACCTTCTGCACTTCTGGGTTCCATCCAGAGACTTCTACAGTTGGCCAATGATACATGTTCCAAAACAATCTTGACTTAATTTAAAATTTTTGAGGCTCTGTTGTGTTCTGTTACATTGCTCTGGTAATGCTGGTAGCAAGTAAAAATGCGACTGATGGAAATAGTGACTCCAGGAATATCTTACAACTTCCCTGACTAGGGAGAACCTGCAGAGTCTAGAGTGTACATTGCATCCCAAAGCACACTCTCCTATCCTAAGGTTTTCTTCAACAGATTTTTCCTGAATTAGCATTTGTTCCATTATAGTGGAATGATGCTACTTTCACAGGCAAGATGCCCAATTTCTGAAGTTTTTGCAGGAGCACGACTTCTTGGTTTGAATTCCAGTTTATCTTTTGCTTTTCTGGACTTCTCTTTTTCCATTGTCTTTTCTGTTTGCATGGAATCTGGTGGTCTCGTACGAATCTGCACACAGAGGTACAGATGTACTCGCAGTGGAACCTGTCAGTTGCTTCTTTCCCTTAGCAAAGAACACTAAAGTTAAAGGTCTTTGCAATCTATATGTGCACAACAATATTTGTTGAAAAGAGTGTAAATGTTTTATTATGATCTGCCAGCCTTAATAAGGATTTTGACTTGTAGAAAAGAAGAGACAAAAGAAAATGAAATCAACCAGTGACTGGAGGGAGAGAAGAAACGCCATTCGACTCACCAACGAGTACACAGTAGAAACCCTGGTGGTGGCAGATGCTGATATGGTCCAATACCACGGTGCAGAGGCTGCCCAAAGATTCATCCTCACAGTTATGAATATGGTAAGTAGGCATTTTAGTCTCAAAAGAAGAACAGATCATATCCAGGGTAGATTAAAGCTGGTTTCCTTGGCAGCTGAAATGGGTAACTGTTTTGACCTTGAGGTATGAGGAAAGGTTTTGGTTTTCTTCTGTCATGTGCGTCTTCTCCTACATCTATGTGATTCCCTGTATTTGCCTAAGGATATCACAATGAAAAGCTTTTTTTGAAAGTAAAATTACCTGTTTTCAGTTAGGAAATATTCCGTAATTGTTCAAGAGTGGTGTTTTCTGCCATGTTTTTTGTACTGCTGTAGTTTACCCTGGAAGAGAGTATCCTGGAGTGGATAGATGGTCTTTCTGGCGTATTTCTTGGGTTCCTAAAGATTTCAATGGCACCCCTGTTTCCTAAGAGAGATTTCTCTGTGGGTCATTGTCATAACGAAGTGTCATTGAAGCCAGCAGTCATATTGATTTCCAGCAGAAAACCTGTCTTTCAGTTAGGTAGAGATACTGTTTACCTCTGATTTTTGCATAATGAAAATGGCCATGTCCCTTGCTGCAGAAAGCATGGCAAAGTCACTACCAAACTGCCCACCGATCCCATTCTTTTCACACCAGGATGTCTTGGGCTACCTGAAGCAGTGCTGATCACACCTCTGAATGGTTGGAGTAGGGCTTTAGAAGCATTCTAGAACTTCTGCAAGGAATCTGCCAAGAGTGAGGAAAGCCTTTAGAAACTGCAATCTCCAATGAAGTGCGAGTGTTAATTTGTTAGCTGGCCTAGTAGTTTAAGCCTTCTGTCTCAGTTGATAAGGGAACACAAAGCCTCTCACAGTGAATGCTCTCTCACTCACTTGTTGGCAGTGCCAATAAAAAGATAATGGCTAAATTCTATGTAGACACTGAAAACTCTGCTCAGAGACGGCAGGGGTCCTTCCAGAGGCATTTGCACAAGGAAGTCTTGGAGGAAGCTTGTATTCCTCTGCTCATGCTATTGTAACATCCAGGAACAGTTCATTCTCCTGATTACTGCTCTGTTGTTGTTCACAAGTAGCAAATTGGCTTGGAAAAAAAATAACAGTTCTTAATAGTAATTGACCGGTCACGCTTCCCAGTGAAGAGCTGAGTGATGGATGCTCAGTGCATAATCCAGCTATGGGACAACAGCTTTTCAAAGGTCTTGTGTTCCATTATCAAGCACTGGTGTGAAGGAGCTCTCCTGTAGTGAAATGCTTTGCTGATTGAGCAGGGAGTTTAACTAGTCTTTTTCTGTTAACAAGCTGCTTTTCTGTGTCACTTCCTCTACCTTTTATTTTGCCTTCTAGCATGCTGTGACAATAGTCACTTAATAGGACTTCATTGTGTCTCTACATTTATTTGGATTGATTGGTAGGAAATGTCTTCTTGCAACAAACCCATTCATGTCGCCATCACTTCAGGGTCTACTTACTGGCTTTCTTGCATTTAAGGATGTGGTTTCTGGGGGCACAAGAGCCTTATTCTTCTCAAAGCCGCGGTCTTCCAACCTTAAATTCCCATACCAGTTCTGCAGTGAGCAGGCAGGACATAAGTTCAGCTCTGAACAAATCTGCTTCTTGAGTCACTTTTAAAACAAACAGAAATGAATATTCAGATATAATGTACAGGTCAAAGCTGAGTTTCTTCCTGATGTCAGATGTTTGGGACCTCAAGAGGGGTGATGGTTGCTTTTCTGTTTGCAGTGGCAGCCCCAAAAATCTGTTCTCTCCTAAAATCTGCTCCGCGCTGATTCATTAGTGAGATAATAACAATCTGCTGTTGTGCCCCACAGTTCTGCTGGGACTGGGACAGGGCATTGTGCCTGTGAGAGCTTTTAAGATATGTGTCTGAGCATCTGTCTTGATGATGCCAAAAGGTCAGTTATGTCAGTGTAGCATTAGTGCATCTCTATCTTGTGTAGCTTTATCAGCCTGTGAAGATTGTGTGGGTTGAGTACACTGATAGACCAAGTCCCAAAGAAAAGATGGCCATGAATCATGTTGTCTGTCCAGGCTGAGGAGTACTTCAGAACATCTCAGCAACATCAGCTTGCCAGGTGTGAGTAGCTGTGTGTGGAGAGGTGCTGATAGATGGGCTGAGTTCTCTAAACCCATTTACTGTTGGGTTAATATCAAAGCTTAGTTTCCAATGGATTTGTCTGATGAACTTTTAAGCTAGGTTCTGATGCTGTAGTGTGAGCTCACCCATTTATTAGGCACTAGAGAGCCCACATGGAAGGGGACTCTTGGCTGAAGAACACATTTATCTAATATCTAAGGTGCAAAGTCCAGCTGAAACACTTCCCGCTGTTAAGTCATTGCTCCTAGGGACTCACCCATGTGGCTTTTCTGATGCCTGATAGGATCTGAATTTATGTTTCAGCTTTTCAGCCTCCAGAGGAGCACTGACAGTCTCTATCCTTTGTCTGGCCACCTACATTCCCACACTTGTAGGAACATATCATCTTCCACGCCTCTACCTCCCTCGGGAAACTGATTGTGAATGGTTGGCAAGATCAGAAGATATTAAAGAATAATAATAGGCAAACACATAGATGGCATCATTTCATAAATCCTTTATTCTGAGGCTGTAAAACAAGGTGAAATTCAAGGAAATCAAAGGGGATTTTCACATTTCATTTGCCACAATGAAAGCTAATCTTTATCCCAGCAAAAGAGGCTGAGGAATAATTCAGAAAGTATATTTCAGGAAAAGAGATTGGATAGACATGTGGTTTAGGTAGGCCTCAGCCAGACTCTTCACTCAGCCACACTCTTTTGGTAGTGCCTGAACCAGCCATGGTCAATCTTCGTGTGGTAGTTTCTCATGTGTAAAACTCTGGTATGAGGAATAGCACAGCCCTAAGTCCTTGGGGCAACATCTGTTACATCCTTCTCTGGTCAGGATCAGTTGTGCTCTGTGTAATGCACAAAGGCCTCCTGGCTGCTTGGGATCTTTGTCTCCTGCCTGTCTCGATACTTCTGTCAGCCTTCTGTGGCTGTTAGTTGGGGGGCAGGATTTGCCCCATGATATTAGGCAGTGCTTATTCAGCTATGCTGCAGGATGGCGGGCTGCCTCTAAAAGAAACCAGAATGTTAATTTTGGCTTGGATGCTTGCATTTAAGCAAATAGAACATTACTGGTCAGGGGTATATTAACTTAACTCCTCTCTGTAAGCCATTACGTTTACTGTCAAACCACAAAACAAGCATTAAGAGGTCTTATTAATGCATTTTATATTTATAGACATTTTAAATAAAGTGATCTGCCTTAAAGTATTTAATATCTATTTATGTTACAAGAATTTCTGAAGGGAAAAAAAGTCAGCATTACAAAATACTGTTTTATTGCTCTCTTGGTAAATGAGAATCTTAAGGAAAAAACCCCCACCACCCTCCTCTAGAATAACAGCTAAGAAACACAGCAAACCCCTTTTGCAACCCAGAAATAAAACAGCTAGTGCTCATACAGAAAGTGCTGTGTTTTTAGTAACATTCTGTGGTTCTGATTATCCCCCCGAACAGAGAATAGATTCACATTAAAGGTACTTGTTTTTTCTGAATATCATTGTACAGGTGCAAGCTCTTCATTTGCTAAGCTAATATTTGAAGTTATAAAACAGATTTTTCCAAGATCGTGGAAGAATTTCCTTCTAAGGTACTCTGTAATGTATAAGTAGGAGCAAGCATGGCCCCAGGGCTTTGGGTTGACATTTTTTTAAGTCACCACCTCTAAAATGAAATCTCTTCTTGTTTTCTGACAAGATATTTGATTCAGCACGATTTTCCTAATGGGTGGTTCCTGATGGCTTTGTGATAATGATAAAAGAGATGAGATGATAAAGTTGTCAAACGCCACCATGTACATCTGCAGTTTCAGAGAGGCAGTGAGTTTATGGGAATCCTGGATATGAGGACATGGACAGGGAGAGATAAGAGTAGAATTACAGAAATGCAAAACCAGCTTCGTACGTGCTGATTTATTTTTCTAAGTTTTCTATTTTGTTACTGAGCTTTGTGCAGTGTTGCACTGTTTGCATTTCAGTTCTTGCCTCCCCTTTGCATCCTTTGCCTTTAGTGCATCTCCTGTTCATGCCCTTCTTCAGTGGCCACCTCTGAATTCCAAAACGAAGTGCCTTTTGCTCACCCATTCTGTAAATCTGGCAAGTACAATCTCTCATTGCATTTCATTCATGTGGAGGCTGTTTGGACGGATGTTCTGTTTCTTGCGAAGTTCTGTGTTGCTCTTGCGACACATCATGGCTTCACCTAAGCTGAAGTTCAGGTTTCTCAACCAGCAACTAGAGGACCAGTGCATTGGCTTTCTCTTTTCCTTTCCTATGTGTTCCTGTGTATCTGCTTACAATAGCTGCCATTCTGGGCTTGGCTCAGGAACAGGTTCCAAAGCATGAGGCATCACTGCTGTCTTGAAGGAGTTTTATGCTTTTATTTCCTCTTGTGTTTTCTTTTCATCCAAGAGAAATGGCCAGTAAGACAAAAAGTTGATTCTCTGTCCTCATAGCCAGGCAAACTGAACTGGCCTCTGCTGTGGCTGGTCTTCATGACTTTTGCTTTCAGCTTCCTGGAGACAACTCCAATTCAAATGATTATGAAGCATATGATAAATGAGGTATTGGACCCTTTGGAAAGTTCTATCCATGGCCATAGTGTTTTTAGTGGTGAGGAGTGACTGGTTTCAGCTAGTACCTGAACAGCAAGTTGTGAATATTGGCTCCTTGCAATTCTGCAGAGCTTATTTTGCAAACCAAGTCCCACTCAGACTGACCTTCTGAGCATTTAGGGACGGAGATGTCTGAATTTCCAAGACCACAACATGGTAATTTAAAAGCTGCTTTCTATAGGGTTTTTTTTCCCCCCTGAGTGCATTTTTGGGGGTTTTGGAATAAATTACGACTGTGGCTTGGTTTTGAGCTTGCCTTTTTCTGAGAGAATACAGCATTCAGGGGTAGGTTACTGTAGTGTGTGTTAGTTCTCCTGCAGCTGTTGCTAAGCCATGCGATTACTGTGGAAGCTCTTTGCAGCAGCAAGCAGTAACTTGAAGTTAGTGATCTTTTGGATGTCATTAAGAGGAAAAAATTTAATGTTGTTCTTTAGGAATAATACTGGTTTACTCTCTGAAGCCTTATTTTACACTCTGCAGATTGTTTTTCATTTTGGATTTCCCCGGTGAGAGATTTTATTTTATGTTAAAGGAGTAGATAAAATCATTTTTATCATGCATGCATTGATTGATTTGTATCTATGCTCTTGGGGGCTGGCACATAAAGGCTCCAGAGTTGCCACTGATAATTGACTCTCTTTACCCTGATCTGAAATTTTCGTGATGGGAGCAGGGAAGTAGGGAAAAGGATATAAGTATTTGATTACAGTCTATAGATTTCTCTTTTTCGCTCCAGCAGCCCCAGGAGAAAGAGTTATGTCAACTGTCTTATATTGAGCCATGAATATGTTCTTTTTCATAGTATTTAATGGGGTAATTTGAAAGTTTGGCTTCAGGTGGTGTTAGAAATCCTATAGCACTTTTCAAAACAAGTGAAAGACAACCTCGCTAACCTAACTAATGCTTCCACTGTCCAAACATCATCCAGCAGCCAAGGCAGTGGGGAGGCTCTTGCTTGACTGCAATGCTTAAGGAAGAAAAAGGTCAATTTACCCTGAGGGTTGCTGTTCTGAACTCCAAAACATCTGAAACACACACGTCTGCCTCCCACTATCCACCTGCAGAGGGAAGCTCCTGAGAATAAAAAAAATTAAATTAAACTGATGTAGTTTAGTTCCTCTCTTATCCCAATTCCTCCTGTCTAGGTTGTACTTTATGCATGCTGGGGCAGGCCTGGACAGCTTATGCCAAAGCTGCATTTATTCTGTCCCTTCCATGTCAAAGCTATAAGGAGAAAGAAAGGCAGGAGGAATGCAAACAGAGGGAGAAGGGTGGTTCAAGTTTTTCTGTTTTCTCTAGGGCATTCTGTGCAGTAAAGCTATGTCAGGGAAGTGCAGATGAAGGAGAGAGATGCCAGAGATGGGCTTTATTCTTTTTCTTGTTCTTCTGCACTTCCCATTCCATCTTTCTGTCTGGTTTGTATGACTCTTTACCATACCTCTTTCTGTTTCCAAAGCTCACTCTCTACTTTCGATGACTCCTCACAGAATGGAAGTCAATGCAGCATAGAAGTTCACCTGCAACAGGGCAACTGGTGATCATGACCACTTTTCACATCCCTTCCCTTCAGCCTAGTGACCAAGAACATCCATTGCTCTTCCAGTTAAGCTGCTTTCTGACATTGTGGTGATGTCCTAAACTGGTAACTTTTGTATTTTGTTCCACAGCAGCATGTTAGCCAGTTTCATGCAGCTGACACTTGTATTCCAGCTGCCTTATTTATTAAAAGCTTCTAAAATACCCCAAATATTTTTACTTTTCCCCTGTTGGAAATGATCATGGTAGGCTCAGGGGTGTGATGCAATTGCAGGCTTGAGGAAGGGTGGCCCACGGTATTGCGAGTGGGAAGGGAGGTGTCTGTGAGTCAGTCTCTCTGTTAATGCATGTTGTCCGTGCAGCAGGAAATCTTCAGGACATCTGCTCTAGGAAATCCCATTCCTCCTCCCCTGGTACCAGTTATCTCAGCCACCTCACTTGGCACGGGTAGCTCACATGCTGATGACAGCCTGTGGGATGTCTTGGACATGCTGAGTCTGTGGGCACTGGTTTCCTTGTAGGCTGGGTGACAAGGGGAGAAGGTGGTTGCTACCATGATGGAGCCCGATTCCTAGCAGGAAAGGCCTATAGATTTTTATTTATTTATTTATTTATTTATTTACTTGGATGATTTTATTTATTTATTTGGATTCTATTATTTATGATAACGCTTCCTTTGGGCACAACCTACCTCACACAGTCTGGTTTAACACCGTCTGTGTGCTGCCAAAATGGCTGTGAATAACCTGCACTGAACTAATTTCATTTATTCATCAAGTCATTTAAGGTCTTCTTGTCTTCTCGCTGAGCTTTCTTCTGGCTGTAAAGACCGTGGATTTGAGACAGTTCGGGGTTTAATTTAAGAGGACCGTGTACTGTGCAGTGGGGGGGCTGCAGGCGCCCCTCTGAGGAGAGCCCTGGCGCTGCCTCACGCCGGATGCAGCCGGTTCCAGCCGGTTCTGCACTGGCTTCACCACAGGAGCCGGTCAGGAGAGCTGTTGGTGCCTCTGTGGAAACATGATCACGACAGGGAAAAAGGCTGTGAGGAAAAAGTGTGAGGAAAAATCCATGTGAGCACCCAGTCCATGGCAGGAGGAGGAGGAGTGCTCTGGGTGCCAGAGCAGAGGGTGCCATGCAGCCTGTGGAGAGACTGAGGTAGGGGCAATGGCTGTTCCCTGAAGAATATTGCAGCCTGTGGAGAGCACCCTGCGCTGGAGCAGGTTTTCCTGTGGAACTGTGGCCCGTGGAGAGGATCCATGCTGCGTCAGGGGAAAAGTGTGAGGAGGAAGGAGAAGCAGAGACGAGCTGTTACAGACTGACCACATCCCCTGTTCCTCAGCCCGGGGTAAGGAGGCAGAGGAGTCAGGAATGGAGGAGCGGAGTTGAGCCTAGGAAAAAGTGAGGGGATGACGTGAGGGCGTTGTATGGAGAGAAACAAATATAAATTAAAACAAGCTATTTTAATGGGCAATAAGTTAAATTTTTCCCAAGTCAAGTGTGTTTTGCCTATGATGGTAATTGGTAAGTGATCTCCCTCTATCTCCACGCATGTAGTATATGTCCTTTACTCAGTTAATGAATAAGAGCTGTTTGGGTGGTGACATTTTCTTGTGGAGACCAATTTGCAGGCACACTTTTACGTCTGTTTTCTTGCTAATTTGCCTGCAGATCTTAGCTCATTTTGAAAGACAAGTTTATTTGTGGGTGGGTTGTGAGCAGTTCCCAGCTAAATCTATGCAGACCTTTCTGTATGAAAATCTACAGAGAGATTTTTGCTAACAGAAGAAATCAGTGAAGGCAGGTGAGGCTGGAGATGTCTCTCTGCTCTTCAGCTTGGTTCATGAAAGAAGATGGGAAATTGTACATGTGATATTTGGACAGTGTCCTGTAGTTCTGGTGCTGGACCATCTTAAATCACAGTGCTAATGTCTTTTTCAGCTGAGCTTATGATGATGACACTTTAAATATCGAGAAACAGTGCAGAGTTGCATGAAACAAACAAAAAAATTACAGTTCCTCTGGCAACTGTCTATTCATCTCTGAGGAAAAATGTTTGAAACTTCATTAAGAGATTACTTACATGGGGATATTGTTAGCTATCATATTTTCTTGCCTCTTCCCAGTAATAAATCGTCTACTTAAAGATTTGTTCTTGCAGTTAAACAACTCATAGGCGCGGCCAGAATATGCATTGCTGCTTTTGCTTGCACCGCACCTTCAAAATCCAGCACGTTGTCTATCCTAAAACATCAGGAGAAACATTTCCTGCTAATACACCTGGATTTGTGCTGCAGCAATAATTAGCAACCTGTCGCTGTCAGACTGTGATTGGCAAACACTGGTGTCACGCAAGTTACGGTGTGTTTGCCTGTACACACGTTAAAGTACTGACTGCAGTGCAAAGGAACCAGTTGGACTGCATTGAAGCAACATCTCCCCCTTAATCCAGTCAGAGCTCATGGGCTGAAAAGTCAGGTTCAGCCTTTGAGTGGGGGATGGATGCAGAGCTCGCTGGAGCAGACCTCTGATGAGAGAGGGTCTGTTCAGTGCTTTAGTTGTGCTGAAGTAGAACAGCCACTTGTACCAGTCAGGCTTCTTTAGCAGAGGGAAAGGTTATTGTTCCTACTAGGCAACACAAACTACCATCAGTCTGGGGCTGCTTTGGGGCTATTTAAGAAAATAAGCAAACAAAGCTTGAATAAACAAGCGAAGTAAAGCCTCTCTTGCATGCCTAGTGTCTTTTTGGTTTAGTATCCGATTGTTGCTGCTGCTAGCTAGGTTGAGCTCTTCTGAGATCACTGGTGGATGCAAATACAAGTGCAGTCAAAGTTATCCTTAGAACAGAAAGCATAAGAGAAAAGGAAGAAGGGCTAACAGCTTTTGAAGTGACATGCTAAACTCTCCAGCAGCTGGTTCTTGCTATACAAGTTTTGCCAGTGAAAACCACCTTTTGAAGTCAGTGGTGTTTGGATCTCTCTGTGCTGGGTCTGGAGGCAGACAGCTTGACTGCTCTGCTGGAAAAGCAAGCACCATCATCCATTAGGCTTAATGATAAGAACCTGTTTGCTGTACTTATTTTATGAGTAGAAATGTTATGGGGTGGTCAGAGCTAGCAGTGAGCTAGGCAAATCAAAGGCATCCATCACAGGCAATTGTTTGTTAGCCTCTGGAGTGGTACAGGGAGAGATTGACTTGATCAGTGTGATGCCCCACTGACCCTCTCAGCTGAATGTCCAGGTCTCCATTTACACATAGGTCAACTGTCAGAGCCCTTCTCTGCAAGTGTCAAGTTTATCCCCCCAGGTCTGTAGTAAGAGGCTTTAGCTACTCTACCAACATACCCCCGAGCTAAGCAAATAGTACCAGCACTTGTCTGCATTTGTATACCAGCCGCAGGGAAGATAAATGGCTCATTGTGCTCATACTGAAGGTCAGTGGGTCAAACACTGAGTAGCGTCTGTCTTGCAATCTGTGCCTAAATTATAGGAAACATTTACGTGTGCTTAAATCCAACCCCAAACACTAAGGAGCTTAAGAACACCCTTATACTGAGCACATTCCTGTGTATTTGCACAAATAGGAAAAAAAAACCCCAAACCTAAACCAAGCACTGAAAACATAATATCCAAAATGTGTTCATGTCTTGGGTTTTTATAGGAAGTTAGCTGAGCCTCTGTGATACTTGTAGCCAAATGAGCTGTGAGTAAGGAATACAGCTTACCTGGGGCCAAATCCTGCCTCCCATTAGTCAAGAGTCTCTTTTCTGTGGTCTTGGATTTATTTTTTTGACTAGGGAATACAGTACTCATCCAGAGGTTATTATGTGGTGTTTACACCTTTTTAAAACAAACCCCTCCCTCACCTTTTTTGATATAGTCTATTTAAAGCAGTTGTACACAGAGAAATGGGTGGAATAAAATCCTGGCATCAATTAAGATCTTATGTTCTAACCTATAAAAACGAGGTGAGGTATCTGAGCTGGAATGCAGAATCTGGAGAAAGTAGTAAGGTAGTTTCCGGTGCTATTTTTGTATTTCCTGAGGCTTGTGTCATTATGTGCTGCCTTATTACTATTCTCCTATATAAGATATGAAAATAACAGAGGGAAATTGCTTTTCCATTCGATTTCCTGAAGTCTAAAACACACCATTATTTCATCTTGCATTCAGATATCTCTGATATTTAAATGCTGAAGATCCATATTAGTTGGATGCTTCACAATGTATGTCCATGTTCCTGAGACTTTGGTTTGTGTTTGGATTTCCTTTGGAATATTTCACTCCTTTCTGCTTCTTTGTTGTTTCTCTTGTTTATTCCAGTTAAAAGTATTTTTCTTTCTGCAAGGAGCATGTGTAGTTTTTGTTTTGTTTTCATATTTTTTGTCCCTGAATGCTGAATCTTGCTCAGATTAGTCAGATTGGGCAGGTGCTGAAGCCCAGTGCACTATGGCAGGAGCAAACCTGCTCTGTTTTTGCAAGTGGTTTGGCTACACTGTTATGTATGGAACTGTTAAGAGTAGTAACATAGTGGCTCTTAAAAATTCTTGATTTTATTGAGTGGAGTAGCACAATCCTTTTGGGCGTCTTTTGGGTCATTTTTTTTAAGGACAAATGTCTAACTATAGTCACAATTAGTTCCTTCAATTAGTATTAGGTCTTGGTATTGGTACTGATATACTGTGGGTGTTTTCTTTGCATTTTGGCAGGTGTACAACATGTTTCAACATCAAAGTCTTGGAATTAAAGTCAGCATTCGAGTGACCAAACTAGTCCTGCTTCGCAACCGTCCTGTAAGTTGTAACTCATCTTTACTCTGCATCTGTGGTTGGACTGTGGTAGTCTCACAGGCAGAGCACAATCCCTGTGCTGGCGTGGGGAGTGGGGCATGTGTGGCTGCATGATCACCAGCTGTGAGCAGTGGTCTGCCACATTTTACCAGGTGATATTAAAGGTGGGAAGTGTGGAGGGCTGTGGGAGTGAAAGCAGTTTTTAATACAGCACTGCATTCAAAAGTCTCATAAGTCTGGAGTGTATATATATGATACCAAAGTCGTATCATAGAATGCCAGGTTGGAAGGGGCCTCAAGGATCATCTGGTCCAACGTTTCTGGTCCCTAGCTCACTTGCTCTGATGAAGCTGGTTTTGCATTTTTTGTGCTATCACATCTATATTTTTAAGCCTCTGATTTTTCATCGGAGGTCTAATGCTTTATGTAAAGAATGTGACTGATATTTATTCTTTTGTATCTCTTTTTTCCAAAAGGCAAAGTTGTCCATTGGTCATCATGGAGAGAGGTCTCTGGAGAGCTTTTGTCAATGGCAAAATGAAGAATATGGTGGGGCAAAATACCTTGGTAACAACCAGGTTCCTGGAGCGAGGGATGACACCCCTCCCGTGGATGCTGCTGTGTTTGTAACCAGGTATAGTAAGGTTTGGTTTATCAGTTTACTTCAACCAGTAATGGCCCACAGTGAGTGATGGGGTTATCTGGTCTAGCAGTAATCTTAGAAGAAGATCTGTTGATGATGATACATGTGCTACCTACATGCTGTGCAGATGGCTCAGATATCTCAGATGAAAGTGATTTGTCTTGTTTCTGTGATACTGCACAAGGTTGTGCAGAAGCATCTTTCCTCTTGAACCACAGCGTTGTCATAGTCATGGTCAGGATACTGGCAAGACATGGCTATAGCACAGGTGATACTTTTTTCTCATACCAGCTGCTATAAGTTGGAAAAAAAAGTGAGTTTTTGGAGCATAAACCCTTCTTCCTAAAAGAAAGTGTGGAATTGAGAACCAGCTGAGAACACGTGCTCTGTGTGTAATTAGGTATGGATCAGCTGAACAGCCTGAGAGGAGCAGACAGTGTGTCAGTAGTGGGGATGTCAGTAGTGCTGTATGTGCTAGAAAAACACTGCCTAACCCCTTCTTCCCCAGTTTGAGACAGGAAACATCTATGCTGCAGTTCAAGATCATTTACCTCTTTCACCCTTTTTTCTCTGTCAACAGTGTAAGTAGGAATACATGGTTTTGCATAAACTGCCATTGTGATTGTGATAATCTCCTGTGTTAATAGTCACATTGCAAACTATCCGTGGGATTTTGGTGCGTGTTCAGTAAAATAGCTGGTGAGCAGGGCACGGGGCCAGCAAAGTCCCTAAGAATGCACCTTCACAGACATGTGTGCAGTTCCCCCAAATCCATGTCTCTCCTCTGTATTCAGTGTAGTCCAACCAAGCACTTAAGCAGATATTTAACATTTTAGACAGGGTGAATAGTTCCTTTGAAGTCAATGGGCTGCACATCCTGGTTATAGTTAAGCATGTGCTTCACTGGATGGGAGCCTAAATAAATAACTAACGTTTTTGTTAAACTCATCTGGGCATCCAGTTGTCCTGCATGACAAGCCAGGCATACAGAATCTCTTCTGATGTGCTCTAAGCACGTGGTGGGGGAATAAGCAGAACATTTCATCTGTGCAGTCTCTCTGCAGCTTATGAAATTGAATGCATAATGTCAGGCTAAATGAGTTGGACTTGGGCATCTGAGGGAGAATTGTAGAAAGACTTTGTAGGAAGAACTGTTCAATACATCTGCAGGGATTTGCAGTCAGAATAGCTGGAGAAGTACAGGCTTGGTTGGGCTAGAAACTGGGTTCAGATTTTGTGAGAAAGTTCAGTCTAGGGAGCACATCGCTATGCATCAGAACAGCATTTTTCCTGTTTGATAGGCCATCAGTGTGTACTCGTAGTCTTTTTCCTTCTTTCTTGCTATGTGTGTGTGTGTCCCTGGACCCTCCCCAGACTGTCCAGATAGACCACTGGTAGAGGATATGGGAGCAACAACATGTCCAGCGCAAGCAATTGCGCCAGAAAAAGCAGAAGCTGAATTTTCAGCAGCTGCAGCTGCTTTAAGACTAGAAACAGATTCTTTAGGGTCAATCTCTGAAGAAATCCCTGTGGTTCCAGTCTGGCTGTGCTCATCTGAAACACCAAGGCACACTTGCCTTTTGAAACTTCACCTCTAATTGATGTTCCCCATGTACTCATTTGTATGCAGAAGTAGATTATCTAGATGGCAAATATCTCTCCTGTGGGACTTTAATAGTATCCCCGATCGAGTTCCAGGAAAGAGGCAAACTCTGTGAAATAAGATGTACCATTGTCCAGTTCAGTAAATAAATGAGACAGTGAGAATAATCTGTTACATCCCCGAAGGTCTGAGTATAGCGTTATATATATAATCTGCCTTTTCTTGTTCAGATTCTGGTTTTGAACTTGCAGAAATTCAAATCTGTCATCTATGGATAATGTACTTCATATTTTGATGGGCAGCTGACCAGAATAACTTCTCTTTGCAGGATCTGTATCTTAGCGGTCTTAAAAGTGTGTCTCATTTGAAACATATTCCCCCCTCTTGATCTGTCTTTTGCATTCCTTAAGAAATCTTCAGACACACTGATGTTCTCCCTGCCTCCTGGCTCTAGGTGCTTGGGCCACTTATTAGACTGGTGATGTAATAGCAGAACGAAGAGTGACACAACCCTGACAGGAACACCAGTCAAAGCTGTCATTAAGCAAAAACGTGGGGGTTTTTTCCTGACATACTGGTGTAGCTTTTCCATTTGCAGCCTGATCCTCCCTTCCACATTTCTCCAGCCTTTTGCCTTCCCATTAAATGGGCAAATGAAGCAGTTCAATGTGCATTGAGGAAACTGGGTGCAGAGTGCTACTAAATGTATATATGAATGTGGAAAGTTGGTTTTGGCAGCTGTACCAGTTTCCTCTGTCCTTTAGCTTTATGACCCTGCAGGGTGAAACTGGTCAAAAGATGTCATTTGGAGGATGCTGGGAAGGGGCTGTTAAACAGAATGCTTCTTATTCATGTTGCACAGTTCAACTACTGTCCTTCTTTCTTACAGGAAGGACTTGAATTGCAGAATTTAGCTTAGTACAGTTAGGTATTTTTTTCCAGTTTGTGTGAGCCAGATGGAAGAGTGACTGTAGGAGGAGTCACGCTTCCATCTGAGCTCTTCTTTTCTGGCTATTTTTATTGAACAAACCAACTGACTTGTTGTCATTATTTTAGAAGAATTGTTGAAGTCCGCTATTGGAAACACTCTGCACAAGAGCAGTTATCTACCACAAGTGATAATGACCAAGAATTTCACAGGTCCCTAGAAGATGAGAACACACGTCATGCTTGATTCAGTCAGGGGCTAAGAGTGGAGAGTAAAATTGCTTCACAGCTACAGCGTGTGATTTCAATATATTATCTGAGACTGAATATGATAAGGTCAGATCTTGGATTTGAACTTCAGCTCTGGAGTAAGAGTTTTATTCCAACATAGCTTTATAAAAGATTCTCCTAACAAAATGATGTCTCTGTGATGAGATGTTGCACATGCAACAAATATTAAGGTACCTTTTTTATAACCTTGGAGTGTTATTATAGTATCATTCATGTCGAGCTCTCACTTAAAAAATATTGGATGGAGTCAAGCTCAAAACCAGACCAGGAAAAGATCTGTGATTGCTACCTTTTTAAAAGCAGAATAGTTTCAGTGCCATGATGGGGCCATCTGGCCTCACTGCTGTGATTGATCCACAGGTGAAGTAGATCTTTCTTAATGTGTTTTCAGCCTTTGGCTCCCCTCTGATTGCTCTGATTGAAAGGCCTGTGGAGTTTCAGTATATAGGTTTTGTGATGGAGTGGCTGCTTGCTTTTGAAAGAAGTCTCAGACCCACCAGGCTCATTTGGGACTAAAGGTTTGGATGTGCTTTTCTGTTTGGCTAAAGAGTCTTGGGGTAAAATGTTTACAATAGGTCTGGAGGATTTAAAGTTTAGTATTTTGGTACAAGATCTTTGAATAGAAGGATGGTGTCTCTTGGATTTGTGCTTGTGACAGTTTAAAGGACGGGCTGAGGAGGTTTCATGCTTGGAGGCCTGCATGCAGTGAATTGAGCAGATCTAGTCAGTTCTTCTTGCTGACCTGTTTCAAGTCCTTCCCCGATCAGACAGCATCAGAGCACTCTCTTACAGACAGGGGTTGTTCTGCCTCTGTAGGACAGTCTGCAAGTTTGATGGATCATTTACAAGACCCCTCATTTATGGCATGGTGGTAATTTCTGCAGGGAGCTGCCTGAAAGTACCAGATGCCTTTCAGTGTAGAATGGAGTGGAAGAAGCAAAATTGCTGTGCTTTATTTGCAGAGCTGGCCAGCCCCTGCAAAGAGATGCTTTTCTAGCAATGGCCTCCTGCCATCTACTAATAGTTCAGCTATCTGTTGTCACAAGAAAAGCATCTGTTTGATTTACCAGTTTATATAACATAATAAGTCCTTAAATAAACCTCTGTCAAGTTGGCTCTGGGAACTCAAGCAGGCGTGCTTGTGCCAGCTCCGTCAGGAGACTGTCATTAGTCTTCTCTGGAAAGGCAGGAATGCCAAGGTGTCGAGACACAGTCAGGCTGTGGTGAAAAATGAAAGCTGGGGCTGGTGTGTGGTCGTAGCTTCCGATTCTGTTTTGTTCCCATCTGATTTTTTAACACTTCGGTGGTTGTTACGGTTTTTCTGCATTGAAGCATGGTTGATTTTCAATGTCTGCTTAACAAAAGCTGGTAGTAGCTGTTGTTTCTCTTCTTCCAAGCTCTTGACAACTTGATTTGTGACTTTCAAAGGACTTTGGTGTGAAGGGTTTGGGTTCATCAGCTGCAGTCGTGGGTCTTAAATCCCTTTCCCTATAACCCTAGTTTCATATTTTTCTTCACCAAAAAAGTATTTTTAATCTTTCCCTATTTTTATCTTTCTCCAAGTGTTTTCTTTTTGTAAGTATTTATCTTTCTCTAACTATTTTTAATCTTCTCCCTGCCAAACTCTTAAACTCAAACTCCCACTGGGCACTCAGGCATTTCAAATGTCACATTCCAAATGTACTAATATGATTCTCTCAGTAGCCTCCCCGCAGGGTGAGGAAAGCCATAACGAGAGAGATTATGGTTCCTCAGCTTCCCTTGGGAACTCCTGAAATGTTTTAGCACATGCTTTTCTCCAGCTTCTCTTCACAGCAGATCACACTGCAAAGCAGGTCTGGTGAAGATAGCTCCTAAAAGTTTAGGTTGAAGTGCTTATTGAAATGTATTCAAACCATTAATTTAGTTCTAAAATACTTTTTCTCCCACATTTGTTTTTCTGTCATGAGGAATCTCATTTAAAAAAAATCTTCTCATGGGAAGTATTGCTTAGATGGTGAGCTTCAAGGCTTTTTACTCTTTCTGTTTTATACAGTTCCATGGATCCCTGGTTGATCTGTGGGTGCCAAGGGCATAGGTAGTATCTCCTTCTGCCTTGATGAGATGTGGGCAAGTAACAGAGACCAAATGAAGTCTCTTGAACCTCTCTGACTTGGGTTCAAATCATAAAATGGCAAATTGGACTGTAGTAAGTGCAGCTGAAACCAATTCACCTGGCTGTTTCCTGGCAAATCTTGAAATTCTTTCTTATTCTTTGTCAACATCACTCTTCCCTGTTAGGACCTGCTTCCTTCTTCTCCTTTTCTATCGTACTGTAAGAAGAAAAAAAACCTGGAGAATTAAGAATTTCTGGGTATAGATGATCAGTTCTGTGTCTCCAGGCAGTGTCCCTGCCCATCTCCTCCTCCCATTTTTAATGGTGCTGTTGCATCATAGGGTGTATGCTCCTTTTTGTTACAGTTCTCTTGTGAAAATAAGAGGTTCAGTTTTAATCCAGTTGCAGAAGTCTGACCTCACAGAGTGAGGCAGAGCTTCTTTTACATGCTCAATCTAAAGTCAGTTAAACTGGGCTGTAGTATATGGAGCTGATCCACATAATTGCTGTAATCTCACAGTAGCAATCAGTGCTATCTGTGTTGTCATCGTGTAGACTGCACAGCAGTTGTAAAAAAACCCTCAAACCTCAACACCCATGATATGTGAGTCATGCATCACTGCTTTTTCCTAGCCTCAAGTCTGGAGCCACAGGATACATTTCACTTCTGTTCTGTTTTTCTTTCTAGGACAGATTTCTGCGTACACAAAGACGAGCCTTGTGACACTGTGGGTAAGTCAAAGTAGGGGAGAGTGTTTTGATAGCCAACGCCATGCTAAGAGGAGCTTTCTGGGCTTGGTTTGCTGTAAAGTTGCTTTTGCTATTCTGTATGTCTCTGTGGTACAAACAGGGATTAGTTGAGGGTATGAATTATAAATAAAATATAAAATGTTAACCCCTTGTAAGCACTGGAGGTTTCTGAGTTCAGGAAGTGATCTGAAATATTTCTACTTCTTTGAATGGATGTAGAATTAGATAAATGGAGATTAAGAAACTCTCTTTTGGTGTGTCTGTATAATGCTCCTTTCAGTGTTCTCACCTAGAACAAGAACTTGCAAACTAACGAATGTCTTTCCAATTGTAAGAACCTGTGTAACACTCCCAGATCAAACTGGCACTCAGACACCAGAGAAGAATATCTCATTGTAGGAAAGCCAAGTTAAATCTTCTGTTCTGCTTCCTACTCCTCCTACTTCCTAACTGCCTTTAATCTTCTCCAAACCCTGGATACACAGGGTCCTTACATTCCACACGTTAAATACTTTATTTATTTAGCTTAGGTAGCAGTAACCTTCACTGTACCTGTTCTCCTGGTATCTTTAAGTAGCAGCAGTGTTTGGAGGCACAGCTCAACATCCTCTCCAGGACGACTGCATGATATTTTTTAGACTTGCCTCAAAGTCAAGTGGTCCCTTATCCTACATCCTGTGTAAACTTGGAATGGATCCTGATTTTCAGCTGATCTTATAGTCCAATGTTCCGAGAGATACTCGCAGACCTAGGGGCTTACGATGCTTCACCACCCAATAATGGGTGATGAAGAGCATGGGGGGAAATTCCTTCAGCAGCAGCTCTGGAACAACCGACAGAATTCTCACCTCAGAAGGCAGGTCCTTCCCTCTCTGTGTTGTGGGGATTGATCAGGTAAAAGGAGGAAATACAGAGCTGGAAAACACACACATTTTCTGTTCAAACATGAGCAAGAACTGGCCTCTACATCCAAGTTTTTTTCCAGTCAGAATCCCTCACAATCATTTCTTCTGTGCCCAATGGAAAACACACTTCCTCTGAGAAGGGTTTTTATACCGTGTACCTGCATCTGGAGATGGCTGTAGTAAGATGCAGTAAAGTAACAAACAAAAAAAGAGAGAAGAGAAGCTGATGGGAGACACAGGCTGACTAAGGTCAGAGCTCCTTCCATTTGTAAAGATGGTATTGTTGAAGATCTCTATTCAGGGAATTATATTACCATAGACAGCATGACTAAGGAAATATTTTTATGACTTCTTTTCTGTTCTTACAATACCCAAGTACTATCTTGTGCTGCAACTTGCTGCAGGCTGTGGCTGCAGTGGAGAAAGCGGAAGATCAGAGCAATAAAGATTAAACTCATTTGTGACTCTCTTCAGCATAGTTTTTCCAAGATATTTAAAGGTGAATGTTCCTGGGACAAAACCGGTCTGGCCTCTTTGCTCTCTTCAATCCTGCTTTTCTTTCCGTCCTTCCTTCCTTCTCCCTGACAGTTTCATTATGTGGCAGCAAAGCAAAGGCAGTGTCTTCACTTAGGCATTTTTTGTGCCCCACTGTTCCTGTTGTCTGAACTCAGAGGTAGTGTGCTGTCTCTATTGTTGCCAGATTCCTATTCCTCATTCTAGCTGCCAGATAGTCCCCTCCAAAACAGGAATGTTATCTGTGAAAGCAAGAAGCTAGCAAAGAGTGGCATCACATTTGGTCTTTCAGTGATGCTGAGGTTATAGCACTCCCTGAAGTCCTTTAGAACAGCAGCTTGCTTTCATTTCTTGTTTACGCTTCACTTCTGTATATTAAGAACATGATCTCAGCAGATGCATATGTGGTTTTATACCTGCTTATGGGTAAAGCTGGCAATTGCAATGTGGTACACTGCCATCCTGTAAAGGAAGAAACATCTTTCTGGTGAGCAGGCATTCTCCTAAACTAGGAGACTGAGGCTACTGCTCTATATAAGGCAGAGGATCTGGGCTCTAGACTCCTGATTTCTATTCCCAGCTCTGGCATTGACTCATTGTGTGACATTTGGCAAGTCACTTACATTCTGAATGCTTCTGTCTACCTCCACGAAATGAGGATTTTGAGTGCAAAGCTACAGGAGATTGCATGGCTTAAGAACTTCTCACCTAAAGCAGTGTGATGTCCTTGATTATATGATGCAATACAAGTCCAGAATCTAATGTTGCTTAGTCATGTTCAAGAGACTACAAAGAATCTATTAGATGATGATGTGTACTGAAATAGAGGTCTCGGAGCGCTGTAAGTAACTGGTGTTTTAGTGACAGTGCCTTGATTTTCTTGTGAGAAATATGGAAGCAAAATTTTCCCTGATGGAAGTATGGAGGCCCAGCTGTTGTTCGGAAGTGGGATTATGAAGTTTAAATGGTTTATAAGAGGTGTTCATTTGTGCTCAGAAAGATCCATATTGAAAAACCTGTCTGGAATCTTTGCCTGCCATGCAGACACCGAGAGAAAACAGCAGCAGGAGGTTTGTATTTGTATTCTGGCAGGGGCCCCTCACTGAAACCAGTTGCTTTGGGGACTTGGTTCAAATTTTCTTGGCCCAGCTGCCAAGGTAGTGTGGAAGGTTACATAATGGCTGAAACAAGCTCAAAAATGGTGAAAATATGTAGGTATGTCTTTGTGGGGTGAGACCCCACTGCCTGCGTCAAGAAGCAGGACCACGTTTGTTTAAGAAATAGTTTGTTAATGCTCATTGCTCCACTTGGTTGTGTGAGTTAGCTCTGAGAAGGAATGAATGCCAAAGGAGGTGGATGGAAGAAAAGCGGCATGCCTGTGTGCAGTAGATTTGCAACAATTGTGCTTCCACAGCCTCCATTGTGGGACCCCCGATACGCTCTGTGGCTCAAGCAGGGAAGGTTGGCTTTGTGCAATGCAGCCTTGTCACACACCGCTCAGAAAGTTTGCAGTGTGCTGCTGCTTCAGACTCATCTCTCGTGATGTGACTCTAAACAGATCTGCCGTTTCCTGCAGAAAAATCTTTGTTCCAATTGAGCTGCCTCTAAGCCAGCCAAATTGAGAGTTTAATGTCTAGCTATTAATATCAGGCTGCAGCTTGGAGCCTTACACGTTGTCAGGATCCAACCTTTCTGTGACATAAGCAGATTGAGAATGCCCCTTTCGTTCAATATTTCCACTGCTAGTGCCAAATAAGCAGCTTTACGGTTAGTTAGGAATGATCCTGCATATTTCAAGGCAAAGCTTGGCCTTGATTCCTCAGTGTACATGTTACCCCAGATCCAAGCTGAAGCTTCCCTGTATTCAGCTAATAATAAAAGTGGGGGCAGTGTGGAACTGGGAAATGGAAAATGAGAATGTGTCTTAAATATCCTTAAATTGCCCTGGTTAAAAATGTCTTTACCTCTGCTGCAGTCACATGTGCTTTTCTGTGGCTTGATGTCGGGGAAAAGCAAGCAGAGTGTAGTGTGTATGCTGCAGATGGGCAGGTTTAGTTGAAGGAATAGCTGCCTGGAGAAAACCAAGCATCAGAGCAGGGGTGATTGAGAAACAGAGTTTTCCAGACTGTTTCCACAAGTGAATCAATGTTTGGTGAAAAACATTCCCATCTCCTGGCTGGCTTTAATTAAAGGGCTCAAAGATAACTTCAGACAGTCCTGAAGATTAGAAATCCTTCCATATTTGGTGTTGTTTTTCTTGACTTTTCCCAACTCTGGTGTGTGAATGGGGAAATTGGGGTTTGGTTTTGCTACTGTGCTGCCGAGTGACTGCAGAGATGACATCCTGCTGCACCAGTGTGTTCGTATCTTAGTCCTTCCCTTCTTTCCAAAGTGCTGTCAGAGAGCTATGAGTGAAAAGTGGTATCAGAGAGCTGCATGTTATGGTGCTGTTACCCAACTTCCCTCCCTTTGTAGCTACACCCTGCTTTCTTTTTAGGAGTTTATCATAGTTAAGTGTTTCAAAATGTGCCCAAACAACATTTGGTCCAGGTCTCCAAGTAGATTTCATCCTTTTTAATTCCATATAAAACACCTGAATAAAGCACTGCCCATTTCTACCTCCTGCTTGGCTGTTTGCTGCACAGTTGGGTGGCCTCCTGCCCACAGCCAAGTAACAATTGTGCTCGTCCTCCTGGTACTGTGTACTGTTCATTTAAATCTTCCTCCCTATGTAATATGGATTCCAGTCCCCTAAGAGTGTCACAACAGAGAATTAATCCCTAAGGAAAGGGAAAAGACTAGCTGCTTTGCTGTGAGTGGAAAAGAAAAAGAATTCTCACATTAAAAACATTTTCCATAGTGGTTCGTGTTGAATGTTTCTGTATATTCCAGGGCGGGTTTTTATTTGATGCCAGAATAAATAGAAATACCTGCTGCTTAAAACAATTCATTAGAGAAGCAGTGCCTGGCTTGAGCAAAAGCCTTGCTGGGGCTGTCCTTCAGACCAAAACCAAACACACTTTAATGCATTAAAATGAACATACTCTAGATTAAAATGTCCCTTAAACGTACACTAGCAGGTTGATTCAGAGTTTGTGAAAGAAAGGGACCTTCCAGCACTGCCAATTTTTCTGTCACTTGTGGCTCTGTAGGGTGATGGAGTGTCAGGCTGGCTTTGTGGAACCAAAGGGAGCCGTGGTACAGTGCAGTGGAAGACTTTTTCCCTTGCCTCTTGGTTGCTAGGGAATAAATGCTCGGCTGCACAACCCAGACAGTGCAGACCTGTGCTATTGGGCATATTCATCACTACCATCTCAGGCCCCACCCTACCCACAACAGCCTTCCAATTTCTTTTCACCAGCTAGCAATCTCTTCTCTTCCAAATTCCCACTGAAAAAGCAGTGTGCCAAGTGAGTGTAACATAAGATTGCAGAACTTTTATTAGAAGCCCTGGGATGAGCACAGCCACTCAAGTAATGAGGAATTTCTGCTGCTGTAACCCTTCCTCTTCCTCACTTTGGTGTCCTGTATGCACTTCTCCTCCTTTCTTGTTTCAGAGACATGGCTTCACATGTGCACAGCTGTTTGCAGGAGCTAAAGACCAGAGGAAAATCTTGCTTACATCAGACTCAGGGAGGATTTTGTTAGTGAGCAGGGTCAGGATCCTGGTCCTGTTCCTGTATGTTGCCTGAGACACTCTCCTTTGGGCCTCTATTGGAAACCTGGTGGAGGTTTTTTCTAGAGAGATTATTGGATAGTTTGGGGTACCTGAGACATCTTTGGAAAGCCTGATATCCTGCAGATGATCCTTTGTACTTTCTGAAAATCAGTTGTCATGTCTATAAAGCTATTTGAGCATTCAAAATCCCTGAAATACAATCCTTGCAAAGTAACAGTAGTCTGTGAGAGCCAGAAAATGAAACCCAGGAGAAACCACAGTGAAGCTGACCAGTCTGCTTTTGGAAAGACAAGTCAAACAGAAAATACAAAGGCCATATATACACAATCTGTTCCTTTCCATCCATGTAAGAAATAGAGCTGGGCATGCCAGTTTTAACAGACTACATATTTATTGTTAAATGCATCAGCTTTCTTATTGATGTATACAAAACCTTAAAACGTGTGCAATGTAGTTGGTTGAATGAAGCGTTGATACTATTTTATAGAGATTTATTTTCTGTTTGTTGTTACAGAAATTGAAGCATTTGAATTTCCTTTGCCTTTGGGTTTGTTTTGCAGCTCAGTAGCCGTGTTTAGGTTTGTCTTTATTCATTCCATATACAAAGGGCAGTGGTGGATTCTTGGTCTCCTTAGCTGAAAAATGAGTGTCATTCTGGAAGAGACACAGTAACCAACCACAAAATACTGTCCTTAGCTTGGAGCTTAGATCGTCCCATTGCAAGGTCTTTTCGTAGAAAAGGGGTGATTGATCAGTCAGTTCTCTTACTGAAATTCAATCATCTGTGAGTGCTAGTGACTGAATTTCCAGTTATCTCCCCTTTTTTCTTCATCTTCTCTCTGTTGTTTCATGTCTTGGGGGCAAGAATTAACTTGTGTAATTAATAAATGAAAGTGTTTAGTGCAGGGAGGGTCAATGACAGATTTCCCGTATGTTTGTCATTGTTCCCTCTTCCCTGTGTTTCCAATCCCCAGCTCTCAATATCACAGACCCTCAGTGGCTCTCACCGTTAACCCCCTTTCCTTGCCTTTTTGCCAAGGGTTTATTTCTCTTTGGTGGTATTTCGAAACTCTTAGAAGCTCTTGCTCAATTTTGCTCCTTCATCTTCTCTTTGTTCAGCTGGGCCTGGACACCAAGAGGCTGCTCTCCCTGGAGAGGCCTGGCTGGTCTGTCTTCTATCACGCTAACCGCATGGCCTGCCCACTGAGCTCATGGAATTTCCCTACGTTTACTACACTTTGTTCTTCATAAACCTCTAGCACTTCCTTAGTTGTTCTCCTCCATACATCATTCTCCTTTTGTAGCCCCAAAATGTGTTTCAAGCACTTCTGTTTTCCAATTATTTATCTGTCTGTCTGTCTGCTTAGTAAGCACCCATCCCACAAGATAAAACAATAGGTCTCACAGTGGTGGTATCTGTTTGAAGCTAGCTTGTTCTCAGTGATTTGGATCTAAACACTGTCGGCAGGGAGGAATAACACACTTCCTGCTCTGTACCTGGCCTTTCATTTCCCCCACCATCAAACTGCTATTGGTTATTAATGCTTACAGATATACCAGCTGGGTGCTGAAAGACACACATAGTCTTTTTTGTCAACTAAGGCAGCATGTCCAAAATCATCTCATCAGCTTACCACCCTGCTGCTGTTTGTTAGTGTATCTTTGCTGATCTTAAATCTTGCTCTTGTTGCTCACTCAAACCCTCACTCAAGCTTTTGTCTTACTTATTGTGAGTTGCCCTGGAGTTAGTGCAGCATATTTAATCTTATCTTAGCTTCAAAACTTTACCTTCTCCTAGGGTTTTACTGATAGTGCGTGGTAATGTGTTTTGGTAAATACAAGAGAACAACTGTCTACAATGCTATGGAAAGGAACTGTAATATTCCTTTACCAGGCAGCATATTTCTGAGTAAATATCCTTCAGGCCATCACATCATCACTGTACAAGGAGGGTGCTGATTACTATTGGAATGAAAGATATCTTCAGCAAACTCACTGGCTACAGAAATCGTGTTATGGTGCTCTCCCATCAGGCAGCTAAGGCTCCAAACCCAATCCTAGCTTAATGTCAAATTGGTGTATAACTAAGCTCCTTTCTGTTGCCTTTATTAAAAGGAGTATGTTGTGAGGCAAAATATTTGCCATGACTTTGTTGATATTTATTCTGATACTCTGACTGTACTCTTTCATTTCAGCTCCATGTCATAACTCACTTTATGTGCTAAATCACTGTGCAGTTTGACTGGTACAGGTGCAAACATGTACTGCATTCCACTCCAGGGCCATTTATGTCTGTGTGAAATTATATAGACATGTACACAAAGCACCTGGGAATTTTGGTCTCCTGGCTTTAAAGGGCAGATACCTGCATAAGATGTTCCCTTCCCCATGTTTTTACCCCTCACCGCCTTCCTACATTATTAAAAGGACACATTATTACTGTTTTAACTAACAGTTCCCAGTGAATTTATGTACTAGTGTCTCTCAGAAGCAATTCAGTAAGTTTTCCTGCTAGCATGGAGTAAAAACCAATCAGAAACATATTTTTTTCTTTTTTTAAATGTTTCTTTTTCTTTTGTGTGACAGGCAGTTCTTGTGTTTATGGGTCACCCAAATATATGATGCTAGAACTTCAGAATTATGGTTTTATCCCCTTACAGTTTTCTGCCTTGATTATTTTCTAAATGAGAGATGATTTGTGGGACACTGCCTGAGAACCAAGGCTTTGCTTATGGCTAAATGGCATTTAATCATGATTTAAAGAAATCTCTGCTGTTAATCTCTGAAAGTGGTCATTGTGTTTGCAAACAGACAAGCCGAAGGCAGAAGCCTAATTGATGTCCAGCTAAGTATATGCTGCCAAACAACTGTCAGGAAACGCTCTGGAACTGCTCCTTGCTACTGTGTGCATGTGTGAAGCTGAGAAGCTTTTGAGGCAGACATGAGCAAAAAAATCTCATTTTATTAGGTCTGTGGACAGACTATTTCTGTCTTTGGGGTTTATAGTATTTCTGCTGTTGTCTCTCGCCTCATCCATGTCAGTGGAGATGTGCAGATTTTACATGCTTTCTGCGCTGCTTCACCAGCTTCACACCCCAGCTCCAGCACTTCCCCTTGCTCTGAGGATTTGGTACTCGGGGAAATTCTCTCAAGAATGAACATAAACTGAAATCATGTCTTCTGCTTTCATAGCTCATCCTTCTTCTCTTTTATAATATAAGGCTGTGGAAAGAGAAATAATGTTGTTTTCCAGTGTCAAACCTGCTGTCAGTATGCTATACCTGTTGCTTGCTATTGTTATCTGTGCTAGAAATGCCAGCCCAAGGTTCTCTGCAGTAGAAAGCAGGATTTCTGCTATGGCACACTTCAGACCAGGTGGACAGGGAAGAGACGGGAGTCATAAAAGCATTTGCTCATTGTGTCTTATCCAAGAGCAGGGAACAAATTTGGCACCTCCTGACTCCCAATTCAGTGCTTTACCCATTCATTCACGGTGCCTCCCTGGTAGACCTGTGCCACTAAGTAATAATTGAGGGGTTTTTTGCATTTTATTTTATTTTTAAAACTCAATTTCTTGAGAAGAGAAGAAAATGAATTTGTAAATAGGGTTCTTCCTCAGTAAAATGCAAAGCTATTTACCAAAGAGATCAGAACTGTTATCCCCATTGTACTAAGTCAGAAAATGAAGCCTGGAGATGTAAAGGGACGTGCCAAAGGACAAAGCTGGCTGGGGGCTAAGCCGCAGCTCTCAAGTCTTAGTCCAGGCCCCTCAGCTGCAGGCAATGCTACATCTTCTCTGGCCTTCCCAGTGGAAGCTCAGCTTCTTTGGGCAGCAGCCAGTTCTTCAGGTCAGTGAAATAATGATTTAACTCTTCAACAGGCCAAAGGTTTGTGTTTCTTCTTTCCACTGCCTGAGTCTTCATTTTTACCTCTGTTCACATGTTCCAGTGTGGTCAGTGGCTGCTGTCTGCAGCCACGTGTTGTTTTAGAAAGCTGATGCATTTATAGTTGAGAAACCTCTGAGGTTTTTCTTCTCCTCCTGTCAGCCATAGATGGCTTTTATCCAGTTGACTGCTTTACAGTGCCTTTATCCTTTGCTGGCTTGAAAACATTTCAGATAGTTTCTATTGTTTTATAGACCCTGTAGCTAAAAACCCAAGCTGTGTAAAAACATCTGTACATAACTTTGCAAGAGGCTACAGACATGTAGGGTAATAAGGCATGATTGCATTCATTGTAGCATTTGCTCCACTGGATAATCAAATAGAAGCATTCCAGTTGCACACAGGATATGTAAGAGTAAAGGAAGGAAATGAAGGACAGTTGCCTACTGTACTTTTACATTTCTTTTGTCTTGCAGCTGCCAAGACTAAATGCTATTTTGAGAGGGAGATTTAAACAATGTAGAGATGAGGTTTAACCAGTGATAACCAAGAAAACAGCACTGTGAAATGTGCACAAAACTCTCCCCTGTCCCCATCCCCAAGAAGGAAGCTTGACCTGCTCTTATACTCATTTTGGGTCTTTCTTTTCTACAGCTTTGGTTAACCATCTGGCACCACGACATGGTGTAATACCTAGCCTTTTTGCAGGGTGTCTGGTTCTGGAAGGATTTTGCTACACCAAGTGCACTCAATAGATTGAAAGTCAGTTTAAGTGCTTGGAATGTTGTTGGGTAATCACATCAGCCATCCCAGCTGATTCTTTCACTTCACAGGAGGCTGTGTCCTAAGATAAGATGGTAACTTCATCATTTGCTTGTAATGGATGTCTTTGGGATAATTTTGGTCATTTTTTGGCCTCACCTGAGAGCACCTGGCATGGAGATAGTGCTCAGCTAAGGATTAGCCTGCTGAATCAGCAAATTCACATTTCTCTGTTGAATGTCCAGAAACCCCAGAACAATTCTTTCAGCCTCGTTTCTGGGGAAAGTTTAAACGGTGAGAGGTGAGCAAACAGACCTAACAGATAAAAAGAGATAAAAGGAAGCCAACATGGTTTCTAGGAAAGGAAGCAAGATCATGGCTCAGTGACTTGTTGGAATTCTTGAAGACTCTTCCTGCCAGAACAGACAAGAAAAAGTGGGAGATGCAGTGAGCTTCACATTCCTAGTGTTTTCTAAAAGCTTATGATGGAGTGCTATTGCAGGAGTTAATGTCTGATGATTGTGGTCATGCAACATGGGAAATAGTTGGTTTCAGTGGCCTCTAGAGTAGGAAAAAATACTGATAAAAGCTCCATTCTATTTTTTGTCAGTTCAGAATTGTTAGTCAGATACTGCAGGGGACACAGGCTGCCTCTGGGCTTGTGTATCTTGAGAGATGGATAGGCTGAGGAGGCCAAAAATAAGACTTTGCATTTCTGTACATCCTAGGTAGGGAAGAGGCATTAGGAATTGGTAATGCTGGTATACAGTGCAAGATGTAGATTTTGTAGGATCTCTGCATGGATTTCTAGGTGGGAAATTACAGCAATCTTCATTAACCCTGAGTGAATACAATGTGGCACTTGTGAGCAGTGGCTCTGATATGCTTCAGCTTTTTGTTTTCTCCGAGCAGTTACTTATTTTGAAGAGATAAAATGATTCTCTGGGTTGGGATATAGACTTTCTCTGGTTGTTTTTGCTTCCTGGTTAGATCAATGCAAAAATATCTGAATATATCTCTGCATGAGTACATGTTTGCCTTTCCATATCCATTGATGTGAATGTATACATCTTTTGCTAATACCCATTCTGGAAAAAAGTTGCTGTCTGTAGATGCACTGCAGAGAACTTTGAATTTGACCAGCTCTTTGTTGTAGCAAATAGTGGGGTTTCCTTGTCAAGTTCTTGCCAATTTAGAAAGGAAGGTGACTGTAAGAGATGGTGAAATCATAGAATCATAGAATGGTTTGGGTTGGAAAGGACCTTGAGATCATCCAGTTCCAGCCCCCTGCCACGGGCAGGGACACCTTCCCCTAGAGCAGGTTGCTCCAAGCCCCTGTGTCCAACCTGGCCACAAACACTTCACATTTTAGCCTGATTCTCACTAAGGGGGGGGGGGGGGGGTGTGTATCTATATATATGTGTGTGTGTGTATAAACTGTCCTTTGAACCCCATGAACTTTATTTGAACACAGGGGTTCTGCTACATATACTTTTAAATTTCAGGTTCTGAATCCTATAATGTGCAAGGTGTTTGCCTGAATCTGTTTAACAAGTCTTTTTACCTGATAGATCAGCTGATAGAAATATGTTGAACTTCTTAAAATATAAAAAAAGAACCAAAACACCCCATCCTAGACCCAATACATCAAATATCTTTCTCCTCCTGTTCTCTTTCAGCATGATTTGTAGAATGCTAAGGATTTCTGTGTTTGCTTAGCTTGGAATTAGCCTCGTGTTTCTACTCTGGTTAGTGCTCATGAGCAGTCAGCAGGTTGAAGGTATTTGTTGGCTTTGTGGAGTTGTGTCATACGTTTTTGTGTCGCCATTTTGCCTGATCTGTTTGCACTAAGGCTCTGCCTGACCATAACCACCCTGCTGGGTACACACTAATGCTCTGCTGAGGATCTGCTTGTTGCTTTTAATAATGTCATCCATCAAGCTCTGGCATGTACAGCAATATTTGTGCTGTAGTAGACAAACATAGTAAACACTGTGGTTACGTATAAGAAAACTGGCTGGCCAGTAGGTTAGGAAACTCTGGGTGGATGTTTTTATTTGTTGAAGAGTTAAAGTGAGGCCCTGAAATGAGTCCATCTGTCTAATGAGACTTTTCGTTCTTAAATTAGAGAAAAAGATTGAAGAGTTTTATTTGGATTTTATATTTTATATCTGTTTAAGAAACTTGTAATCTCATGTTTCCTATCATCTGTGCCCCAGTTTGTCTGCTTTTCTGCCTATGTCTGTTGGTTAGAGAGGAAGCGCTATCTCTACCTTGGTCTTATCCCCTCACTGTACCTTTCTCGCATTTGGTCCTTTCCCTGATGGGTCCTGACTCTTGACTGCTGCAATTTGTGCTGCAGTGCAGAGCTGTGTGTGCTGTGATGGTCACATCCTCGGGATATCCTTGTCAGAATGCCAGATTTAAAAGTGATAACCTCTGATGAATATCAAACATGGGAAAACTGTAGTGTCCGTGTTTGTTCCGTGAACTGGTGTGTTTACACATGCAGAGTACCCACTCAGGCACCGGTGTCTGTGAGTGTGTCTAAACACTGAAGTAAATAAAGCTTTTTGACTTTACACTGAAGTAAAAAACAAAAAGCCCATCCTTCTGGGGCTAGGAACTAAGTAAAAGAAGCCAGGAAATGGTTTCATGTGCCTTCTCCAAAGCCAGTGGTAATACTCCTCTTGGTTTCAGTAAGATTTTGATGAACCCACAGTGATTATGATAGCTGGTGCAATTAGATCGGATGTAATACATATTCAACTTGTTTTCTGGGAATGCCATGGAGCTGTTTACGCTCTCATTAATCAAGCGGCTTTGTTGGGAGACGCAGCTCATTACATGGCAGCTGACAGGAGGCCACTGCCACTGGGCACCAAAGGAGGCTTGAACCAAAATACCCCATCTGCATAGCTGGAAAGTACAGCTGCTCCCCTTGCAAAGCCTCTCCACGAGCCACTCACTGAGTGGGGCTTGACAGCCGAGAAAACCCCTGCAAACCAGGGACACACAGATTTGATTCAGAACTGGAAATGTACAAGTATATAGAAGCTTCTGTGCTTCCCAGGGGTGTTCTTAGAGGCACGTGAGACTGGAAGAGGCAGTTCTCCCCTTGTTGGTCCTGATACTTTAGCACAAAGACCTGGAGCAATAACATGAACACGTGCGCATGAAAATGTCCCCCTGGCTCCTGCAGGACACTGTGACAGTAAGTTTGTTTAGTGCTGCCTGCAGGTGCAGCCCCCACTGTGAGCCTCTCGTGCTTTCATTTCTGAATTCAGCTGATAAAGGCCTCAGGACTGGGACTGTGCCTTGACTTGTGTCTGTGAGGCACCGGGGACTCTTCTGGCTGCCGTCAATCATTGCAAGGGGCTCAGTGGTATTCATCCAAATCTGTGTTTTCTTTCACGGGAGCTCGAGTCTGAACTTGAGAGATTTCTTTTTATTGAGTGTGAGAAAAGCTCATGCTGGCCTTTTTCTTAGTGAAAAGTTCTCTCCAGCTTGTGTTACTCTAAAAGTGACATTTTATTTTTGAGTAATCTAGAGAAAGAGGTACTTGAGAAAGAGATTCAGGACATATAAAAATATCTCCAGCTCCATTAGCTCTGAAATTAGCCGTTACTTCTGTCGTGTCAGGCTGGTGCTGTGATGTGTTTATGTCTGCTTAAAGTACCATGTGGGTCCTTCCCTTCCTGGGGGGTGGAAGTTGGAATGGTGAGCTCTGTTTGGGAACCCAGAGGAGGGCCCTGTAGGTTAATGGTCATTTTAACCTGATTAGGTGAGAGTGTGTGTGCAGTGTGTGTGCTTATGTCTGTCCACCCTTTGATGTGTGGCACCATTTGCATGGTACTTAGTTGCCAGCTGGGCTTAACCCATGACAACCAGCAGCCCCACGTGGAAGTGCAGATGTATAGGGAATCAAGTCATTAATTTTGCAGTGAGTTTAGGGTTTATTTTTTTATTGTCACCTCCCCTTCCACTATACTGTCATGCTCTGCCAGAACAAATGTGCTGACTGTGGGACTGTGTGCGGAGAGAAGCAGAGCCGTGCACTGCCTCAGTCTCCTTTTCCTGCCCACTGACAAGGAAGGATCATTTTCACTCCCTAGCCCTAGCAGCAGAGGTATTATCCAGTGCTGAAGTACTGGGGACTGGCTTCATTCTCTTACATGGTACAAGCTTTTCAACCCAAGTTCTGACTTTTACAGCAGCTCAACCCTATTAATACTATCAGGCACAAACCCCAGGCTCGTTGGTTTTGTCAAGTCAAGAAGGCTGTGAGGTTAAATCAGCACTCGGCAAAGAATTAAAACAGAAGGGCTGCACCAAGAATTGCTAAATAAGTTTATCAGTGCATGTGTTGGCTGGCAGCTTGACAAAGTGAAGCCAGGAGCTTAGACAGCCCTGTAAGTCAGGATGTAGGAGCTGTAATTGAGAAGTATCACAGAAGCAATTTGGAGAAGCATCTGTTCGGAGTTTGATTCCTGTGAATCATGTCGTTCTGCTGGCCTGCACTGCTGGTCGCCTGAGCTGCTCTTGCATTGCCAAGAGAACAGCTTGACACGCATACAGCGCCTAAAAATACACTTTCAATATTAACATGTTTCAAAAGTATAGATTCATTCAGGTTTTTGGAGTAACAATTGCTTAGTCATTCTTTAAGAACATGGAAAGAATGTAGTGGAGAGCTGTGGAAGAATGCCATTCATCAGCAGCACAGGTGCTCAGCCATCTCCAGAGCTGTCCGCTTCAGCAGCCTGCACTGAAGCTCTCCAGACACTGGAACATTGTTCATTATACATTGCTGAATGTTGTTTAAGGATTGCAGGACTGATCCTTGCTTGTGAACCTACCCCCAACCAACACCACAGCAGGCTGAGATATGCACAGCTTAGGAAAGCTCTTGAAACTCTTAAAAGAATCTTTTAATTTATTTGAATAGCTTCATGAGTTTCTTACTGTTTGCAGTTATGGAAAGAAAAACTGGAACTGAATGCTGGACCCTGACTGTTAGCTCTTAAAGCAGATGCTGTTTGCTACAGAGACTCCAAATATTGTTTCTGATTTATTGCCAAGTCTGACCTTGTCTCTTCATTCTGGAAGGGAGATACTGAGGAATTTGAAGGCTCCAGGATCCCTGCTGCTGAATTCCATGTTCCTCTTTGTTTAGCGGTCTCATTAAAAGCTCTGATTTTATCTTTTTCTTCATTCTCTCTGAACTCAGGCCCTCTGAAGCAGATGGCTCAGACGAGTTGCAGGAACAAACTGACAGAACTGGAAGTCACAGAACCGATTTGAAAAAGCGAGATGAAAATAGCCTCAGAGCTGGTTTTAGAACCCTACAGTTTGCAAAGGTGCAGCTATTGCAGGCCATGCCAGGGTGGTTTTTCCATTTGATGAAAGATTATAACCTTCAGATGGAAACATATCCTGAGAACAGGACACGTCAAAATGAAAATACTGACATGTTGAAATAATTGTGATTTTTTAATAACAGAAAGTGAATGGTGAGGTTCATGAACATTGTTTAAGGAGGGAAGAGGTGGAGCTTTCTCCTCTTCTCAAACCATCCACCAGGTGAGAGATGTGGATTCATTTCTAACCTGTGTGTCTGCTTCAGCCATTGAAGTGACAGTTATTCACACAGCTCCACAAAGCCTGAATCCAGTGCTGAGTTCTCCTGTCACCTTGGTAGGTTGCCTGTCTTTTGCATATGGTGCCAGTGTTTGCTTGCATGTGAGAAGGGAAGATCCTACTTCATTCTACAGCAGTTTGTAGAAAGGATCAGCAGGTTCATCTCTGCTGTGCCGTCTACATCCACTTAACAGAGTGAAGCCGAGAGAAGACATTCAAATCCAAATGCCTTTGAGCCCCAGGCAGAGGTGACTTTCAAGGGCCAGAATCCAAGTCCTGATTTACAGTTTGGTTTCACAGTTGCTGGGGATGTTTTCTTTGAGTTCACAGTCACATGTTCCTGTATTCTTTCAAAAGGATCAGATCTCTCCTGAGTTGTGCTGGATCTGATTCCTTTTTGGTGTAAGATACTCGTGAGCAGCCTTTTCCCCTATGCCTCTCTTACTTCCCACTGATCCATTGCTTGTTCCTATACCATTTCCAACAGCTGTCCTTTCCTTAGACTAAGTGCCATTTTTCCCCCACACTAAGGCACAGGTCTCCCTGCCTGAATTCTTCCATGTCCAGTTCTTGCCTTTCCTCAAGTGAACCCGTGGTGCCAGAGACATATGACCCAGGGCCGTATATCCCTTTTTCTCCAGCAGTAAGTACATACAGAAGTTCCCAGAGAGCTCATCTTCCCTTCTGATCTTATCTCTTGCCCTCCTTGACCCCTGCATCCCACAGAAGTGACTCCCTGCTGCTTACGAGATCAAAGTCATGTTTTCTGAAGACTTCTGGAAAACCCATATTATCTCCATTTGCTACGTTTCTGTCCAAATCTCTTCTCATTCCCTACTATCTTCCCATATTTCTCCCTTGTTTGCTAAATTTGAATTATGCCAGGCTTCTGTATGCTTCCCAGCACCATGTGTTGACTCATCCAGTCCATCAGTCTCTTTCCAACTGGAGTCCTCCTCTCAGATCCACCTACCTCTTCCCCTGCTTTTCCTCTTAACTGCAGTCCAGCTGTTCTAATATATCTTACTTTGAGTAATTAAGCCTATGTATTTCCATGTGTGTGCATGAGCACTATGGAATGATGTCTATAAACAGATGGTGAATTAGCTGCCAGAGTTTGGGAATCTACATTTGGGAATGGTGGTTTGATTTGGACCAAGTATCCCAAACTTCATCTTTAGCTAGAGAAGCAGGAATGCAGAAAGGAGCTGTGTTTTTGCCTGTTTGAGATCCGCATTCAGCAGCAGCCGGGGCTCCTGTCGCTGGGGAGTGTGCGGGAGAAGCTCTCTGGAATGTGGCTGTTAGCATATCAAAGTAAAGTAAACATGTAGCTGATACCCTGCTTCCTCTGCTCCAGTTAATTAAGCCACTCCTCATGTCACATTAGATGGAGAGGGTTTATTAATGTGCTGTCATCTAGGGAAGCAGTGGTTTGCTGAAAGGGAGGAGCCATGTTAATGGAATAGAGGATGTCATGCTGAACAAAGAGCAGATGTCAAATAAACAGGGTATTTCTTTTTATCTTCTTCTTTGCTGAGGTCTTAGATCCCAGTGCTTTATCGTAAAAGCTTAGAAAATTAGGGCCAGAAAGAACTTCAGGTGGTCTTTTAATGCATTCCCTTGCTCCAAGGCAAGATCAGTGATACCCGTGTCACTCCTGATGGATATCTCCTCGATGAGGCTATCCAGTATGCTTGTTTCCAGCTTGCTTTGAATTTCTGTGAACGCTGTACCTCTCCTCAGGTATGGTCAGTGTGGTGAACATTCGTGCTTGTGATCACAAATCCTTGTTGAATGGAATTGAAATGTGGTTTTCAAAGGTGCCCATGCCAAACCTCTGAGGGTTTCTGAAGGTTGTCTGGTCTTTGCTGGCATAACACAGTGTTAACAGCCTGTCTGGCGTGTCTTTGTATGCCTCAGTTAAAGCCTCTTCTAGGCCAAAAAGGTGTTAGAAAATCTGTCAGCTCTCTTCAAATCAATGCATTTGGTATCTGAAGCAACCTGTTACTAGCTTGGGCGAGGACAATTATCCCTTAAGACATGAGAGATCTCGATCTCTCAGGCTTTTCAGCTGTCTGGGCAGCCCCTTGCACACTGGGAGAGGCTCTGCTTAAATCAGAATTAGCACAGTGTGAATCCAATGCAAGTAGCATTAGAATGAGGCTCTTGACATCATGGGGAATGTCTGTGTGGGGGCAAGTTAGTAAAGGAGCAGATAAATGATTCATCCATTAAACTTAGAAAGCCACAGGAGGGTTCCCAGGGAACAGAAAAGCCCACAGAAAGACTGAAAGCTAAAGCTGAGAGCTGGCCGTGCTGGGGAAGGGATTTCACATGTTCCATTAATTGCTGTCCTGCAGAGTAATTAAACAAAGAGAAAAAGAAGATAGCAAAAGTGCTCCTTTAGGCTGTAATGATTTGCAGAATCCTGTGTTCTTTACAGGTTTGCAGACATGAAGAGGTCTAGCCTCACAAAATCAAAAAGGTGCAGAGTAGGGCAGCTTGCACAGACAAACCCCGGGTAGGTGTCAGCTCATCTGTCTGAGAATGGGGGCAACACATTCCTGCACAGAGTGCAGTGTGGGCTGCCAGAGACAACTGAGAAGTTCTGTTGAGCTTCAGTGGTGCCATGGCCAAGATCTGGGTGTATCTGCCATGAATCACAGCCATTGCACACAGTGAGGCACATGGTTGAATCTGGCTCTCACAGTGGGAGTCCTGCTCTTGTGAAATATTATCCAGGGCCAGTTGCTGGACCCTTGGGCACTGCAGCAATATTTCAGTCCCATGTATCTGTAAGTATTCCCAGTACTCACAAAAGTATCCCCTGTGAAAGGTATTGTGTGGTTCCTTCCTTTGTGCTATTAGGACCTTGTGTTCTGAGGAGTGTTACATTATCAGCTCTAGAAACATCACAGTATTGTGAAAACCAGGAAGAGATTTTTATTTGTTAGGCTTTGAGGGTGTGTGTAATGAAAATCAAGAGGCTCAGAAAGTACTCTTTGTGTTTCAGCTATTTATTTTTCTTGCTGGGCCTTTGGGATTCTGACAGCAGTTGTGTATACTGGAAGTGGCAGTGCTTTTGGAGTTACAAGGAGGAAGAGGTTTTATGGGGCACTATGGGACAGCAGTCAGTCCCACAGGGGAGGTGTCCAGCCACAGAGCACACTGAGTTCTGGAAAAGCACGCTGCGTCTCTGCAGGTCCTGCTGCTTGAAGGCAAGGAACAGAGTTTTATAGAGGTTATGTTGAAATTTGGGATAAGGTAGATTCTCTGAAGTCAGAAGGGGATTCTGTGATGATGGGCACTTTTGCAACAAGTTGGCTGGCTGCAGAAAGTCAGGTGGCTGCTTGTGTGATCTCACCAGTTATTTGAATGTTCTTTGCTTGGCTGTAAAGTTGGTGTAGTACTTGCTAGTTTCTCAGTGAAAACAAATATGTGCTGTAAAGTTGGAGGAGTGAACCTCATGTTCCCTTAGCTGGAGGTTTCTTGGGATTCCCAGGAATCCGGATCATCTTTCGCCTACAGAAATGGCATGGGCTTAGCAATGGTCAAAGAAATTAGTACCTCCACTCCTTTCCTCCACCAGGTAAAATTTGGGGAGTTTATACACCACACACCTGCCTGGATGGTATTCCAGCTTAAATTCTGCAGAACTACAAACTCCTTTTGAGGACTTCAACTTTTCCCCTGTGATCTGAGTGCCTAGCCAGGCCTGCGCAGAGGGTTGTGTTTGGACCAGTCCTCTGTTGCTGTGTTTCCTTGATATGGTTTCAACCACCTCCCACCCTGGAGGGAATTTAAGCCCTCAGCAGGGAGTGGATGTTCTGCTACTCAATAAGGACAAGTGAATTGTGAACCGATTTCTTCCCTGAACTCATTTTATCTCTTGTATGGCATGAAGAGAATGGGACGAGTTATATTCTCTGCATTTTGATTAACTACAAACAGAGGAAAACCAGTGTCCCTGTTGTCAATGTAGATTTCTTTCTCAGGTACATAGAGATTGAGTTTATTTCATATTCCACATTCCCTTCAAGGGTAAAGGCTTACTTATGGGGAGGCCTATTTGACATAGGCTATGGCTGATTTCTTGCAGTGCTGGGGAGCCTGTTCCATCAGAGAGTCTGTGGCATCAGGAGCTCTTCCTATATAAATACATGAGTTCAAAATACCGTGACTTGCACTGGGTACAACACTTGGCCTGGTTGTTAACTTGTTTTTATACCTGCCTGTAGCTGTGTCTCATGCACTGGATGGTTGTACTATAATTCCTGTACTTGTGGTTCAGAATGAGTGTATTGTTTCCAGCGTGGTTTTCATTAAATACAGCAACAATGAAAATTATTGCTAAGGAAAACAGTTTCCATACGCAAATATTAAACTCTAATGGAAACCATGTTGTTACTGCAAGATTAACAGAAACTGGCATCTAGATGACTATCCAGCATTAAGCCAAATTAATCTGTGCCACTAAAATTGCATGTCTGGCTTTGAATTACCGCCTTCTCATAAAATGAAGGAACAGCTTGCCCTGTTAGCTTCTTCTGAATGATCCCTGTAAAGCAAACTTGGAACCGGAGGCTCAGTAGGACAGTGATGGTAACAACCTCAGCCCCTCCGTGCTGAGCATGCTGGAAAGGGTCCTTCCATGGAGAGTGTTCTTTTCATCTGGATACTGCTGACTTCTTGGGACCTCTGTTTATTCAGCTGTAGAACAGGGATTGTGTTATTACCTATCTTGGAGGCATTATAGTGGGTACTTCTTTTTAGTGCTTTTTTCTTTAAAAACTTGGAACTTTTTATATGTAAGCTTTCTAGAAAGGAAAAGTATTTTTCCTCTTTACGGATCATAAGCACTGAAAGATTCCCTTGGTGACTGACTTGATGTGTAAATACAGGCAGGGCATCTCTGTCAAACGTATCATTGCCATCGAACGGAAAGGCAGAGCATGAATCACTTCTAGGGTTTCCTGATTTCACTTGTGTAGGATGTTAGGAGAGGCTCCAGGAGTGTAATTGATGGCAACGTGTGAGCTGCACAAATTGAAAATCGTGGGAGGATGAGAAAAACATCAGCTCAACACCGAACTAGTAATGGTGGGGAATGGGAGGTTTGCTCTGTGCATGTGGATATGCAGTGAGTCTCCATCTGTGCCAAGCAGACTTCAGGACTTCAAGTCTGGCTCCCTTCCCAACAGCAAATACATTGAGAAGAGGAAAGCTAGCCAAGTTTTAATCAAGTAAAAGTTCTGTATCCAGAGGTGGCTGGCAAAAGAAGAGATTAAAGTATTAGGAGTGCAATGAAAACAAGACATTAGAGAGTTGAAAGCTGGAGTACCTGGACAAACCACTTGCTGAGTGAATATTCCACAGTCATCAGAAGGAAGCCCTGGGTGTTTTGAATAGGATGAAATGTAAACCCACGCACCAGAAGTTGTCTTCTTCCAGCTTTGGCTATCACTGTGGCAAGTATGTAATATCCTAATGCCTAACTGAGCTGGTAGGATGAATGTAATCATTCCCCTTAGAGATATTGCTGTGGAGGGCTCATTAGCTGAGGCCAGCAGCTGCGAACTGTTTATGTATGACAACTTTTTGGATAAATGGGAGTTTCTGCAGTTGCCTGTGTGCTGAGGTTTGCTGTGGAAGTGCAGAGAGCTCTGTGTGTTCAAGCACAGAAGTTATGGGCTGTAATTATGCAATTTCTCAAGAGAGAAAGGCAAAAACCCTCACCCTCGGTAATAGTAAAAATAGTAATCGGCTTTCCTGTCCCTCTGCCACCGATGCTCCTGCTTCATCTTCTTTGATATTCAGAATCTATTTGTGGTAATTGCTGGCAGCAGGTAGTGTATCTGGGAAGAAAAGGACTTGTTTTACCCTGAGGAAAGCCCCTGTCTGTGTATTTGCTTGAGCACGGAAGTGTGGGGTGTTTAAAAAAACAAACAATCCCAAAAGCCCAGTTCAACTTTCTTCCCTATTTTTCATTTTCACACACCTGTCTCCTAGACAGGGCCAGAAGCAAGATTACCAAATGAGAGAAGTTCCTTTTATGTTATTCCCAGCCTGGTAGAGCCGCGGCATGCCAGGATTTTCCCAAACATGTCTGAGTTCATGAAGTTTCTATTCCAGTTCTGCAGACTTGAAAGGCTCAGATAAAAATCTGAAATTTTAAGGTGCAAGCAGCAGTTTCCATTCATCGCCACAACAAAATAAATCATATTAATGCAGCTACCCAGGCACTGTACTACAATCACTGTCAGTTAAAGGTGTATCTGCATATCAAGTATATGAATCATTGTATTGGGTTACAAAAAGTTACATTTATCTTAATGGTTCAGATAGTTTTACTAAAGAACTCCATTACGTTTGCAGATCAAGTGCATGTTTGCTATTTATGTTCTAATGAAAAAAGTAATGATAAAATGTATTGGTCCAAAAGAACATTATAGTCTTAAATAGTTTGATAGAATATATACATATATTTCAAACCCATTTTTGAGGTGAGCTTTTTCAGGCTTAAACTGTTCTAACCATTTGTTATAACTGGCTGGCTGCTCCAGAATGGCTCTGATTAATAAGCACTCAGCAGTCCATGGGCTGGACTTCTTCAGGAGTTCATTTCATGCACTGCAAAGCTGTCTGCTCTCTGCTCTTTAGGATTCCGAGTTTCCCTGCCCAGCCCACTTCTGTTCCTGTATTGTCTGATCCCTGGGCCCTACAGGAGTCCTTAATAATTGTAATAATAAACTAAGTTTAGATTATTGGTCATTGCAAATATTATAAAATGGCCACATTCACTTTAAGCATTGAAAATAACTAATAAATATAAGGTGACTAAGAGTGTGTGAGCCACGGGCATTTCTTTTTCAGCCACTGATGGTTGTACAAAATCTTAATCATTAGTTTTCCACCTTTGAATGATGAGGCTTTTAGCACAGAGCAGTGTTATCACCGGTGAGTTTCGGTGAGGACTAGAACCACTGAACAAAGACTTCAGAAGAATCGCTATTTGAAGTCATGTATTTGACATTTTAATTGATATTTAACCTCTTTTAATAGCTTGACAGAACTTGAGGCCCTTTTGCTACACCACATCTCCCAGTCACAGGAATATTGCCCCCTCCCATCTCCAGGTGACAGCAAACATTGACTTGGCCTCACTCTATGAAAGTTATCAGCAGGATGAACTCAGTGTTAGGGTACTGTGTGGAAATCTTGTTTTGTAAGCATCCATGAAGTGTTTGTGTGGCTCTTGAGAGGTGCTCATTTAGCCATGGAGGGCTTGTACAAATAAGAGACATGAACTCTGTCTTTAACCTTTGTGCATGACTCCCAAAGGCTTAACTGTGGTTTCTAGGTGGCAGATGAAACAAAATCTCATCAGGAAATTGTCCTGTGCGTGGCCTGTGATGCCATCACAACATTTCCAAGTACAACTGCACTTTGTTGTCTGCATGCAGGAAGGGCATATGAGGACTATTACTTTTCCATAGCCCAGGTTTCATGCCATAACTTCTGGATTCCTTTTTGACTTCAGCCTACAACCATTTGTGGTGCCCACACAAACAGGCTGAGACAGTACTGTGCAGTTGTCCAAGGGATCAAATCCTAAATTCCACTAAGTCATAGGAGACTCCTGCCACCTCCATTGGTTCCGTGACTCACCACCAGGAGTTTGCCAGCTTTCCCAACTCTGCCACTCTTGCTTTCTCCAAGCATGAAAATAAGGGGAAACGTAAGATCTTTCAGAAGGTCTCTGCTTTTATTGTTTTATTCCCTCTCCTCAACTTCATTCTGAAAATCAGAAGAACTCCATTTAAATGCTTGTTAAGGTGACTTCACTCCATCTTCTAACATTGTAGTAGAGGGTGTTAATAAACTTAGATGAATGTTTTACTCAGTGATATTTCCACTTGTGTTTCACTTTTTTCCCGTCTGACAAAATTCCAGGCTGGTTTTTCAATAGGATGCTGAAAAAACCCTCAGATGGTTTTGTGTGGAAACTGCTCTGTTTTATATTTGGTGCATTTTTTATCATTTTGGTAGAGTTACTGCTGTATGTGTGAGTGAAGGAGGTGTTTCACCGATTCTGATGGGAACATTCTCTGTTTCTGCTGCAGGAATTGCTTACCTGGGAGGTGTCTGCAGTGCCAAGAGGAAGTGTGTTCTTGCTGAAGACAATGGTCTCAATCTGGCGTTTACAATTGCGCATGAACTTGGGCACAAGTAAGAACTTGTCCTCCTATTTCTCTCTTTGCTTATGCCCCTGTAGCATACTCCTGTTTAAAGCCCTACAAGTGAAATAGCAAGTGTGGCATGTTTGTTATTTCATGAATCTTGCAGATTGATAAATAACTTAAGTTTTAGGAGTCTTATGCAAATATTCATTTCAGCACACATAAACCTTTCTTTTTGATCTTCCCCTGTTTTTCACTCTGTTTTAATTTTGAGTAGCATAAAGAGGCCTCATTCTCTTGAATGATTGATGGTAGCTAGAGACAAATCCTGCTTTTGTTTACACTGTAGAATAGGTCCACAAAAACATCAACATCTTTGAACTTGCAAAATTTCCTCTGAAGTTCAGATGTCCATGTCAAGGATTTTAATAGTTAAATACTTTGGTAGTGGTTTCAGCTTTGCATGTGAAGTAATCTACTGTGGATGAAATTGTAAGCGTCAGGATTTTGGAAATGCCCTTGAGCAGTATTATTTGATCAACAGAAAGAAATCATAAAACTAACACACTTTGAACACTGACTTTGAACCAGCAAAGAGCGTGACAATTCCTAGTCAGGCAGAGATTTGCAGAATGAGATGACTGGGTACTTTCTGCAGGTGTCTTTGACAACTTCTCAAAGCTGCCTGTAAATATCCCATGCACAGAAGAAACCAAAATTGACTTGAAGATTCACCTCCATCATCTTAGTGCAGTTAATGGGTTAACCCAGTGGTCAGCATCCACATGCACTGCTTTCCAGGCGCAGTGTAATGTGCACTTATTCATAATACTTACGAGCTTTTTTCCCTTTCCATTGACATCAATCTGTGTCACAGTTAGACTGTGGAAGGTGTAGAATTAGATCAGGAACAAATTTATACAGGGGCAAGGCCTCTACATACGGGATTTTCAAGTACTCCTTCCTTTAGCCTCTCTGGTTGGAAGCTGGGAAATCCCACCATTATTCCTTTAGTAAGAAGTTGTGATTAAGTTTTGGCTTCACCCTTCTGGATTCCTACACTTTGTGTCTGTAGAATCTTCCTTTCCTACAGTAACAAGTATTTGACAGCTAAGTCAGAGCTAATGTATTGTGTTCAGGTTCTGGCCAATCTCATTCCATAACAAGTAATTATTTCATGGCAATGTGTTTTAAAGTTATATGGAGGATATTTAGGTTACTACCAAAATGACAAGACAAAAATGAATCTCCTGTTCACCCTCCAGTGACACCAGAGGCAGCTGAGCCAAACCGAGGGTGGTTTCAGCAGAAATGAAGGACATTTGGTTTTGGTTTTATTTCAATTGCATGCCAAGATGTTAAACTGAGCCTAAACTTAATAACAAATTAACCTGTGGGTAATGTTAAGGGAAATTCAGCACTCATCTTCGGATGGGCCAACAGCAAGAGGGGAAAAATACTTGAGGTGCAGAAAATGCAGCTGTGTAAAAGAGAGAGTCTGCCCTGCCCTGGTGTTTGCCAAGTTTCTCAGCAGAGCTGACAAGTTTCCTTCTAATACTGTCTTGCAAGAAATCCACAACATAAATAGGGGATGTAATGCTCTTAGATACAGCTCTCCATCTGTGCCGAAAATAACAAATTCCATTTTCTTTTCTGAGTGTAAGTTTGGTGGTAAGACCATAATTTCCTTTCTCTGCTGGTTTCTTTCTTTGCATCCATGTTGGAAAACTTCAAGAGGAGGGTATGAGATGTATAAAGGAGGCAACAGAGGGTGGCTTGGTTTCAGTACCCTGGAGGACTTAGTGAATGTGCTATTGTGCAGAGAATCTTCTGCTTCAGGAAAGTCATAGGTCCCGTTTTGGGGACAGCTGGAGTGCTTAAATGAAGATCACAGGTGAAGGAGGGCAAATGACAAAGGAGACTGCATTTTCTGACAGAGCTGCCTCATGAGCAGAAACAGAGGGGAAAACATGTCATCTCTCTCTCAGCACCCAACCTGAGCATCAAAATCATCCCTCTACACTGTCATCCCCCAGTAGCTTAGTTACTATAATTCAACATCTGGACAATACACTGGTGCCCTTCTGGCCTTGAAGTCAACAGGAGTCTTTTCATTGACCTTTCCAGGTGTCAGCCCACTCCTTATTCTTCAGGTTTTGAAGCACAACAGGGTGCTCTGAGCACTCCTGTTCCAGCCTGTCTTGTGCAAATAGGATTGTTTGCAGACTTCGGCTACGAACTGGTAGTTCTTTAGTGAAATGTAAGGAAACCCATTGCAGAGACAAAGATGAAGTTGGCATCAGCTGCAGGTTTGAAAATGTAACCCAAGGAAAACTAGGCCCAAGTTTCTTAATTGAAAAGGAGAAAATCTAATCAAAACTTACGTCCATATTGGCAAAAATATACATTTTGGAGACCCATAATTGCGAGCTTTATTGAAGGCTGATTTCCTGATGAGTGCAGAAAAGCTGAGATTTATTACTTCTTGCCCTAAGACTAACAAATGTCTGTGGAGATCACAAGCCCAGCTTGGCATTCACAGATAGTTTCTGATGTAGGCTTTGGAAAAAGTGAATGGATTACGAATTGATGTGTCAGATTCCTCATCTGCCACAAATGTCATTTGGACTCACTGCAAGAAACACTATTGCAGACAGCTGCACTGTGAAAACATGGAGACATCATGAAATAAGTCCATTGGGGTGGTGCTTGTAGCTCCTATAAAAGTTCATCTTTAGGTTTAACCTGTAGAGTTGTTGTAGCTTGACGATGGGGTGAGTGATATAACTTTTATCTTTCGTATTTGTATCTTCAAATCTGGAGTGATAATTTTGGTCCGTGGCCACAAAGGGAGCATCCAGTTGTATTTAGGTGCCATTTTTCCCACAGGGAGTCCAAAAGAAGGATTTTGTGATTACAAAAAGGTAACAGGCAGGGTAGAAGCCACTGAATATGTGATGAGGCTGCAAATCATAAACTTCTTCCCACACAAGATAGGACCCTCAGCAAACCTCGTTCATTCAGCATGGTCAATAGTGGATGTCTTTTAAAACAACACACTTTAATGTAACCGCAGTTAGTTGGTTTATATTCAGGGGTTACTGGTTGTGTAAATTCTGACTTACACAGAAGGGAAGACACAGAGACTGCAGTGCTCCCTGCAAGGTCTTCATATTATAAACAGCTTAATACGCTGAACTCCTCCTTACTCTCATCTTTGCTCAGACTAGCAGGGCAACTCCAACACCAAGAGCTTGAAAGTGCCCTACTGTTGTCAGTGGGGTCCTGAATGGTGTGTCCCTCTTCTTCCGTGAACTGCACCAGTGTTGAAGTTGATCTGAGATTTATACCCTGAAGACCACCCGGAACAACTGTGACTTTGAGAAAAATAGTGCATTTCCCCCTCCCCTGGTTCCCTTTTTGCCTACAGCAGTGACATTGTTACCATTTTCAAGTCATTCTCCAAAGAAAAAGGCACATAAGTGTTTTAAACAAAAGCTGGGATTCAGCCTTATATCCGTTATCCCCTAAATGAAGCGGGTGGGCTGCGGCCAGTGAGTGGTTTTTCAGGACAACAATGCCAGCTTTGTTGCCATTCCTGTTTCTTTCAACAGCCTCAGCTTTCCTGTTGTGGGATGGGGGGGCAGGCTTGGGTGAGGAGGGAAGATTCCCATTCATGAGCTAGCGGAACCTGGCACTGCCTGGATGGTGAGAGAATAGCTGGAGGTGGTATGGCTGGAAGCCACGCCGTGTCGGATGCCCTGAAGAAAGTGAATCAAATTCAACTGACAATAAGTAAGATGCAGTCTGCTGCCAACAGTCTTGAAACCGCATGGCCTCAAACTTGAAGCTGAAACAGATGAGGACAAAAACGAGTCCAAAGGTTAAAAGCCTGTAGTGCACAAACCAAATAGCTCTGGAGTTGGAATCAGGCAAGAGAAGAGTTTGGAACCAGCAGCTTTCTATCCAATATAATCATTTGCTTTAGATGTTAAGTATTGATAGATGTAGCTTGGCTAAAATTACTTTAGGGTGCATAAATAATTGCTGCATAATTAAGTATGGTCTTTGTGGTAGATTGCAGGTAAGGGAAAAGCACTCTCTGGATGTTCCTTTTGTAGCCTGATATTTATGCTAATAGACTTGTAAATAAACTTACTCCCTGATCCTGTCTAGGGCAGCACCCAGCAAAGAGATTGTCATGCAAATAGTTGTGAGGCAGAATGTGAAAATATTGGCTGTCTTAAGCAGATCCAAAAGGTAGAGAATGAGTCCTGTGACAGCATACACCGGCACAGCCAGGCCAGTGTGGTGCAGGCACACAAGCTTAATTCCTAAGAACCAAACCAAAGTCCCCTTTCTCCCCGCCCTGCAATTTATAGGGATCTGCTCATGTAATGCATTTTAAAAATTCGAAGTTTCATGTGGAAGCTGAGGAGACCACCCTAGTAAACAGACACAGACCTGAGCAGTTGGGTAGTGCAGCAGAATGCACTCTGTGCTGGTAGAAAACTGGTTCTTTTTCCTTCGCGGTGTATTGTGTGATTCCAGCCAGCACAGTGCCAGCAGCACTGGAGCCACACAGCCAAATCACGGTGTTAGTGCACCGGAGAATGGTTCTGGGAAAGATATAAAAATGGAGGGATCTTTGCTACAAGTTCTCTCATTGTACTCTCTGGGATTATAACATCGAGGTGCAGGATGTGGGAGCTGAGAAGCTGTTTACAAAGAAAAACCCCAACAAGTCTCCCTGCCTCTTTTAGAGCAGCTCTCCATAGTCTAACCTTGAACACATGGCTCTACCGATGCGGGCAGCTGAGTGTAGTTTCTGTCCTGATTGACTTTAAACATTAACCCCGTTTTTCCAAAAGAGATCCCATCTGACCTTCCTTTCTGTTCTCTGTTGCTCTTTCGACCATCTGCATTGTAATGATGGCAAGGACAAGGATTTCACCATGGCATTTGTAAAGAGCTGTTTCCAGAAGCATGGGCAAAGCAACCAGTAGGATCCCCGAGTGTTATGGTGCTGACAGCAAGATCAGTCGCAGAAAAGAAGGCAGACCTTGCAACTGCTGTTTGAAGTGGAGCAGAGGCATGAGTTAGTCCCACATTTATCAGGCAGGTTCTGCTTGACCTGAATTTCTGTGGAATGTTTTTCTTCATTGCTCTTGCAAAAGTACAGCAATTAATTGGCAGGAAGCAATCTGTCCCCAGATCACTTCTTACCTCCCAAAAGGCATTAAAACCAACATTAGTAAAGCTGCAGAATCAAACATGTAGAAGCACCAAAGTCTCAGTTTCAGGGTTATCTGGACAACTTCAAGTTCAACTCCAGTCTCTCTGTCCTGCAAATGAGGCCAAACTTCTATGCACAGGGTAGTATTTCAGCGTGTTAGTTAAAGACTCCAGCTTAACACATGCCCATAGGCATCTTATGCACTCCAGTGTATTAATGTTTTACTAGAGAGAGACCTTGCAAAGAGGTGCCCATCTTGTGGGCCTGTAGGGTAGTATCCACTTATGTGGTGGCTTGGGGATGCAGCCTGTGGCTGACAGGATCTGCCTTGTGACTGGGTGAGCCTCTCCAATGGCACTGCTGGCGGTTTGGATCTAGATTCTGTCTTGTGGTCCCTCTGTGCCTTTGTAAAACCCTGTGTGGCTGTTTTGACCACGCTGCAAAAGACAATATGTTGGAACTCACATGTCTGCATTTGTAAGGGTTGAAAATCAAGGTCAGTTGGATCCAAGGGTGGTTGAAGCCAGAGGCAATCCCATGCAAGCTTTACTCTAGCGAGCTCAGGTACTAGTCACTGTGTTGCTGCACCAGGACTTCCTGAGTAGCTGGGTAGTTTGATTGAGGTTACTACCCCAGCTATATTCTGCTCCTGCCAGCACTCTCCATGTTAAATCTCGCAGGAGTATGTCGCTGTGCCAGTATTCTGCAGTCTCAGGATCACTGGGAGGGACTGGCTGCCATGTAGACATACCCTGGGGCTGGCCAAAGCTGCTGGCAACAGTGTGTACCCACCCTGGAGTTGCTAATTTTATTTTCTGCCATTTGTGTTGTAAATGTGTTGTGGAATGTCTCTCTCTCTGTTCCCAGGCTCCCTTTTCTTGCTCCCCTCCTCCCAGGTTTCATTCTTCTTCCACAGATAATTGCAAGCACATTTTCACAGCTCTTTTCTGTACAACTCCAAAAGGACATAATGGAACACTGCCTATTTCATCATATATGCTTGTGCATCAGAATTGTATGATCTAGTCAAAGCAATTACTAAATAACATATTCTGGTTTTGAGGGAGAACTAGGTATAGCCTAAGATTTCAAGAGATGCTTCTTCCACGTTTGCTAGCACACTGAGGGGTCTGGTTTAGACCAAAAAGAAGTATTATGTACCTAAGTAGCTTGATATTAATAGCTTGATAATAGCTTTCTGAAAACTGTGTCCTAAATTAGTCAAAGAGAAGCAGAGATCAGAGACGAATACAGAGCTAGACATATGTCAACTAAAAAAATCAGTGGCGCCTTCTGCAGTCATGGATGGTTTGACCTGGGGAAGATGGAGCACCACAAGCAGAAGGTGTGTTTGCCCGACACAATACAGTACATGATACCTGAGTGAGTTAATTTGAATCCAGAAGCAGAATATTCCTGTTGTTTTAACCTTGTCTGGGCATGTTGGTTTTGCAATGACAGTAGGATCTCACAGAGTGAAAAATCACATACAGAAATCACACAAAGAAGATTGGGAAGGAGAAATGGAGAGGTTTGAGTAGTGTCATGTGCCAGACTCTGGATAATAGGTCTGGTTTGGGGTGGGTTTTTTTAGTCTGATGTAAAACTGCAAGATATTTACAGGTGCTGAACCTGCTAATCCTGCCGTGGTGGTGGGGAACCTTCTCTCTACCATGTGTATCTTTTCCCACCCTTGTGTCTTCCACATTTGATAGTTTATTTACAGTATCGGAATGTAACCACATTGGAACTGGGCGTGGGAATGTCCACCTCCCACTGCCTTCTGGACTCTTGTGACAAACATTAGCATGGTTCTGGGCAAGGGTTTCTATGGTTTGACTGTGGCTTTGTGAAGGATGTCTGTGTAATCTCTAGTGAAGCAACATTCTCTTGCAATCCCTCTAATTTCTTTGTTCTTGAGCATCTTGTACAGCTTTACTTAACATAATAAAACTGCACCAAACAGGCAAATGACAGTCATTTAGAAACTCCCAGACAACACAATTTTCATTTAATCAATAGCTTTGTGGCTTTGCCAGCTGTGTCTTTCTTTCTGAAGGCTTATTCTGCTGAGTAAGCCAAGGCCATGTTAAATAGCTGGGCTGTAATGATTTGGCAGATCTTGCATGTGCTTCCTGCTACAGGCGTTCTGGTTTCATACTTCACTGGCTTTGCTGGCAACAGCCTTGTGCAACCAGTGACCCAAAACATAGGGACAGTACAAGTCCCCATTGTGCAACCTCTGCAGCACGCACCGACACAGGAAATATTAGGTTTGCAAGTGCCATTTACCAAATAATCATTTGTTTTTATACAAGAGCAGCAATCTCACTGCAATATTTACTTTTCCACTAGCGGTTGGGTTCCAATAGCCTGTAACCCATGCTGTGTGCCTGGCCTGCTGAGTTCAACAGGTTCCAGGTGAAAATGACTGCAGAGCTGGGGAAAGTGATAAATCCCAGACTGTCACTTGGAAAAGCCTTTGGTAGTAACCCAGCAGCAGCAGCAATGCCAATGGAAATGTTGTTGCCTCTAAAAATGTGGTTCTCTTTACCATTATGGCCATGGACGGCTGCACTGCAGTGGAACAGGGTTGGCTGCCTTTTAGCCAAGAGTTGTGTTGGGGTGTAAAATTCAGCAAAAAGAGTTTACTAGACAAAGAAAAGAAACAGCCTTCTTTGTTCTCACTGATCCCCTACATCAGATGCTGGGCCTCTTTCCATTGCTGGATCCAACCCAGCAGGGAGTTTTGTCATCTGTGTCTGTACTTGAACCCCAGTTTCCAAGAAGGAGAAGAATAATCCACGGTTTTCTCAGTTTTCTGCTTTTGTTCTTCTTTAGGTAAAACAAATCAAAGCAAAAGAAATCTGATCATAATGGTTTGTTCTCACTTGCTTGAAAAGTTTCCTTCCTGTTAGGCTCTAATCAGCTTCGAGTGTTGAGCCTTAAAAATGAGTGGCTTTTACTGTACCTTCTTTCTCTGCTCCAAAGTCCACCGAGACACTCACTTTGTATGCCAGATCTTATCCACAAATAGGATAGTATGACCTTTTAGGAGTTTCTGATGTCCACCCTCTGGTAGGTGTCTTCCGAAGCCTCCCTGTGTGTTCCACCTGCTGCCAGCTGGGCTCCCTTCCTGCAGTTCACCTGCATCGCTCCAGAGGTAGCGATGGAGGGGCAGGTTTCTGATCTAGCATTGAAAATATTCGTTTTAATTATACACGTTAAAGCTAGACACCATAAAGTGATGCTCCCTAGAAACTGTTTGCTTCTTAGTTTAGGGAGTCTTTATACTTAGGAAAAGTATCTTTCCTTCAAAGGAAAAGCACAACTTCCATTCTTCCTCTCCATAACATAACTACTAGCACCTTTCAGTGGGTAAATTCTTTCCTGTCTTAGTGCCTCCTTTATCTCATGCTGCTATGTAGCATGGAATGGATTTAGCTCAAGATGGCAGAACTCTTCCCTAGTATCCATCATGAGCCACCAAGGTCATCAATGGTCAATTTGTGGTAGAAATTCAGGCTGCCTTGGTTTAGTAGTTTTAACGTAGTGCTACAGGAAATCATAATAATGACTTTGTCGTGTGCTTTTCTGCTTGTGTGCACAAGCATCAGCTCCCATGTACTCATTTTAAGTATCATCCTCTCCATTGGGTATATTTTTTTACCTCTTTCTCCATTATTTCATCTGACACCTTTTCAGTACTGATCCAGATATGATCCTGAGGCTGCTCTCCACTCAAGGAAAAAAACCAACTTACTTGTTTAGAAAAATGTATTTGTGTTGTCTTCTTATACCTTAAGTACTACAATACATATCTGCAGCTCTTCCTGAAATCTGGATGGTGTTTGTTGAAGTAACCTTATACTAGGTTTGCCAAATGCATCATCGCAGCAGCACCTCTAATACAATGAGCAGAATCACGAGGAGAGCCCTTATGTGGTCTCCAGGAAGGTGTCCTCAGTTAAATGAAACGTGCTGCACCTCTTCTCAGATAAGGACCCTCTAAAGAGAGGTCTTCTTAGGAAGACAACAGACTTTTTTGTTTCTCTGTAATTTGTCTTCACATGAATGTGTTCAAGCCAAAGTTACCCAAAGCAAGAGTATCTCTTTTCAAGTTGCTTTTTACTTCCTTCATGTGGCATTCTTGGACAATTTGAAAGCGAACTTGGCTTCATTAGCTTTGAGGTTTGTAGGCAACCAGGCACACCCACTACCCAAAGAATTCCCATTCAATACTGGTCTGAACATATCACTTCCAAATTGCTTTGATGCCAAGCCATAATTTGCAACATTCCTTGTTGATATCAAGTCTCTCTGTGCTGATCAAATGAGTGAGACTAAGTGAGATAGCATGCTGATCTTTTAAAACCATTTACGAACAGCCAAGGCCAGATGGTTCTGGGATTATGAATTATTTTCCCAGCTGCACCATTATGAAAAATCCCAAGAGTTTGGGGAGCTGGTACATGGGAGGAGCATTACCGGAAACAACATTTCCATAAGGATCACTCGTGAGTGATGGAAGTGACTGAAAATGCCATGTCCTTACAGCAAATGTCTTCAGCTGAACTACTGCATTACTACAGGCTGATCCATTGCTAGAGTATAACTGGACAGGTTTGTTTGGGTTTTTTCATTCCTGCAAGCAAAAGGGAGCACACAGGTTTGTTACTGTCCTCTACAGTCACCTGTCACTTTGGTGAAGCAGTGTAAGAGGGTCACATAGGGTGGATTTCTTCTTGCACTGAACCTGCAAGCCCACAGTGATTGGCAACATAGACCAAGAAAGGAGAATAAAAAGGAAGAAGCTGAAAAATATTTCTTTCTGTAAAAAGGACTTTTGCTGCATTGGGAACCATAAAACATGTAGCCACTGGCTTGTCTAGGGACTTCAGAAGACTTGATGCTGGTAGAATTTATCTATATTACCCTTACTTCACACCTCTTTGTCTTTTGATGTTGGCCATCCCCTTGTTCCCACCTCCAGGAATGGAGAATTCATCTCCCCATATGGGGAAGGCAGCCAGCATTCCTGACTCCTACAGTGCATTCCCAGGCTGCCCTGCTTCCCACAGCGCTCAGCAGTGGGTGGCTTCCTGCTGGGGTAGAGTGGGGGACATTTGTGGTTACTTGTGTTGCACGTAGTTGGCAGTATGCTCCACTGGCTCTCCTTTCTCCTTGTCTTTCCTTTAGGGTGTCTTGTGTTGCATCTCTTCATTCAGGTTTGACTCTCTGTCATTAATGTACTTGACTGGAGACTGTACTGGTTTCACAGGAGTTTTGGAGAAGTGCACTTTGGATTGCATGCAGGAGCATCCCTTTAGGTTGCTAACACTGAGTGACAACCCGTCAGCCCTTCTTACTGAGCTTTTGTCTCTCTTCCCTGGTGGGTGGGAAATCCCACCCAGCTATCCCAGGGGTTTGTCTTTTTTTCCATCTGGCAATTTATATTCCCTTTTCATCTTCTGAGGAAATGCATGTCACATTTTCTGAGGTCTCATTCTCACCCACTTCAGGCAGTGCTGAAAGCAAACAGCTTGTTACCCTTCAGCATGTTACTTCTGCGATGCACCAGGGTGCTTTTTGCATACAAGGAGCTACAGATGGAGCACAGCAGCCTCTGCTCACCAGAAAAATGAGCAGTCTTTCTCTGCCCACCACTGTTTCGCTCATAGTCACTGTCCTCCTCCTGCAACAATTCCCTGTTTTCTGAAGCCAGACTAAAGCAAGTGAGGGAGAGAGCGTTTTTCATGTCCAAGAAGTGGATTAAATCTTGCAGGGCAAGGAAACAGCTTAATGAATACATTTGCATAGAGATGTTACCTTTGGTCCTTAAATGACTTTATTCTTGCTTTAGGGTCACAGCTTAGCTGTGATCACAAGTAGCCAGTGTTTCTTCATTGACAGCCCAAGAGAAATGACTTTCAGTAGAGAGTTGCTAACACATGTTTTACAATGGGTGGTTTGTGATGTGTCTCTACACACTGTGTGATGTTAAGGCCCATAGGGCCCAAAACGAAAGGCTGGAATGGGAGTCACCATGACTCCGATCAACGCAAAAGACAGTGAAATTATCCTAAGTGTGAGTGTGCTGAGCTGCTGCGCCTGTTGGGTTGGCCTTGGGCTAACTTCAATCAAACCATCCTGTCTGTGGCAGGGGGCTTAGAACTGGATGATCTTTAAGGTACCTTGCAACCCAAACCATTCTGTGATTCTATGACTGTTGTTGATGTCAGTGGGGTTTGGCCAGCTCAGTCACAGTTATCTAGGACCACATGGACAGAAAAGCTTTTAGATGAAATATTAGAGCGAGTAAAAAGCCCCACTGCCTGTTCCTGCCATGTCAGGCTCTCACGTGTTGCTATCTGTCCCCTGCAGCACAAGCTTGTACTTGCTGCCTTCCAGATCCCATGGCAAAAGAACTAATTCTTTTTAAATGAAGACCATATCATAAAGGGCTGGATCTGCCATGCAGCTGAATAAACCACAGCTTTTCACACTCTTATTCACCATAGGCGTTCATGCGTTCTCACTCGCTGTTGTTGACTTCTTGGCTGTTTGATGAGTAGATAGCCATATAAAATATCTGGTTACTTCATTATTGGAGAGTGACATAAACTTGGATGTGAAAACAAGAGTCCAGTAGTCATGGCTCCCTTCAAATATTGTCTCTCCTGATTAAAAAAACCCAAACCCAATAGCTCAGCAGCCATCCTGAACACCCCTGTTCTAGATAACATGATGTACACAATGACCATCTTTGATTACTTCAAATGCTTTAAGTGGGGTCATTTCCCCTTGTTAATCACAGCTTCCCAAAGAACCTTCTGATAGCTTCTGAAATAGTCGAGTTGTATGTAAGTGACTGTGTTTACATGTTTGCGAAGCAGAAGGTGAAAAAGCCTGTTTTCCATTAAGCCAGCAGGCTTAGTGACAGTTGGTTTTGTAAGAAGGTTATACAAGCTGTTTTGTTGCCTCCTCCCCAGCTCAGCCCAGCTCAGCATTCCCCCAGCATTTGTTAGTTTGCCCTCTATCCAAGCCTCACTTGGCCTTCCTCCTGACCCCTTTGGCTGTCTCTGCCTTTCTTTGCTTGCTTTGCATCACCTTCCGAGGTCACTCTCTTAAACCTACCATCCTCACTTTGCACCGCAGCTCCTATATAATTCCAGCAACCCCATTTCACTTCTGCCTCTGTTGTGCCTTTATTCCCAACTGGTTGGAAACCTCATAACTTCCAAGATATCAGCATTTTCTATGGAAATGTTAAACATGTTGAACCAGTTCAGAAGTAGGCACCTTTCCAGTGATGCAGCTTCAATTTCAAACGTTAATAAAAATTCCTGACATTGAACTCACTTTGGGACTGGCCGGCCCACAGCCTGGATTATGTGCTATACTGTCTCCCACTTCTAACTTGCTGGTTCAAATCCAGCCCAAGTAGTAGCTGCTGAGAATTGTTGACGTACATTCTCTGCGTAGTGACCTATATTGATTTGAGTTTAATGGTTGTGTTTAATGTTCTCAGCTGTTAGCCATGCACCCTGTATAATCTCCTTCCATACCACCATCTTCCTTTGTGGTTGAGTTTGGATGGACTATAGAGACAGGACTCCCTTCTCAACCGTTCATTAAGACTTGATAGGAAGTGGGAAGGGGGAGGAATTTTGTCCTTCAGTTATGTCCTTCATATGGAGGAACAGATAGCATTTGTGCCCACAGCATGTCTAAATAGCAGCCTTTCCATGGGGCACTGTCACCCTGCCCACACTGAAATGCCAGAGCAGATAAATTACAGCTCCCCTTCTACCTTCCCTCTCACACTATGCAAGGACATTGTCCAGTCTGCTCTCCCTTTGCATTTATAATTCTCTGGTGGGGTTTAGAAAGAAATCTTGTCCATGGCAGGGGGATTGGAATTGGATGACCTTAAGGTCCTTTCTAACCCAAACCATTCTATGATTCTATGGTTCTGTGTTCTTAGTCCTGGCTCTGCAGGTGTCCTTTGGGTAAGTCATGGCAAGCTGGATCACCAGGAATGACTTCTCTCATATTCTCTTTTGAAAAGGTCAGTAGTGACCTACCAAGCTGTGATGTGTAGTTCACTGCTGCCTTGCAGAAACAGAGCCTTTTTGACAACATCTGCAGAACACAGGTACAGAAAACATGCTTTCCAGCAACGAGCAGCCAAGAATGTAAAAACCTCAGTGGCCCCACTGAGCTTTTCACTTTGAGCAAGAGATATAACTGCCTTCTCCTGTCTCCCTCTGTATTTGGGACATTGCTGTAGCAGGCCCTGTGCTCAATTCTTTGAGCCCATGTTGGTCTGCAGGGCAAGTGGCCCCAATAAGCTCTTCCTTTTTAAAGTCTGGCTTTCACAGGCAGACTATGGAGAAGGTCCCATTAACAGCCAGCTGAAGGGCTTATTTGAAATAGAGGGGCTGTAGAAGCTCGTGATATTTTCACATCTGGGTGTGTGTTTTTCAAGCTTGTCTTATTCATAATTCTCTCTTTCATTTGTTGCCCTCTTTCTGCCTTTATTTGAAGAAAAGCTTTTTTACTGCTGATGGTATTTTCTATCAATCTTGCCTCTTGCCCCAACTTCACGATACCTGAGGGTATGTGATAATAATCTTGGGGATTTCTCAAGTGGTTTGTTACAGCCACAGAGTTACAGCTGTTGAAAAAATTCAAAGCATCTCCTAAACCAGTTTCCCCCAGCTCTTTGGCGTTAACCTTTAACTGGGATTTGGGGCTTTTAATAGGAAACCTATCGAGAGTCATCGTGGTTCTGATGAAGATTTGTATACATGACCTTAAGAACTCTGAGGTGCAGCATGCAGTGCATCGACGGTGGTAGGAGGCTTTCCACAGGCTTTGGTGAGCTTTGGCTCAGGCTTTGAAAGAATAACAGGAAACATTGGAAAACACACCAAGGGTAAACAGAGCAGCTTAGTTACATTAACTGTCTAGAGGAGAAGCTCCACTAATGACCGAAGCAAACAAAGCAAGTGCATTTATTTAGCATTGCTGTGGGAGAGCAAATGGCTGTTAATTGCATTAAGCTAAAAGGGTTATACAAGAAATTGGCCAGCTCAGGCCCAGAGTGTAATTCTGGCGTCCTGACCCAGTTCTGATTGCTGCATGGCCTCTGACAGAGAATAGTGTCCTGGAAAGGAGCATAGACTTCAGAGAGGCCAGAGCTTTGAGAGCCTGCATGCTAGTTTTTGATAGCAATGCTACTTTAAAACATCGTTCTACAAAAAGTAGAATGAAAGAGATTTGTTGTTGCTGCCTCCCTCTGACTCCAATAAAATTTGCCTTGCTGTGATTGTGTTAACGGTCAGAACTCAAACTGGTCAGTCAGCTTGTTTCTGGACTCACATATGATGAGCAACAATAAATATGCTGCAGGACTCCTTCGGTGAAGCCTTAGTCTTTGACTGATAACCAATGCATTATTTATACTAGAAAAGAAGCTGGAGTGTGAAACTGGAGTCCCATTGTGCTTACTCTGAATAAACATAGAATGAAAGGAGTTGAAGAGCTGACAGTCTAAGCTGTTCTTGCTTGCATTTGTGGAATCTCATTGTCTTCAGAAGGAGAATGTGATGAGCCAAAGGCTGAGATTTACCCTGAGGAGCTAGTGACTGTGGCAGTAACAGCACAAAGGGAAATCGAGTCCTGCCCATCTGTACTGGCTCTGCTGGCTTTGCAGTGTGAAGGATAACATGCAGCGTGTGTTTGTTGTGTCTAGTAAAATGGACAGTTATGACTCAGAAGGCACAAAGGGCAGTGGATTTGCAGGGTGGTGTAGTGCCATTATGACTTTCCTACTCCTGATCTAAGAGCCATTCTTATCGGCTCTTTTTTCAAGATCTGGTCACGTAAGAATAGAACTTCCCAAGGCAGAATATTTCAAGAGGCTGATTTTCTGCTTCTAATTCCATGTGAACTTCTGAATAGCAGGTAAGATTAGATGATCACAAAGAAAATGCAGAGTACTGAATCAGTGCTTGCACTGCTGTTTAGTAAAAACACACAATGCTCTGTCCGATTTGTTTCTGTTAAAAGGAGGGGGACTATTCATTAGTGAAAAGAATCAGCGTGGCATTACATTTACTATGTGTTCTCAAAAAACTGATCCCTTTGATGTAGCTGGAGACCCTTGAACTTCAGAAAAGAATGTGTTAGCATGCTAGGGGTATGCCTTAGTCCTGCAGGTCATTTAATCCTTTCCTCAAGTGAGTCATTGTGAGGTAAAGTAGATGCTGGGAAAAGGTCTGCACTGCCAATTAAAACAGGCTCCAAAGGTGTTGCTGGTTTCATTCTACCAGAAACTCATCACAGAGAGGCCGGTAGAGGTTGCCTGTGTACCTTGAGGCCAGATCCCAAGTTATATAAACTGGCATGGTTCTTTGGATTTAGCAGAGCTCCTTTGCTTTATATCAATAGTTCAGGCTCAATTCCTTTATGCTTATGACTTTTGAAAGAATTTCTGCTAAGAATCAGGAATAACTCAGAAAGGTGTCGATTTCCACACCTGTAAGAATTGAACCAATTTCAGAAGCAGCCTGTAAATAACTCTGAGATATGAGTTCTGACTCAGTCTTTATAAAGAATACATTCTGTCTGCCTCAAACACTCCTGCAAACTCAGAGCTGAGTGATCAGTGTTAGCCTCAGCATTTTTCCTAGGCAGACATCTTTCATGAGGCCAGGTTGGAAATGAAGTTAAGGGCAGGAATGTACTAATCAGTAACTGTTGCCTGTGTTGTTTGCCAACAAAAAAATCCCCCTTTCAACAATTTAACAAGGAATAAATGAAGTTAAACAGAAAGCTGAGGCATTCCTTAATTAACAGCTCTAGACCAAACACTAGTCTTTTGTGGAAGAGATAAAATCAGGGAGGCTAAAACACTTGGGAAGTCAGGAAGACGGTTTATTTTCACCCTTTCAAGTGGGACAGCTGAGGTGCTGAGCAGGAGGCGGTTCAGGAAGCTGCCACAGTGGGAGGCCTGCCAAGTCCCATCCCACAGAAGCCCTGACAGAATAGAAACCTGAAGGACCCAACTTTGAGTCTCAGCACTGTGGCAGGCACAAGGCAGGCAAACTAGAAGAAGCCTTGGAAACCTGCCCCGTTTCCATTAGAGGAGTTAACGCGATTGCTGCATGCCCACAAACCTTCTCAACTGGCATTTTTGGGCGAACTTTCCTCTGCAAGATTTCCAGCAAGCTTCCATACCTTGCTTCGTGGTGCTTAGCTCTTCCTTTCCTGACTTTTAGGAATACAAGGGCTTATTTGCATTGGAGGAATACTGCTGGAACTTTCTTCCTAGCATGTGAAGAGTTTTCTCTGGGTGTAGGAACAACATGGGTAAAATATTTGGAGTGAAATCCAGGCTCCATTGAAGTCAATGGCAAAACTCCCATTCGCTTCAGTGGAGCAGGAATTTCACTCTTTACTGTTTTGAAGTTAGAGTTACTAATAGACTGTTAAATTGTTACTGCGTGCATCAAACAAAATGTGCTTGATATTAATGTTTCTGCTGTGTTCAAAGCCCCCAAAAGTTTAAAACCAGGAGTAACTATGAACTTCTGAGTCTGAAAATTATATTAAATGTAGTTTTGCTAGAAATAATAATGTCCCTGGAGATAAACCTAAAATAATAGACTCCACCATGTAATCTTCACTTTAAACTAAAAATAGCTTAGATGGTGGTTTAATCTAAGCCATAATTATCGAACTGCTGAAGCCGGTGTTGGTTCATCGCAACTAGAAATGTATGTCGTGTTTAGGCTTTGAACAGTTGAATCCCACAACTGGAGAGACGCAAAGCCAAGAGCACAGTCAGAAAGCAAACAGGAGCCTCTGATTTGTAGAGAAATAGCATGGATTAAAGAGTCCAACACCAGATTTAAAGGCACTGCTCCTGGCTTGCTCCGTCCAGCCAGCTGGAGACCCAGTGAGCTCTTACTAACGTGTGTTTTCAGCCCCAAATTGGCAACTGTTATTTTGCTAGAAAGGGACACTGGCATCTTTTGTCTGAAAGCCATTTCCCATTCCTTGTTGGAATCTAAGGAAGAATGTCAACATTTCAAAATGTTGTTACTCCATATGATTTTAGAAAATGGCCTTAATGATCATTCCATCCAAGTAGGATGGAAACCCCTTAACTCACTTTTTTTTCTGGGCTGGGCAGCACGGTACAGCTGAGTGTAGGACTGCCAGTCAGGACTTCTGACACTTCACTGGTGTAGCAGGTGAACTTGGTCACATCATTTATCCCTTCTTTTCCACAATGAAGGTTGTCCACAAAGGCTTACCTCCAGCAGAAGAGTCTCACCTCTCACCAGTGGCAACAGAGATTTGTTCTGGACAGTGATTTACTGTAGCAGCCAAAGGGTAGAGGCTCCACTGATATTGGAAGGGTCCCGAGTAGGAGTTGGTTGGAGGTTAAAGTAATACTTTTCTATTTCTGAATACTTTTTGAAATCCTCACTGAATGTGTTTGAATTCCTCCCTTTATGTCTATATTACACAGTCTGCTGTTTGCTTGGATGGTTTATTTTGCCGAGTAGGTCACATTCTGTTTTTGCTGAGACTGGCATGCGCCAATCTCGGTGCTTGTTTGGGCAGTGTTGGCAGAAATGAGGGCTTGATTCTGCCTCAGGCTCCTATCTGAGCATTGCTGTTATAGAGTTATAGACTAATTTGGGTTGGAAGGGCCACTGGAGGTCATCTGGTCCAACTCACTGCTTAAAGAAGGCTCCAGTTCTCATCTAACTTTGAGAGATTGTACAATACTACACATTTAGAGAAGTGCTTTTCTTGACAGTAGTTTTTCCAAATCCACACTGACAACAACAAATACTAATCTTTCTAACACTCTCTAATGCTAATTCACTGACCATTCTCTCAGTGTGATTATAGGGACCATATCCACTAGGTTTGGGAATCCAAAGTGTTCAGTAAGTGCTAGCTGTGCTATTCCAGCAGATATCCCTTGGCTGTGCTACATCACTTCTCCAGGTTCACTTCTCATGAACCCTCAGGTAGTTACATTTCCTGGTAGGAAAGTCCATAAGAAGCACATTTGAAGTTTCAAACACACAAATACTAAAAGTCTGTGAAATTAAGGCAATGGATAATTTAAAAGAACCTATAGTTTATTCATGCAACAGGTTCCCGGAGCAGTAGGTGAATGATTCTCCGTTGTATGTGCAGCCTGTTTTCCACTTGTTTATTAAGCGTGTCGTTACTAAATCCAATGGGAAAAGAGAAACCCACATCATAACTTGATAGGTTTTTTTGTCTTGTTTTGTTTTAATCAAACAGCATGGGAATGAGCCATGATGATGATCACCAGCCCTGCGCAGGGAGGTCTCACATTATGTCTGGAGAATGGGTGAAGGGCAGGAACCCAAGTGACCTTTCCTGGTCTTCCTGCAGCCGCGATGACCTCGAAAACTTCCTAAAGTAAGGATTGTGCTGATTATCCAAAATCCCATCAGAAAAGATTCCAATATATGATTTGAAAGTGAAAGTCTAAACAATTTTCCTTTAAAAAAAAGTGTGTGCATGTGTCATTAGGGGGTGCAAGTTTGAATCTGTCTCCATTACAGTAGCCCCTTGGAAACTGAGGTTGGCAGAAAGGCAGAAGAATCATGTGCAGTTGTCAGTGTACTGATAATAATATTAAAACCAACCCCAAATCACCTTAATTTTACAAAAAATGCCCTTCATGTTTACAGTGACAGAAATATAAGTGGCTTGGAAAAATCTCCTGCTGAAGGATGCTGCCAGCTTTGAGCTGTGGCTTTTACTGTCATTCTTGTTATTAAATAGCTTTTATTTTATGGGAACTTTACTTTGCCTGGAGGTAATTCTGATATATTTTCTCACTCCTCAGTGACTGTTGGTCTCAAATAGTGGACTATAAACTTCTTTCCCCCTGCACCCATGTTTCAGTTCATCAGATTCAACAGTTCAGGAAGGTTTTCTGCCTTGCTGCTTGTTAACTCTCATGTACTATAGCAAGCACTGGAATTGTCTGAACTCTGTAATTGTGGTCTCCAGTGCAGTTCTCTGACAAACAGTGCCTGGCACAGTGGCCAGTGCATTTGTTGCTAGAAATAGGTTCAGCATGGAAAATTCCCCAGTCTGGGGGTTAGAGGTGGGAGAGAAAAGAAGATAATGAAAGAAAATGGGATATCTAATGTCAGATTAAAGGCATGAAGTTGAAAAAGAAGTTGCATCTGAACTTGCTCTGGTCCCTGTTAAAAGGGCAGATGACAAAGTGATATTCCACTTTATGAAAGATTGTTGCAAAGGCAAAAGGAAAAATCTTTCCTTTATATTGGCGATGGATAAGAAAATAAGTCAAGGGCTTAAAATTCAGCTGGGGGAATTCAGCTGAGACATGATAGAAGACTTTCTAGCTGTCATTGTAAGGCTTGTGATGCTTTGGACTAGGTACCCTGAGGGCAGAATTGAGTCTCCATCAGCTTTTTAGGAATAGTTTAGACAAATAGCCCAAGAAGATGTGAAAATAGTCAATTCTGCTTGAGGCCTGGGGCCAGGGGTGAGTTCTCAAGGACCTTTCTATCCATAATTTTTAATGATTTAGAAGGCTTCCAGATACATACTGGGAAAAACCATCACTGTTTGACATGAGGTCATCAGATTCCCTTTTGAAGAGAGGATATCAGCTTCTCTCCAGCAGTGATCTAACACTCCAGTTCAGAGTTTAAGCTTCCCTTAAAGGCATATTCAATTCTTACACTCCACAGGTCCAAGGTGAGCACCTGCCTGCTGGTGACAGACCCGCGCAGCCGGTACGCGGTGCGGCTCCCTCACAAGCTGCCGGGAATGCACTACAGTGCCGATGAACAGTGCCAGATACTGTTTGGGACCAATGCTACGTTCTGTAAGAATATGGAGGTAAGAGCTTGTGGGGTTTACCTGGAAACAAGGGGGGAAGTAGAAATAAAACTGTCGAGCACTGAGGAAGGACTCTGTACTTCCCTCAGAAGTATTGCATGGGATTTTGACCGTGTTCAGCACTGCTGATACAAAATCAGTGGTCAAACTCCCATTGACCTTCATGTTGGCAGCACATTCTTGTGCAGTGCTCTTCCTTTCCCTGCACTGGTCTTGTTTATTTCTAGAGCAGACCCAAAAGAACTTCTGTTTGTACTTTGGTCCCTTCTGACACTGTTTTGCTGCAGTACTCAGCAGAGATTGTTCTGTTGGAAGTTCAGCTGAGGTGAAAGTCTCTTCTCATAAGAGTGCTTGCCTACTTCCACAGAGTCACCTCAGACTGTCTAGATCTTTCAGTTGACCTCGCCTTCATACTGCTACCATGTTCTTAGGAGCTGACTCTGACTCTGTGCTGTGAAATATTAATGACTGCTTGTTTAATGAGGCCGTTTAGAGATTTGTGCAGAATTAGGCCCCTTCCTATGTGTTTTCTAAGCAACATAGTATGAGTGCAGAATGGTTTATATTGCATGGTTGGTAGGCAAAATGGAAACACTGATTTTTGGTGTCTCTAGAAGTAGGTCGTATTTGAGTTGAGGCTGTCTGACTTTCCTCTGGAATTTAGACGGCTAAACTTTTCCTAAGGGCTTGCACATAATTAGATGTCTTCATTCTGACAGAGTATGTCTGCATCCCACTGGAGCAATGCTTACTTCCAGTGTGGCCTTGGAGGTATCCAGAAGAAAGTCACGAAACACTGTTGTCCTGTCACCAGCACCAGCTGGCAGCATTCTGTCCTCTATGGACGGGCATCAAGCAGCTGGGTTTCTTGCTGTCATTAATTAGCCATTTGTATTTTTAGTTGTCCTTTATTCCCATTCTGAACAATCTTGGGATCTTAAATCCGTGGTAACAAAGAAAATAGTAATCAGTGATAACTGAGGTTTCTAAGCGCCAAATTACTAAAACTGTTGAACACATGCAAGTCCTGGGAACATGCTCTTAGTTTCGCATTTGCTGTTTTATTTACTTTGGATTTGGAAACTAGCTAATATAAAACAATAAGAAAAGAATCTGGGTAGGTTGTATTTTCCAGCTCCATCAAGAAAATGCAGACCACCAGGACTACTGTGCTGGAAGCAAAGTATTAGCATATAGGTCTGTAAAGAAAACCCCAGATCTACCCAGGATGATTCAAGTTCTTCCACTTGTGTGGGTGTCACCCAGCTTGACTGCTGTTGGAAGAGGTATTTGCTATTTCCCTTGGTGTGATAAAAAACATTCTGTTTCTGGATAGTCCAGTGCCTAATGAGAATGTCAGCCTACTGGTAGGTGGTCAGCATTTCTCATGCAGAAATTGCATGTCCAGTCTGGAATTGCTTCAGGAGCAAGTTGCTTGCCAGAATAACAAGCCAACAGGCACTGTTCTTCTCTGTGAGATACAGACAGCAGGTGTTTGTGTCTCCCAAGATTTTTCACCAGTCTTCTTATTTGACATCTCTTCCTCAATTCCTCCTTTAGTGTCTCCCAAAGAAAAGCATATTGTGTGAGGACTTTAGTGCTTTCTAATGAAGATCCTGGTAGAACTTCAGCAATTAAACCCAATTTGCAATCCCTTATTTAAAACTACTTTTCTGTTAGAGATATGCATTAAGATTTAACATTCACACTGAGAAGCTTTGGATCTTCATTTAAGTAAATATTTGCATCCTGTTATGCTCCTCTGATGTGTCGTTTGAAGGCAATGGAAGGAAATTCTTTAGAGGAAATGATCAGCTTTAATTTTTAAACCTCTGAGGTTTGTGTTCTTTTCACCTTTGTGTTTCTCATGCCCCATCTGCAGAATGATTGTATCGTAAGTCTCAAAGCTGTCTTCAAAATTATGAACCAAAAAAAATTGGCACTAGTCACTGGCATTAGCTGTAGAAATTATTGGCAAATAGAGCTGTCTCCTCTTTTAGCCAATGGTAATGTGGTATTTTTAATTCAATAAAGTATTAAAAAAATCCAAATGTAACAGTAATAAACATTTGACAGTAAATATTTGTTACAAAAAGGGAATAAACTTCAGGAAATGAGCATGTTCAATCTTTTTAGGATTACATGTGTCTACTGTCTATTTTCTGATGTAATAAAAGAGTTACATTATAACATTGCATTGGAGATAGTTGAGCTGCTTCATTGTATCAGGCAAACTAAAGGACCTGTATTGAAAAATGCCAAACAAGTTGGTTGTAGAACAAATTTCAGAGATTAAATGAATCCAAAATTTTGACAGTTTTGAGGAACTGCAGAAACTTTCTGTGCAGTAAATTCTTTCCCTTAAAGGCATCAAAGCCCAAATCTTTAAAGGAACATAATCTCCTTTGCCTTCACAGAGAGTCAGGTGCCTAAATGCTTGGCAGTGTTTGCACCTCAGACACTGGGCCAACTAGAGAGTTAATCCATAAATATTCAACCTTATCTGGATATTGCAGTTTGCATCTCCCAAATTCTTCTTCCATGTTTGTTTTTAAGGATAACTCAAATGCTTAGTACCAAATAGTAGCTCTGAGAATTAGAAGTTTGCCAAACCAGCTTATCCTGCAGCTATTCCGTTCCAAATGTGCAGAACAAAAATGGAAACAGACAAGGTAGGCTCAGCTTTACATACATGATACCTTTTGATGTTCTTTTTTCATTTGCTTGGACACTGCATCTACATTTTAATATAGTAAAATTGAAAAAAACCCCCTAATTACCAGCGTGAATATATGATATAATCACCTTAATCATAACCTATTATCGGAGTCTGTGACCTCCAAGACATATAATGTAGGATCTGGTAGTGGAATGTTAGGTAACGTTTATTGGTGTACGTCACCTGTTTAAGGAGCTTTGGAATCAGGCTTTTAGGCTGGATGCTTGTTAGGCAGGGAAAAATCAAATTCTATGTATTTGAAAAGCACCATTTCTATTATGATACCCTATGAACAATAAATGGCAAGATTTCCTGCCAGCCCCTTAAGGGAATGCAGGCCCATTTTGGTACATGCTCTGCTGGATTTTATTGGTTTGAGATATATCCAGGTGGCTGGTTTTGGATTGACTTTAACCTGAGTAGTTAGGTGGGTCCTTGCTTATCATCAGGAAAGTAAATGTTTTCGTGGCTCCACGGAAGAATGAATTTTGATCTGAGGAACTCAATGAGAATATAGAAGTTGGGCAGTTCTCAAGTGAGATCATCTCACATACGATAATGAACATCTCAAGACCCTTCCATAGTTCACCCTTCATATCTAAGTTACATAGTTTTCTCTAGTAATATGTAAAGTGATCAAAAGTGCTTTCACATGGTGCTGTCTATTAATCTTTCCCATTGCAAATGTTAGGCATTGTCTGATCAATGAGAGTGTTCAGCTAGCAGGCCAAACAAATGTGCTTCTACCATACCAGACAGGCTGCCTGTTTTCAGGTGGGAGGCTGTACAGCCATGCAGTACTGGAAGAGCTTTTGGCTCGCCTAAGAGTTTGCACAGTGATCTTGCTTTTAAAGGAGATAAGTTGTTTTTAGCAGAAATTAAACAGATGACCGTGTCATTCTCAAACTCTGAGCAAAACCATAGAATCCCAGACTGGTTTGGGTTGGAAGGGACCTTAAAGCTCATCCAGTTCCAACCCCCTGCCACGGGCAGAGACAGCTTCCACTAGACCACTAGACATTATCAGTGTGCCCGAGACATGGAGGTCATCTGGGATTCTGGTTGGTGGATGTTGGTTGGTGTGAGTCCAGGGCTACCATCCTAGGTTGTGCAAACAATGGGAAATTCAACCTGCCTGACCTCAGTTCTTCAGAGCTACACTGTGCTGTGGATCAAGTATTGTGAGCTTAATTGACCCCTACACAAGAGGAAGCAAAAAGCCTCAACCCCGCTCAAGCAATGAAGGCTTCTGCAGAGAGCAGACTTTAACTCTTTGCTGTCCCCTTCACTGAGCAGTGCTGTCAGTGAGAGGAACAGCACAGATGGTTTATGCTGGGTCTCTCACAGAGCAGAGATGGTGCTTCTCCACCAGAGTTGTGTAAAAACACATTGTCCATAACCTCACATGAAAATATGCCGTGTGTTTAATCACAACTCTGGGGTTATTTTTCAGACTGGCATGCCTACGAATAGAGGCTTTTGCACTGAAATTGTATTTATGGAAAAAATGTGATTTCTGTCTCTTGCATCCAGTGTTTGGCTTTTTGCTTTATATGACTTTTGGCTTATTTATTATTAAAACAATTTTGCGGGTTTTTATATAACCATTATCCTTCAGGATCATTTTGAGTCAAAGCTGTGCTTAGGCTGAAATGGCATGTGGAAAGAGATTACCATTGCTACAAAGAGATTTCCTTCTGAGGAAGGGACACTGTCAACCTGGGTGTAACTGGGAATGTGAGTTTTGATATGACACTGGTTTTAGACCAATTAACACAGCTAGAATTGGCTCTGCTGTTTTTTCTTAAGTGCAAGTTGTTTTTTAACAAATATAGGTGTCTCCATGCTCCAGAGCAGCAGCACAGGACAGGAGGGCAAAGATGATTGTAAGCCAGAGGAGACTGATTGGATTTCTGGGCTAAATGAAAAAGGAGAGGAACCAAAAAGCAAAGTAAAGGAAGAGCAACAATTATAATAATAAAGTGGATTTTACGTATCCCTTCAGTTTTCATATTTGATGCTATGGGGGTGAATATAATTAAGCAATTGTGGGTCTTTCTGTGGTGTTGATCTTGCAAAGAGACTGGTGGAGTGGACTCATGGACTCCATGCCTGGGAATCAATGGGCCTCTGTCTGTTTTTTCTTTGCAAGGTCATTTGCAAGAGCCAGACGATGATAGGAAGCCCTATTATTTAGTAACCTATAGAATATTTACAAGAACATAGTAATTAGATTGAGAGCTGATTTATCCTGAAAATAATAGGTTGCATTGTCATTTTCTGTACAACCAGGGACTTTGTCTCCATAATTTTCCATTACACATGTTAGCTTCTGTGTAACTATAATAATAATAAATCTGGAAGAGGATGGGTTTGGTTTTCTTGAGGCTTGCAGGATAGAAGCCTGGCAATTCTAAAATAAAATAAGATTTTCTTTTTCAGAAGTAAAGGTAACAATTTACTTAACTGCCACCCTTTATTTTATAGCTTTCCGCATGTAAGTTGTTAAAATTCAGACTATTTTCACGTTGCCTGTTTCACATGAAACCAAAGTGTCCTATTTCACTGCTTCTGTATGTTGCAAAAAGACCTTTTTCTCTTTATTTTCAGTGGAAATACTTTTTGTTTAAGAGAGAGAAAGAAAGAGAGAGAAGCAGAGTTCCTGCCTGGGCAGCACAGCCCAGTTTACAATTATTGGAATGCTTCAGAAATTTTTGTACGTGTTTCAGTTTGGAAGATGGTCAAAACACATTCTGGTGCAGTGGTTGAAAGAGAACTAAAAAGAGAGAGGGGAACCAAAATACAATTATAAAAATACAATGTGGAAATTTAAGAATATAAACATAATAAACTCTTAAAAATCATAGAGTGCCTATTAAGAATCAAGCACTTCAGCTTGGCAATCTTACATTTCTCATTAAGACACAACAGGAGGGAGGAAGAATTAGTGTAGCTTCGTGATGTGGCATCTACAGCTGAAGTTTGAACTTAACGAAATTAGCCAAAATGCGATTGAGTATCAGCCTGAAAATAGTGTCTAACAAGCTTGAAGGGCATTCAGACCTCTCCCATTGGCCTGCTGGGAACTTCGCATCTGCAAAACACTTCAAGAGAAAACTCCCATAATCTGCACAACCACAGCTGAACAGTATGGGTACATACCCAGATTTATTTTACTGTCCCTTTCTTCTCTTTTCCCATGGCCGAGAAACACAATCCGTGATTTCATTCTTTTAATTTCCCAGGTTTTTGTTGTTTTCTTTTTAATGGACAGCACTGCCTGTTGTTTTAAAAAATCAATACTTTTCATGTCTTACAATCAGGTGTTAAGACCTGAGGAGTTCACTGGGAATTCCTGAGTGAACATTACTCTCAATGAAGGCTATACAAGATTGATGTTGCGAAGTGCAAGATCAGAATTTTAGGCTCTAATTTGCAAACACAGTATTAGATGGGAGTGATTATGAAGCTTGCCTGAAGCTCTTGCCCTGTTTCATCATGGGGAGATATCTTCTCCTCAGCTAGATTACAGCATAATACTGCGAACTTGGAAGTTTTTCTTGGTGGCGTACATGTAGTATGAACCTCAGAGCAGCACTTAATACATGGCATGTGCAAGATGATGCTAATATAGCTGCTGTGCTTGGGACACAGTTGTTTAGCTGTGGCTCTCGAGCATACTGAGGTAGAAATTGGCAGTAAGTCAAAGTACAACATTTCTAATGTTCATTTCAAAGGAGTGACTCTGTTCCAGTGCTTTGCATTACATGTCTCTACTTCTTCCAGGTTTGACCACGTAAAGATACTTCCCTGATTTCTTTAGCCGACATGTACAGTTGTGTTATCTCATTCAAGATGCTGAAAACTGGGCTCAGCAAAGCTGAAGAGTGCATATAGTGACAAAGAATTGTGTGTTGGTAGGGAAGTGGGTAAAGCTTGTCTTTTTCCACTTGAATTTCTGTGTCTCTGAATCATTGACCCACAGAAGCTAGTTTCATGAATGCCCTGAAGGCACTGAAAGGATTAGTGTTTAGCATAGGCTGCTTTGCCATAAAATTAGTTTGTGGTCTCCATTAATGCAATCTTTCCAATCTCTTTCTTGTGACTATTACTTTAATTCCAGGTACATGCAAAAAATGGAATAGAACTGGTGCTTTGCAAAGTAATACTTTAGGCAGTGGAGAAGGCATTTAGTTTGCCATGTTCAGGAGGCTCAATCATGGCCTAAATTTTCAAAGTAAGTAATGAGTATGAATATGTCCATGTTTTAGCATCTGATTTTGAGATTCAGAGAAGCTGTGTGGTTTTCCAGAAGTCCTGAGCTTCTACCAGCTTTGAAAGGTTGCCCTCGTTGACGTATTTCCAGTCAGGCATCCCAAACCACTCTTCACTTCTCAAAATACTGGTTTCTTGTATCTCCCTCAGACTGGAACCATTTCCAGATACTACACTGCACACTTCCAGTATAAAAGTACTTAATTTCAGTTCTTCTCAGGAAAGGGTGAAGAGCTTGGAGAGGCCAAACCCCTCTCTAAAAGAAGAATTTTTACCTGTCTCAGTCTCTTACCCTCTATCCTGCAGAGCCATTCGTAGAGCCCTAGGGGCAGTTTTACTGGGAGAGACCATGGCACACTTTGCAGAAGATCCCTGCTGCATCTGCTCTAGAGAGGTCAGGGCTCATCTTCCTTGTCCATAAGTGTCTTTTGGGCAGCTACTGGATAGGCTGGTTTTGCTTTTCTGGCATTGTCAAAACATGAGAGCTCTGGAGTTTTCTAATCCTTTGACTTTCATCTGCTGTTAGAAAGGCTGCTTGACTGAAGATTGTAACCAGTTCATTTCAGTCAGACCTTAGACATCCAAACCTGTGGTGAGTGATATGTCATAGTAAGTTACTGTTTTGGGAGCTGACAAATTTTGTCTTCCTCTCTGAAAGACAAAGGAGAAACATTCTTATGTTCTAATTGTAGATAGAAAAGCTCCTGGTATCACTCCATATATATAAAAGGGTACATTTCATATGGGACCCATGTGTTGGAAGTTGGACTAATGCATATCAAACCACTTAGCTCAGAGGACCAAACCCAGCGTGACACCCTTCATGTTTGCTGGGTTCAGGTTGTTTTGTTTTCTCTGACACGGAACATGAACAAATGCTGGAAATTACTATGTTGAATTTTTTGTACTGTTCTTCAAGGAAAAGAGTAGCCCCGGGAAGCAGTTAACTCCCAGGGACTGTTTCCTGAAGAGCTCCTCAACTGTCAAGGGCCATTTCCGCATGACTTAAACCAATCTTTTTTGTGTCTGGTGTTCGTGACTTTCCACTCACACGAGCATCGATGAAGGGGCTGTCCATGGAGTTGGTGGAGTTACATTGATGAAAAAACTTGTATAAGGGGGTGTCATGTCTAAATTTGTTTGTTGGCTCTAAGCAGACAGGTTATTGATCCTGTTCATCTAAAAGGCATAATGTGCAAGTGTGTTTCTGTATGTTCTGAAGAAACAAGGTGATCACCAGGTAGTGAAAACAGGGAAATGCTTTTTAAGAAATGTTTTCTAGATTTATCTGAGAAGATTATATGATTCTTTTTTATAGTAGTGCTGAGGTGCTTTCAGTCCAACAGCAGAGATCCATTCTTGTTTGACTTTAATAAATAAAATTGCACATTATGAATTTAAAATCATAGAATCATTTAGATTGGGATAGACCTTTAAGATCATCAAGTCCATTTGTGAGATTGCCCAGTTTTGTTAAAACAAGATGTTAGTGGATATCAACCATTGCCTGAATATTCCAGGATAGTTCTCATGATTCTTTCTTAAGCCTTCCCTTGACTTTTGGAGCAGGTCTGTCATTTGGACAAATAGATACTTCCACTGTTGCACCTAACGCTTGTTCATTGGAATGTCATCTCTAGAGAAGGGTCAGCAGCTGGCCACTGGTACAAGTATCCAAGTTTCAGGTACCTTGTCTGGGGCATCACATGGCTCCTTTTCAGAAGTGCCTTCCAAGTTTGCAGGATTCCAATCCTGAGCACTTTTTATCTGGTTTTCAATAGCAAAAAGTTCCATCTAACAGCAGTGTAAACAACAGTGCTCACCTCCCTTGTGACCCATTGTGGATTGTCAGTTGTTTATGCATCCCAAATTAAAGACAACGACAATGTAGAAATTGGGGGCATTGACTTTCTCACCTTTTGTAAAGAATTCCTCCTCTGAGGCATGGCGTGAGGCTTCAAGAACGTATTCATAGTGTTTTGAACAGGAAAACACATGTAAATTGTGTGTTTATTGTACTTAATGGGTGTTAATTAGGATTCTGCTTATAAGCATGTTTTCTCTCCTGGTTAGCTACATGCCAAGCCAAAAGCTTGGCAAAATGAGAGAGATCTGATACTTCATTGAAAGCCAGCCTATTTATAAGTATGCCTGTGTGTTATGTGGTCTCTTGCTCCTCTTCCTTAAGGATATTTACTCTTTCCAAGTTCTTCTTCATAATCCCCTCATTTTTACAGCAAAATTGTTTCATGGTGGTTTAATTCTGCTGCTAGAAATAAGAGTTTCCTCTTTCCAGTGGGCAGTAGGCAGCAGGAACAAATTCATTCTCAGGAGGAAGAAGTGTTCATTTTTTGGATGAATTGAAGGTGAGACAGTGAATGTGTAGGGAGCAAACAAGCTTTTGTAGAGTTGTTCCCTGGTGGGAAGGACATCCTGATTCATTGCATTCCCTTTATGCTTGGGAGATTTGAAAGCTCTCCCTTGCAGGTAATAATCTGAGGCTTTGAGACGGGGAAGTATTGTGAGCCCTTTCTACTCACTGAGACCTAGTATGGTCATTGGGCAGAATCATGCTGATTTTACTAACAGTGGTGATGCAATAACTAACCCAGAAACTAGGAGATTCTAGACTTACTGCCTGTGGGCAAAGAGTTGGCTGAATGAATTCTGGCTTCCCCTCATTTCCAGCTGCAGCACTGAGTTAAAGAGCCTAAAATAGATTACTTCCCTAGAGCGACATGTGAGTGGTCGTAATGCTGCACGCGCTGTGGGTCTGGGCTGGCCCACGTGTGGGATGGAGTTAGTATGTCTTATGGAAAGGTATGAAAAGCTGTGAAAGGTGAGGAGGCCCACAGCCAGACATGTTCCTGGGAGTATCCCAGGACTTGTTTCTGCTTTCTGCCTGCAGTTTAGCTGGAGCAGACAGCGTGAGCCTGTGGCTGTGACACTGAGCAGAGGACTGCAGAGCTCTGAGCAACGTTTTAACTTGTCTCCCAGCAGACTCTCAGCAAGACATTTAATCCCTTTCTGTTCCTCATCTTCCCACCTATAACAGAGGCATAAAGCTCCCTTTATCTCTAAGCTCCCAGCAGTGTGTTTAGATTGCAGAGAAAACACCTGGCACAGTAAGGCTCCTTTCTCAGATAGATGCCATTATAATCCCTGTAATTGGAAGCGTCGTTCACCTGCCGAGCAGATCTCTCCTGACTTGGGAGTTTCCAGACTGTGTTCTCTCTCAGGACTGGTGTCTCACAGCAGTGCAGACAAGTTTTTCTGTCTTCCAGGAGCTTTTGAGAGTCTAAAATTTGCACCTTTATAAAAAAATTTTCCATTTTTGTTTCCTTTTTTTTAAATTTTATTTTTATCTGCATAAATCCCTTCAGGGTTCTGTCGAACAAGTATTTCAATTAAAAATAAAGGGGTACATTTAAATTTTTATTGAAATATCACTTTTCAACAACCAGCTCACTTTTTTAGATTTTATTTTGCTCTTGGAAGTATTTCAATCTGGGAGCTGATCCAAAGATGACCTTTCCCCACAGACAGTTTCAACAAATCAATATTTTTCCAGTGAAAAATATCATTGGAAAATCCTAACAGGCACTTTTTGAATGCTGTGGGGAAGACTTTGCAGGCAGAGATCTGCCATCTGAAAGCTGGTTGCTGAGTTTACAATTAGCAGTAATACAGCTCTTTTAATGGCTCCTCCTGTGTCAGTGTAAGCTCTGAACTCATATACAAGCAACTTCCTTTCAAGTCCTGCCACTTCTCACTTTGATATTTCTCCACAAAGCTGGCTATTTAACTATTAAAAAGTCAGTCACTGCAACTGGTTAGCTATAGGATTGTTTAATGGGGATTTTTGTTTGGGTTTCTGTTGTAGCTGAGGAGGATATATGATCTCTTTTGAAACGAGCTATTAACATGATAAAACATCTTGGGAACATACAATACCAAAGCTGATGGTTTAATCTTTGCTGGGGTATCCGAATGCTGTATTAAATGCAGGGACTGCACTAACGAGTGTTTGAGCTTTGTAGTGGTATGGCACCAGAACACAGAGCTCAAGCACAGTTACCAGATTTTTCTGTAACTGTTTCCTGAAATATGCTTTGCATTTAGTATTCTGAATCAAACACAGGGATACTATTAAAATCCTATGTTTTCCATACCTCAAAGATGGGAAATTGCAGAAAGGCCGGTGTTGCTAAGAGAGATTTTTCCCTTATTTATCTTCCTATTAATATATGTCTATGTGTGTGTGTATATATATATATATAGACACACAAACATATGCCTATATACATATATACACGCACACACATGTATGTGAGTATTTTCACCCACTGTATCCGTAGGTTGGGCTCAGCTCTGCAGTCCTGCTGGTACAGAATCACCTGTTTGAGGTTTTCTGTGCCCATTGCTTCCCCCAGCAATGGGCTCATACCTGGGCATGTTATCTGGCTTTACCACCACCACCACCTTCTTGTGGGCTATGGAGGAATTCTGGTTGGCAACCAAAATTGTACAATAAGCTGCTTCTATTTTAAGTTTAATAGAAAATAAACTTTTCCACCACTCCCCCTTCCTCCTCCTGGTTGTACATCAAAGAGGAGAATTTAACCCTGACTAATTTACATGCAGTTTATGATCCAAGCTTAACAAATACTGGCCTTGAATAATGCACAGATATTTAGCAGTGGTGCCTGTATGTGTCTAGAACAACTTCTTTAGGGATGTAGTGAATTCCATTGCATCTTCAGCCAGGATGTCTTTCGGACAGAAAGCAGAACAGAGGGTTTGCTTCTGGAACCATGGGGCAAAATTTCTGCGTGGGTCATTCAAGAGATCATGCTAAAGGGTTTCTCATCACATTCTGCTCTGAAGCTTTGAGGTTGTATGTAAGAGAGGGCTGAAGCCTAGAAAAATGGAAATGCTTCTATTTGCACCATTCATCTCTGAGGCTTTCCTTCATTTTACATCTCAGTGTTCCCCAGCCACAGTTTGAAAGGAGGCATTGCTGGTAGTGCTTTCATGAGATCACTGTCCACAATCATCGAGGGAGAAAAGAGAGTCCAGATTGCCAATTCCTGAATTTGGCTTAACAGTAACATCATCACCAATACAATTATTTGTAGTGGCAAAGAAGCTGTTAGAGTTTAGCAAGTCCCTTGTATTCATGAACTGCATTTAATTCTGTCCTGTAGGTACCTTCCACTTAGGTCTGTGACATGCTTTGACGTATCTTCACTGGGTTTGAACTCTTTTTAATCATTCATATGTCTAGTGTTAATATAAAGAATAGCCCATCACCTGTAGATCCCAGTGAGTTAAACCAGATGCAAGGGTGCTGTAGCTTGACAACTAGGAAAACAAGCATCCTCTCAGAGCTGCAAATTTGCCATTTTGGGGAAAAGCTTTTTTGGTTTAAATAGTTTATTCCTAGATTAGCATTCTTTTGTAACACTGATGGACAGTTACTTGATGGACTTCTTGATTTTAGTCCTCTCCAGGTATGGTGGGGTTTGAGAATCTGGTAGTTACGGTGCGAAACAATTGCTTTCTCAGCAAGCTGTGAACTCTCTCAGCTCTTCTGCCTCAGTGTACCTATCTGTAAAACTGCGTGTAATGTCCTCACAGCTAGTTGGTGCTGAAGTGCTTTCAGAGCTGTGGGTAAACCACTAATTATTCACAGCCATTTAGTCAAAATGACTAAAGTCTGATATTTTCCCATATGCTCTAATAGTTCGGGGAAAATGTCTTGAAAGTTCATTGATGTAGGCTTCCCTGGTGTATTTGCTGTTGTTTTTGTTTGATGATGGCTTTCTGTGTTGTGGTTAATACAGATGTTGCTGAATTGTGTTCTCTGCTTCTAGTTTTTGTGAACGTTCTTTTGGTTTAAATAGTGCAAAAGAAAAATGTGTGGAAGTAAAACAGGATGCAGATACTGCTGTGATAACTATTTTGTTTCAGTATGTTCTGCATCATCACTCGTGGTATTGGGATTTATTTTGTTTGCACCCTCTGCCATACAGATCAATTTTGTATAGACATACCAACATGCGTGTACACAAAACACACGCACCCACAGTCTCTTACATTACATTGTGAAAGAGCCATAAGGTTGAAGTGTGTTGACTCAACTATTTAATGAGGTGCAATAAATCTTGACAAGACCAGCTGGCACGAGAGTCAGCTCCTCATCTTTTTACCATTACGCTCAAACGTGAACAATAGTGGAAAGAAACGTAACTCTTCTTTTTCCCTTTTTTTTTTGGTGCTCAGATCTGTAGCACTGTATTGAAATCATCCACTTTCATGGGCTGCAAAGCCTGGTGGATGCTGTGCGAAATGTTAATGATGTAAAAGCTGCTTTTCCTCATTCTTTTTCTCAAGAAGCATATTGACCTGACAGACCATGCAAGTATGGTCAGCATTAATATCCCTGCAGCACACATGGGCTGCGCGGAGCAGCAATGTTGAGTAATGATACCCAGAATGTGTTTCGAGTCTGGCAGTGAGATGTGCTCTACCTTCTGCTGCTCTTGCCCTCACACCTCACTTTTCACCTTCTCTAGCACATCGGTCTCTAGCAGCTACTTCTCACCACCAAACCTTTACTAACTTTGCCCCTCCTCTGCTGCATGGCGCACCATGAAACCCTTTCCTCTTTCTCATTCCACCTTAAGCTTTTCTCCTCCCAGGGGGCATTGCTGGCTGATTACAGCTACCATCAAGTCCAGCAGAGCTGACTGTGTTGCTGGAGTATCTTTTTTAAACACACAGGTAATTAAGCAGCTCAGACATCTAAGCATGTGGCATGTTTCTAAAGCACCCATCTTGGCCTCCCATATAGGGTTCTTTTTAAATAGACCAGATTTATTCTTGTGAAAAGGAATCTATTTAAATAATTCACCTCTTGATTTGGTTGGGTTTTATTTCTATCAGTGGAATCCATTAATCTCTTTTATGTTACCAGCCCCACCACTTAATGCCAATCTATCCTTTAAAAATAATTGCTCCCAAACCAACGAGATGCCTCTGGATTCACTTGAGAAAGACTGCCTGAGCTTTGAAGTGTATCCCATAATGATAGCTGACATCTCCAAAAGTAATAACTGCACCTCTTTGCTTTGTGATTACAGCATTTGATGTGTGCTGGGCTCTGGTGCCTGGTGGAAGGAGATACATCCTGTAAAACAAAGTTGGACCCCCCTCTGGATGGCACCGAATGTGGCGCAGACAAGGTAATCAAAATGCTCGCTAGCAGTCACTTTGTTTTTTCCAGCATTGTCTGTGGAATAATGTTTCCAAGATGTTAGGTAGTTACTCTAAACCCATATTTTATACTGATTCTGTTACAGAAACTGCTCAATTAACAGCTGGATTGGGTTAAGTCTTTCTGATTTTATGTTACGTGTATTTCAGTAGCCTCTGGAGAGCTCAGTAGTCAAGTTCTTGTGGTCCAGGCATTCTACAAACATGGCAGGAAAACCCCAGGCCTCACTCCAAGTGCACAGAGCACCCTGCGAGTCCTGTTAGGTGGTGGCTCACTTCTGTCAGTTCTGGGCATTGCTGCCACTGGTGTTTCATGAGTGAGGTGGTTTCTTCACTGTAAGCTAAGGTAGTAGTGTTCTTGGCTATATTTGAGGTAGAAAGTATAGAGAGCATTTAGACTGACATTTGGGGAGTGGAGGAAGATGGGGAAAGAAAAAGTGGCTACTTAAAAACTTCATAGTTTCAAAAGTAGCTCAAAACATGTTGAGCTCAAATTCAGTGATACTATTTTTGAAGTATCATTTGCTGTATGTAAATACTCAGATGAATAAGGCATATATGGACTTCCCAGAATCCGGGTCGATGTAGAAAATTGCTACAAGAAACACAAACTCTCAGATAGTGGGTCTCCCTCCAGTGAAAATCACCATTCCAGTGACAGGCTTCAGTGCCACAAGGGTGGGATTTACTGAGGCTCAGCTGCTGCCTCCCAGCTAACCTACTGTGTGAACAGGAGCTGAGATGGGCTGTGCTCGGTGGTATGGGGATCATTAATTTATGTGATTGATTCTCCTAGTGCAGCTGATAACTTGGTAGGCTACAAAGGAACTGGGCTGGTTTGGTACCTGCCAGCCCCCTCCTTACTGGGTTTGGATTCTGTTGGTTTTTGTATGTTGTGTGTTTGGGGAGATAAGAAAGCGTAAAATTCAGAAGTTTGTTGCCAAAATCAAAGATTAGAGAACTTTTCTTTGCTTGCAAATAAACAATGGTGAGAAAAGCTAGCTCCTGGAAAGCATGACAAGGAAACTGAGACAAAAGATTTTTAGCTCTGTGTTTTTCTAGCAACAGGAGTCCTGGTGATTCCTTCGTAAGACTGCTTAGCAGTGCTTACTGTATCATATCCTGGACAGAGCAGGAGAACAGGCCAAGTTTGCTGCTTGGTCAGGAGCCAGCACAACCTATTAGAATCAAAGGTTGTTTGGGGCTTTAGCCATGTTAGGTCCAAAATCCCTCAATTATTTTGAACATACTGGGAATTCTGCTGATGAAGACATCGCTTTGGGGTATAAGTTCTTGGACTCAGTCTTGGACACAGTCTCCATGAAGTGTGGTTTTTAAGACTTAGCACTGAGATAATTATCTGCTTTATAAAGCAGGGGGCTCAATTCTGTGATTTATTTTTTTAATGACAGAATTCTCTTCAGGGATTCATTGAAGTTTCTGTTTCACCTCCTCCTTTTCTCCCTCACTCACCTCGGTCTCACTGAAGTCTTGAATCTCTAGAAACTTAAAACATGGGCTGCTTGTAATTTCTCAGACATCCTTTTAAGTCTACCTGTGCAGGAATGTTTGCAAGGTGAGGGCTTCATTCCAGCCTGTGCTGCTAACACAATTGCATTTCAGTGGTGCCGAGCTGGGGAGTGTGTCAGCAAAACTCCCATCCCTGAGCACGTTGATGGAGACTGGAGCATGTGGAGTCAGTGGAGCATGTGCAGCCGGACGTGTGGCACAGGAGTGCGGTTCAGGCAGCGGAAATGCGACAATCCCCCGTAAGTCTTCACTTCATGCTGATTGCTTTTTGCAGGTAGCGTTAGACAATCCTTGCTGCAAGAGTACAGGGAAGGAATTGGCAGCAGAGCTGTGCAGAGGATATGGGAGATTTCTTGTTCAGAAGCAGCAAGGATCAGGTCAAAATCCTGAAGTGACTTGGAGTGAAGTAGGTTCTGTTGAAACGAAAGCTTACCATTGGAGGTGGCCCTTTGGGATGATTCAAACATAGATCCAGTTAAATTAAAAATGGGCAGCTTGGCAGAAAAAAAGGATGCTGTGTTTCCTCTCCAGCACTGCAGTGAACAAGGAGGGGTTGCTCTGGATCTACCAACCAAGCTGAGCCAATATATTGTAGAGATAGAGGGAGTACTGGCTCTGGGCTTGGGAAGCAATGGGGTGGCCAACAGTGGTCCTCGTGTCATATAGCTGTGCTGATAAAGCACTTTGAGTTATCGTGTCCGTTGGGATGTGCTGCATAGGAAAAGGAAAGTTTCCTGCACACAGAGTGCGGTGGGTGCTGTTTAGCTCCTGCACAGTGACCACAGAAAAGCCTATGCTCTCTGCTAGGACTTGGCCTTTTTTCTGATTCAGGAAGAAATGTAAGTGTTGTTATCTGCCATGTGCCATCCTTCGTCCCTCAGGTCAGGACACACATCTGGAACTCTTTCCTTATGTGAGGCCTGAAGAGGTTTACCATGGTGGCCATTTAACTGGCCATCCCTGTTTGTGTACGTTCTAACTTCTCAGTGAGTAAAGGGTGCTCACAATATTGAGAGCAGTCCTCCAAGCTGTGTATCTCTAACTTTATTCATATTTTAAGGTTTTCTCCACAGACAAAGTACAGGAAACTTTTCTTTTTAAATAGGGGCTGAAATCCTGGCTAGCAACATAGTCACTTTGAAGACATGCCTAGATGATGGATGTCTGCTGAGCTATATTCATGTGAAGGGGATATTTTTGTTTATTCCTCTCCTTAAATAACACCGAGCTGCAATTGCATGTCTATAATGTCCAGGCTTGATTTTTACCAGCTCATTTTCCTGAACAAGGGACTGAGCTGGTTTCTTTCCTGTCAGCTACGAAAAGTCTCTTTAACCACAGTGCTGACCAAACCTAAATCCATTCATCATCGTTCCTTAAATTACAGGAAATGCTCCCTCCAAGATTGCACACTGATTTTAAAATTCTCTTGCTCATATACATTCTTGGCTGGGGATACACACGTGATCTTCTTTCACTTCAGATTCCTGGCATCAGCCCACTTCTGCAGCTGGTTTATTCACTGTCCAAAAATATTGGCTAAGGGATTTATCTTTTATTTTATATATATTTGGTTTCTGGCTTTTTTTTTTTTCTTTTCTAACTGGAATCCCTGCTCCTGCCAGCTGACTTGTGAGCCTGTGGGACTATCAGTATTTTTAAACCAGTTGCTTCACTGTTTGATTTGGTTTTTCCCCTCTGTAATTTCTCTCAGTATTTGCTTGCATTGCCTCCAAAGGGTTGTAAGGCAGTGTGTCGTGAACCAGTTTGCACGTGCAGACTCTGGAGTTGTACTGCCTTGTGTTCTTGTCTAGGCTTTGGACTATTGTTGTACAGTGGGATTGAAGAGAAAAAACACTGGCTTAAACAGAAGAGCAGAATGAGATCTCCACCCCTTCTCCAGTCCGCTCTTGTCGTGTGAAAGGGTCACAGTAGTATAAATGGGCTTTGATTTCTTCAGCTCTATTGGTGGGTGGATTCTCTTGGCATAAATACAGTGGAAGTTGTCTGCCAGGAGATCTCACACAGTCACCGTTTCAGACATGTGTCAGGGTGGGATTGAATTGTACAGTTTATTGGGAATCCCAGGCAGTGCTAGAGCCCATGTTATACAGGGCTTGGGATGGCGATTACAGGTCCTTTCCCTTCAGATTCTTTTGCAGAATCTGATAGGGACAATACCCAAAGTCTTGGCCTCAGTATTTGGAAGGATGGAAGGGACATAATGATGAAGCCACAAAAACGGAGTGAAGCAGGAAAGAAAGGTGTATGAACAAGAGCTGAGTATCCATTTGTGAGAGACCAGAGAGAGTGACTGTCACTGTTCTTCACCCTGCATGATGAAAACCCTCAGTATCCTATTTAAATGTGCCAGGAGGCCTGTCATACTGAAATACGATTTCAGAGGTCACTTAAGTGTGACAAATTCAGGACAGTATCAGCAGGTAGATAAAGAAATTACCGGTTAGGATGGCTGAGTCTCTGCTTACTTGGGTTTTTTATTTGTGGTTGCTTTGTTTTATTTTGCAAATAGAACACAGGCTATTGTTGAGAGTTTGAGTTTTCCTTCTTCTCCGGGGAATCATAAATAAGAATAAATAGATTCTGCAGGTGCTTAATCCTGATGTTGGATTAGTGGCCTTTCCTGCATGTTTAAAACCCAAATGTGTAAAATGGCATGGTTTTCATGGATGGAGCTTACCTGCTGCACAGATTTGTTTCTAGACACCCTACTTACAGTACAGGTTATAGCTTCTTCTGTGTTACTTTCATTTCAAACTGCTGAAGGCAGAATCTCCGAGGACATGTGCTGAAGAGACGTTTGCTGTGTGTCCATTGTTCAGGGTGTTTGAGGCAGGAGGAAAGCAAGTGGTAGGAGGAAAAAGACAAAACATTAAGGGTTGCCTTCCTCTGCCTTGGGTATTTGATGTGATCCTGGGCACAGGAATGTCACCTTGGTGCCTCTAGGCAGTTGTCCCAAATTGCAGGAAGAGTTAGAGCTCAGGCCTGATGTCACAACAGAACAGTTTGGGAGTGCCTTAATGTAAGTCCTGTTCTGAAACTGCTGGTACATACACACACACGTGTACTCTGCTTTTTCTTGGTCATCTGCCTGCTCCATCTGAAAATAGGTTAGGACAACAATGAATTGCTGTTGAAGTCAAAGAAGAAATTCAGGTCAGCAGTGCAGAATTAGTCACATTCCTTGGCTCAGGACCAGAATACAAACCGTTAAACACTTTCTATCTTCCAAGAAGGCTGCTGAGTGCCCACAGGTGAACAACATTTTGGATTTCCTCTTATCTGAGGTGTATCTGTAGGCAGCTCCTATTTATTGATCTGTATGGCAGACTACAAAAGAACATGCTTCTGAAGTACTCCAGGGCATCTGTTGTGATAAGCCAATTATAGATCCAGAATGGAGCTTGAATAATTTTCTGTCAGAGCCCCTGAGAGCAGGATTTGCCCTCCAACAAGGAACATCTGAGAGGAAGGATCCCTCCTGCTATTTCAAGAGTTGCCTTGGACAGGGAAAATGAGGTAAAGGTGTTCCTGTGGGCAGCTGTGCTGTTCCTGCTGACCCTGGTTTGGTTTTCCTACAATAGCCCGGGGCCAGGCGGGAAGAACTGCCGGGGAGCCAGCGTGGAGCACACTGTGTGTGAGAACTTACCCTGCCCTAAGGGCGTGCCAAGCTTCAGGGACCAGCAGTGCCAGGCCCATGACAGATACACCAACAAGAAGAAAAGCCTCCTGACAGCTGTCATCGTTGATGGTAAGTTTTTCTGTACTTCCTTGCTGTTGTTTCACTGCAGCTTCTCAACCCATCTTGATTTCATCTTCAGGACTCCCATTTGTTGGTGAGAAGGCTACAGTATGCTCCCCTTAGCTACAGCTGAAAGACTCATTGCAATTAGTTGTTCTTGGTGCTGCCTTGCTGTTCTTTTAGCCTTCTTAACAGAAGATACAGAGCTGGCAGTTCTTTACTCCTCTTTTTGTAATGTTGGGGGAGAAGTGCCTTGACTTGATTCCCAGTCTGAACAGGCAGGTATTTGGGAATGGGAGTTTAAATTAATTTAGAACTGAAAAAAAGAAGGATTCTCTGGGATATTTTTGGTGTGCGTGTCAATTCTGGGCATTTCAAGATGATTGGCTCTTCTGCTTACACTCCTTTAATGCTTCCTTGGCTGGATCTTGCTTTTCATCTACTATTCCATCAGATGTTGAGGGGATCTGAAAAGAGATTGTAATAATGTTCTTTCTGCAGGAACAAACATCTTTGCTGCACTCTACTGAAAAACAGACAAGGCTTGTTTCATTTGGTCATCTTAAAGACATGCTTGAACAGAGAAGGGTGGTGTTGGAACTGATACCAGAAGACCAGACATTGGATAAGCCCTTTCCTGTGCTAGCACTGACAAGTTAGGTCTGACGCCAGAACAATCAAACAGAGATCATTTCAGTTCCCATAGCAGACCCTCCAAGAGCACAATTCCTTCAGATGCCCCAGGAGACAGGCTGGTTTTGCTTGTTATTCCCCTTTGCTCCCCTCCTCAAATAGTTTTGCTGTCTGAATGCACAATGCAGAGCTACTTCCCTGACTATTTCAGAACTTCTCTGTTCACTCTGCAAGTGAAGTCAAAACCCAGCCCCATGAATTTGCTTTGCATCAGACACAAGGCAGGCGTTTAAACATCCACAGGCTATGCATGTAATTCCTCTGTCAAGCAAGGTGGGCAGAGGGCAGCTCAGCTTCATATCCTGATTGAAGGGCTTTGATTGCATTGGAAACTTAGAAAAGGCCTATGCCAGTTAGCTCAATGTATTGGCAATCCACTCTTACGTGTGATGAGTGGAGGTACTTGGCTATGCAGAACAAAACATGTTTCCATTTGAATGTCTATAGGTTCTTACTTGGATGAAGTCTGTGAGTAGCAGAGTCAGTTCCAAAGGAAAACCATTATATTGACTAAATATCTGTTACTTAAATGTATGGCAAATGCACTCAGCAAACCCTGACATCTGCTATATCCTAGTAGTTAATAATACGAGTCTTTGAAAAGAGCTTTTTTACTGAACTCCTTCTCTAGCTAAACATGTTAGTAGCTTTTCCAAAGTGAGGTCTAAATATGTAATGCAATGATTGCCATTAGCATGGATGAAAAATGCAACTTTTCTCTACTGATGTATTTCAAATTAATTTGGGGGTTCTTTTTCTAGATATTCTAGCAGCATAGTTTGCTGACAGAAATGTTTGTAGGACCATAAATTCAGTTTAAGGAAGCAGTAGGTAGTATGTATGCAAGAATGCTTTAAGTTGATGTGTGCAAGTGTTCTTATACTGGCAAACTGATGGAAGATGTTAGTCCTTCAAGGGCAGAAATGGACTGGAGAACTTGTTCTTCTAAAATCACTGGCTGTAGCCTGGAATTCGTCTGAGATGCTCACACAGTGACTTGATCATTCGTATCTGAGTGTTCCCTGTAATAGACATCTTCACAGACAGACACGCAGAAATGTACTGACTAAATGGCTTTCTGTGTCTTAAAAGACAAATCTCATCAATGTAACCATTGGAGATTTTAAACCTATTGAGATTTTAAAGCGGTGAAATGACAGGCCTAAATTGAAAGGCTCATGTTCCTTCAAAGGACAGATACCTTTCCAAATCCATTCACGTAGACACTGCACCACCATTGTCTCAAACACTTGTTTGTGCTGTTCCTAAAGGCATTTGCTTTTGTGTTTCTTTTTCCAGATAAACCATGTGAGCTCTTCTGCTCTCCTTTGGGGAAGGATTCCCCTGTGCTGGTGACAGACAGAGTCCTTGATGGTACTCCATGTGGGCCTTACGAGACTGACCTCTGTGTACATGGCAAGTGCCAGGTGGAGTAACTTCCTCTTGTTTTATGTCTAGTGTTATGTGTAGTCTGGGGCAGCTGGGTACATTCTAGAAGAACAAGCATCCATGTGGGTGGCTGGGAAGCTGTCTCTAAGGTGAGAAGGCAACCCTGGATTACAGATTGTCACTAGCCTGTTACAAGTGTTACATTGCCAGCATCATGATGCTTTTCAGGTCTACCTGCTTCCTGCCTGGGAAATTGAGGAAGCTTTTCAATACCAGTTGTTCCTTGGATCCTGCAGCTGCAGGAGCCAGTAGCTTCCCCTGTGCATTTTTTATTGACTGTATTACTATATAATACCAAGGTGAGTTACTGTAGGGGCCCATCAAAACTATTTGAAAGGCCTGTTGCCTTTGCAATAAGAAAAAGGTTCCCTTCTTCCCACAAAGTAGGTTTTATACCTGCATGAAACAGAGAATATAGGTTTAAAGGAGCGGATCCTGCAGCCCAGAGCACAACCCAAGTCAGTTTTCCTTTGCCTCTCTCCTCTGCATTGTCTTTCTTGAGTCACACAAAGAGCAAATCAGAGAAAATGCAGGGTAGGCTTCCTTCTGCTGTACTGCAATGGGACAATCAGTGTCCCCTTGGTTGTCCCTGGATGGACTGGCCAAACCCTGAACATGCTTGCTTCCTTCTATCTCTGGTCAGACAAGTCAAGAATGGAAATGAAGAGGACTCTGTTCAAGAGTCTTTGGCTTTCATTCCTTTTCCTGGAGTGAAGGTGTGATGGCCTTTAACCATTGCAATGATGATTATTTGTCTCTAGCCAAATGGCATATAGAACCAAAGTTAGGTGTGGGAGATCTTTTTAATACAACTCTTCATGGTTTGCTGGGCAGTGAGACAGTTTGTAACACAGCACATCAAATGCTTACGGAAGCCATCTCTTAGAGATGGGATTTCAGATCCCTGGAAAATATAGTGGAGTTGTGTAGACCTACATTAACTGGAAATTTAAGGTTTGGACAAGGGGAAGGAGACAAAAGAATGTTTATTTAAAGATCATAGGTTACAGGAAGTCTTTTGGAATGGGTGCTTCTGGCAATGGGTTGCAGTTGGATTCAAGTCATTTGTCCCGGACGCTACGACAAAGCAGACACTTAGTGGGTTTTCTCTCTCCTGCTCATGTAATGTGTTCAAAGTTTGCTTCCCACACATTAGTGGTGTGAAAGACAGTTGAGTTGGCTACTGCAGCCCTGCCAGTGCTGGATTCTTCCTGGCAGTTCTTCCTCTAAGTTTATCCTCATCTAGATTTGTATCTTATGCTAGGAGTTCCTCTTTTCAGTATTAACCTCCAGAGCAGCTTTCTAGCATCACCCTTTACTTTCACTAACTTCACTGGAGATATGCTAGCTTGCACTGGGCCACAAGGCACACAAAATTTGCCATTATTTCTGATTTCTGTGAGCACTGATGAAGAACTACCAATTCTTATTGCTTTGAGCCTTCTAGACAGGGAGATAGATGAACACAATATTCACTTGGGTATAAAAGAGGCTTTGGGGGCATAATGCAGCTTTACTGAGAGCAATGTGAAGAGATAAGTGAAAAGTCTTTGCCTGGATTGAATTTTGCACTGCTGCAGGACACGCTTCCCACTGCTCCCTGCCAAATGCTGCTGAGGAGGCATTTTTAATTCAGTCTAATTTATTCAGATGAAGAATCTGAACAGTACATTGCTGGGCAGCCAACATGAGTTTGATTCGTTAGATACTCTTTAATACAAAGAGCTTTGCATAGAGCCAGCTTCATTGTGCATCCCAAGTTACTTAATTTTCCCCTGTTTTCAGCTATGTCTGAAAAAATCCTAAAGAAAATCCTTTACTAACCTTTTATAGTAAGGCCAGCTGTGCACCTCCAGCTGTGTGCCATTGACCATTACACTGGGCTGGCAGCTTCACTGCTCCAAACATTCAGATCAGCCACGAACGGTAAATCACGCATTATGGCAATGTATGTTTTCTTCTTCCAGCGAGGAGCAGTAGCCAGCTCCCCTCCACATGAAAACCTTTATGAGCACAGAGCTTTGGAGGTACATCATGAAAAGCAAATTGCACTCTAAGTCGGGGGCAACTGCCTTTAACTGTGCAGAGAAGTGATGACAGCTGCAGAACATTCAGTCCATTTGCATCTGGCTGAGAGAAAATGCAAAATGATCAATTCAAGCCGAGCAGATTTGAAAGCCTTGTGAACTCATTTATAATCCTCTTCTGCCTTATATAGCGCTGAGAGTTGCCATATGTGACTGTGTACCCTGTTTGCCACAGATACTCATCTAACTCACTGCCTATTAAACCAATTTAATCAGCATATTTCTTTAATTACTCTTACCCAGTGCAGACAAAGCCTGGCAACAAGCATTGCAGGGGGCCTGAAGAAGAGAATAAGTGCTGAAATCAGAGGGTGGTATTAGTGTTATTTATTTTCCTGTATAATCCTTCTAGTTAAAGGCTCTCAAAGGCAGGACTGACACATTGCCAGTGTAACAGACAAATTAGCAGTAACCATTGCCTGTGAACATCTAGTCCAGGAAATGTAATAGCTCTTTTTCCTTCAGCAGTAGATGCTTCTAAATGGAACTCATGCATCGTTGTTGCATGATGAATGAATGTAGATGAACATGGCAAAGACAAAACTGCTCTTGCAAGAGGAGGGGGGTTTTGAGAAGGGAAGCAGGAAAAGAGTCTTTGAAGCCTCCAAAGTAATGCCAAATGTGCTTATCCTTACCATCTTCTGAGCAAAGTAGATGCCTTGTTCAATGTGTATACAGGTCTTTGACCTCTTCTTCTTGAAATGCACATAGTCTTATAGCAAGGAGAATTTCTTTTCTCCTGAGATTTCTCAGAGACAGAAAATCTGTAGCAAGCTGGAGAACAAGATCAGTCTGATGGATCAGAAGAGGAGGAGGGTGAGTGCTCATCTAGACTTGGCAGCCTCTCTCTTGCCTGCTTCCACAGTTTGCTTTCTCTAGCATGGGCATTGCGGTCATGGCAAAGATGGGGTAGGGCAATGCAACCTGAAGCCCAGATTGCTTTTATCTTCTCATATTTCTCTTCAAGTGACAAGCGGCTTTCAGAGAGGGGATTCCCTGAGAGTTTTGTTCTTCTTTAAGACTGTTTGGTGTATGTTTCATGAGTCAAGATTGGTGGAAAGAGCATGCTTTTGAACCTCTTACAGTTCTTCACTCTGTGCTGCTGATGTTAATATAAAACTGGCAGAAGTAGAGCTAAAAAGGTGTCAGATGTCACACAGCAGTGGTGTGGGGAGAAGACAAGCTGCTCAGCTGACTGCTGTGACACACATGACTTTGTGCTGGCTTTTCTCAAAGGAGGATTAGTCTGAGACTCAGGATAGCACGAGAATTTATAAAGTAGAGACTCCAGATTGTACTTGAGGGTGTAATCTAAGGTCTCTTTGAAAACAGAGACCTCCTGTGTAGCGTAACTGGCCTGGAGATCAAGGGCAGTCTTTGCTGTGACTTAACTATTTAAGAGGTGAAGATGTTCTGGCTCTAACTACGCTTTTCTCATTAATGTTTTGTCATGTCACATCTACTTTTAACTTGCTGGCGAATCCACAGTACATTCCATGATGACAAGCCACACGTTAGGCAGTCCTGGCACAACAAAGATACTATAGAACACTGTCTTGTAAAAGTGATTGTCGTACAGTAGGAAAGGGGAACACAAACTTGAAAATGGACACATTTCAAGAATAGTTTTTTCGCATTGGATAGGCAAAGTGTCAGGAGAGGGCCAGGGGTGGTAGAGGATAAATTGCAGTTGTCTGCTGGACCTGATGCTGGCAAACAATGTTCTACATACTCAGTACCCACTTCTTGCATTTGATTGATGCATACACTTCTGGCTTTGCCTCCTCACTTGAGTGTTTTCCACGTATTATTCATATTCCTGCATTACAAACTGTGATACAAGATGTTCCAGACTGGGTAGCTTGTCTCCATACAACAACTTGGCTTAGCACTGTACGTTTATAAATTATTTAGTGTATGTGCACACAATCCAGAAGGATTGTCTGAACTGCAGAAACCTGTTGTATAAGTACCTTTTTGTTTTTTCCAAGGCGCTGTTGGTATCTTACTAATTTTCTAGTGTACTTTACAGTGGGATTTGAAAAAAAAAAAGTTTAAAATCATGCTAGTTCCCCCTATTTTTCTTCTATGTTAACCCACAGAAAGGATGTAATAGCCAAGTCATTGTGTTATCTACCCTGGAGGCTTTAGATTTTGCTTGTGGCTTGAGCAGCCAAGAATAAGAATCAATCAGAAGCGAGATATATACAGATATAGTCAGATATATCATATACTGATAAATATACATCGTTTTCAAATCCAGAACTGACATGATAGATGCCTCTTTTAAAGAATAGGCATTTGATACAAACCCCTTTGGTATCTGCAGCCCATTGGCATTTGTACAAACCAGGGCAGGGTGGGATCAGGTCAGATGAAGCTGGTTTGGAGGGATCAGAAAGCAACCAAAGAACAGAAGCAAAGGAGTTCCTGTGATGGGAAAAAGCTTTGTATTATTTGCATGTTCACTCATATAGGCTGCTCTGCTGTCAGAGCAAAGGGGATTTGACACATAACCTTCAAGCTCTAAATGTGAAAAAGTGGTTATCAAGAACAGTTGTATCTAGCATCCCCATGAACTGCTAAGGGATCTCAACACAAAGTCAATGGGCAAGTGTAAGTGCATACCTAATGCAGGTAAGATAATGCTAATTTAAAATAAGCAGTGTGTGTCTCCTGTTCCAGCAGAGCTGCTCTGATTCAGATAAAATCTGAAGGCTCAGGAAATGACAGGAGGATATTTGCTGAACTAACTTCTACATGGACTCCAATCCATCACACAGAATTTGTTGTGGAACAAAAATAGGAGTAACTTAGAGATGAACTCCTTGATTAAGGATCTAGGCTCACCCTTCTGTTCAAATCCTGACAGACACCCAGAATCCCCCACAAGGGCTTCACAAGTCATGTTTAAAACAAAGAAATAAGAATTCTTTTACCCTCAGATGTGAATGTCAGTTGCTCACATATGTACATTCCTGTTTCATGTGGTCCATCCCTGGAGGTATCAATGGACACTGGATATCATGGACAAAGAATTGGCAGTGTAGATGAATCTGTCATAACCAGCATGCTCCGTACATGATTAATTTGTAAAATGGCACATGTTGCATCAATATTTATATTTGATCCATTGAGACAGCTAGTTAGTTCAGCATATGGGAAGCATTACAGTTTTGTGAGCCTACAATGTCATTTCTTACACAGGGTGGGTGTATATAACAAGAAGAATTGTGTTTATGTAGCAAAACATACTCACACAGCCTGTATCAATTGAGCTCTTGCACAGCCATTGAAAAGACAAATAAAAATATCATTAAAAATACCCAAGCACTACAGAAAATAGTTCACACAGAAGAATCCAAATGATGTGTATTCAGAAGAGAAGAGGAGTTTTCCTATGCTGGAGCCAGCAATGACTGAAGCTGGAAATACCACCCAACAAGCAGTATTTTCAGATGTTTAATTATAAAGAAGAGAAGAGGGGGAGGGAAGGATGGGTGGATTGAGATATCAGCTTAGCGAGAATTAATTTCAGGCCTTTGGCTCAGCAAATGTGCAGTTACCTGCCAATTTAAAGGTCAATGGGTTGTTCCAAAACGTGGTGTCAGTGTAGGAGCCTGCCTGGGTTGAAGATCATTAAGAAACTTGTAGATATAGTCATGGCTGTCAATGCTGAGGACTTGAAGCCCCAGAAGACCATCTTTAAGTTTCTTGCCAGCACTCCCATGGTTTAAAATGGGCAAAGAACTGGCTTTGGTTAAAATCCGCTTCCTCTTTGTCCAGTTGATGGTGTTAATAGGAGTACTGCAGCACTACAGGCTCTTAACAGCTAGTACAGGCAGGAGGTGGAACTCCTGGGTGGTGTCAACATCAGTCCCTTTGCCAAAGTTATGGATATCACTGTTCAAATCCATGTTGGATTGTACAGGGAAGCTCCAAGAGTCTAGGAGCAGGGCTGGCAGTGGCCAACTATTAAATAGATGGTGGTTACACCAGGCTGGCTTTTTACTTTTTAGTCTTCCTTCTGAACACAGGTGAGCTCCAAGTGCCCTGCTCACTCCTTAATGGATCATCTTCCTCACCCTTCCAGCCCTGCCTCTTCCCCTTTGCACTTCAATGTGGCAATATTTTCAATGCAGAGAGTTTTGAAAGGATCTGAGTGACAGAGATGGTCACTGTAATGTGCTTGTAAATGACTTTGCAGCTTTTGGAATCCACGGTCAATCTTAACAAAAGCTGTTTCATTATGTACTGTTATTAAATATGCTTTTAGTTTGCAAATGATTGGAAGACTTGGGGAGGGAGAAATGGGCTCTAATATTTATGTAACAAGAGGAAAGTGCTTCCAAGGTATTTTTCCCCCGTAAAGTAGCAAGAACACACCAATTTTCATCCGAAAGCCAAGAAAGAAAACTGATTTATTCTCTTAAACATTTTCCTTTGTAAGAAGCCATTTCCTGGCCCAAATTGATGAGGGCTTTAATCCTCAAGCCCTGGATTGAAGGGAAAGTCTGCCCTGTGGATGAGAGGGATGGTACTATTGAAGGGAAGGCTGCAATGGCCATTCCCAGTTCCTCCACTTACACGGAATTAAGGTGAAGATGAAAGGTAAAAACCAGCAAAGGTTTTGGGAGGTGTATTTGTGGATTCAGTGGGTGCACTTTCCATGCTTTCACAAAGGGTCTCTCAAGTCGAAGTGTGTCAGTGACCTAGGAAATGGGAGGAAATGGCTTGTCTTGAACCCCAGTGTCAGAAGAGGGGGGATTCATTCTCTCAGAGGCTTTGCTGGCTTGCACTGGTTTACATTATCTGGGAGACTACAGCGTAAATGCAAAGCATGTGATTGCTAACTCCCCATTCTTTGCCTGCCTCCATTACAGCCCTACAGACTCCTCATGCAGCACTGGGAATAAGTGTGGTTCAACACTCATTATATTCCTTTTATTCATTTGTGTGCTCACATAGTGCTAATAACAATGCAGTACAATAAAAGATAGCACTAGAGTCTTAAATTAAATGCAGCTTTTCCAGTATCTCAGCAGGGTGGCAGACAGGCATATATTTCCAGCTGCTTTTCAGCAACCCCATTAATAAATCATATTTATTTTCCTGGAAGGATTACTGCTGGGACATCCTTCTGTTTTGGGGGCAGAATCACATTCAATATCCCAAAATTATTTGTTGGACATGGGTGTGAAGTTTAGGCTTGAGAATTGCAACTGCCAGAAACTCCATGGTTGTTTTCATACCTTCCTTTAACTCCCGTTTATACAGGTTTTTTCCTGTAGTTCTTACCTACCAGCTTACATGCTGTTCTAGTTAATGAGCAGCATTTCTCTTGTATGCATTTAGGATGATCATCCTTTCTCAGCATGGGTCTGTCTGTAATGATTTACCCAGACGAATGCTGCATCAGAACACGTCTGAATGCTGGCAATCTTTGATCCCTGTAATACATCTGGACTTAGGCAGTGGCCAGTGTCTCCTGAAACTGGGGAACGTTTGAGTTCAGGTCCAAATTGCATTGCTTACACGCAGATAGTCTCAGATAAACAGCCCAAGTTCTCTTAATATTTCTCTGCTTACCCTATTTCTCAAAATGTTTGTTGTTTTGATTGTTCCCTCAGTTCCCTCCAACTTTCCTCTGGCTTCATTTTAAGAAGGGAAGAGAAGGAAGAAACCCAACAGCCGTATTCAAATATTATTAGTGACAGTCCTGCTAACTCATATGCCAAGAAACTGTTTATCTACAGAGAATAAATCTTTAACTTATTTTTAATAGTAGAATCTCTCCTAGTAACTTGCATAATGACAACTCTTATTTCAGTAGAAATTTATGCTTTTAGAGTGAATTGCTGATTATTTCCAGGGTCTTGCATGGACAGAAAACATAGAAAAAGTAAATGAAAATAAATCTTATCAACCTGAAGATCTACACATGTGCAATGTTCACCATCATAACCTGTACATGGTTGGGGAATAAGAAAGATTACCATGAGAATCTCTATAGCTACAGGGAGAATACTGTGACTATTCTAGTAATACCTGTCTGTGGAAGCAAGCTTTAGATTTTCATTGGAAAAAGTTTAGGTAGGTGTAGAAAATTATGAAAATACCATTTAAAATGAAGCTTTAGGTGAATTGTTTGGTTTTTTTTAATCAACTGAATGACTAAGCTGAATACAGTGCAAGCATCTAGAAAATTTCATAATGGTTTTATCAATCTTAATGTACAGATTGGCCAAGTATGAACCTGACCTGCTTCCATTGAACTACTGTTGCATTGCAGGTATCTTGAACTACCTGATTCATGAGGTCTTTCTTCAGATACTGCAGAAGTGTCGTCAGAACTGAATGTTACACTCCCTGTTCAGATCCTGATCCGAAGCAGAGCTCATTCAGTGAGCAGCACACTGGAACTTGTAACAGTACCCAGTTGTTGTGTGGTGAAGGGCTGTGACCAGGATTCTGCTTACTTGGGTTAATTTTCATTTAGGGAAATCGCATTTTTCTCTTCTCTAAACTAAGTATCACAGTAGTGGTCCTATTCTCCAGGATGTCTTTGAGCTCCTCAGATGGAAATTGCTATAGAAACATGAAACATTATTTTAGTGTTGTGTTTGAAGGAAGTTAGAGTGGGTTAGTATGAAATCTAAGATGATATCTGGAATAACTAGTGTTTGTGAAACTCTTCAGTTAAAACTTCTGAAGCAAAGCTCATGCTTTTAGTGTTAGAGAAGAGGGTTGCTGAATAACCAACTCAACGTCATTCCAAATGAGTGCTCCCCTAATTCCCAGTGTTCTCTACCCATTCAGGTTTTCAGTCAGATGTCTATCTTAGTCTTGACCTCAATGTTTAGAGATACTTTAACCTTGCAAACAAAATAATGGGGACCTCTGGTTGTTGTCATTAGAAAATTGGCTGCGATGGAATCATTGGCTCAGCTGCCAAAGAGGATCGCTGTGGAGTCTGCAGTGGTGATGGCAAAACCTGTAAAGTGGTGAAAGGCGACTTCAACCACACCAAGGGGATGGGTGAGTAACCCTCAGCAGCGTTTTAGTGGAGTGGAGGCTTTCTTAACTGCTTGAGGAGAGTTAAAGAGTGGTAGTAATAGCTCTTCTTTTTGGATAGCATTGGACTCATCTGCCCTACTAAACACATAAGAAACACAAAACAGATCCCAACTCAATTCCGATGTGATACTCTCTCTGATTCTTACCCAGTTGCCCAGATACCAGCCATTGCCTCTGTCTGAAATTCAGAATGAAGTTTCTCATTTTGAATGCTACCGGTGCTGTTGATTTTAAATAAGAGACAAAATTACAGTGTCTTTTCCAATTGAAGTGAAGTCTGATTTCAGCACCATCTTTGAGCTCTTTGAGAGCTCAGAATGATGCATGTTGCATATTGCAGATGATTCATGTTATAATCAGGATATCTCAGCTAAATGATAGAGCTCTCCCCTCTGAATATTTTTACTGATTCCCTGCCAGCAATAGTATCCACATAGGATACAAGAGCTTCCGGACAGAGTTAAGACTTTCCACTCTCTTGTGAAACGTTAATGTATATACAGCTTGGTGTCTGAATTAGTCTTTGTTCCAGAGCTGTTGTATTGCCCTTCTGAGAAACGAGAAACCTGTTATCACACATCCTAATCAGGCAAAGGGAGGGAAAGCCAGATTCAGGACTTGCAAGCTGCTCCAAGAGGAAGGAATTGTCAAGCAAAAATTATTTCCCCTTCAGTGAATACAGAATTGCCATTTCTGTTTGGAGAAATAGATTCAACACGTGCTGCTCTAGGGCTGAGTTCAACAAAGCTCATAAAGATTCCCTTTAAGCATACACTTCAGTTCTGTTTAGTAACTAAAGCCACACAAGTACTTAGCAGCTTCCTTTAATCAAGGTCTCAGCACTGAAGTCTGAGGCTCTGATTTTGTTCATTGACCTCTTCCTCTGCACCCTCCTCCTCCTCATCTTTGGAGCTGTGATCTGTCACCTCCTCTGAGACGCAGGTAGGACTTCCCGCCTGCACCACATCTTTCTGGAGCACATTTGTGCTGTTGCATTGCTAGGCCTACCTGTTGAATGACTTCCTGCATTATTGCCTTCGACTCTTTTGTCCCACTACTTTTCTACCTGGTTATGTAAAGGCATTTGCATTTGATGCAAATGGTGGAAAAGTTTCTCATCTCCATTGGAAAAAACCCCTCCATTTCTGCAGTTGATTTTATAGCTGTTCATGAACTTATTTTCTCCTGAAGAGTATCTATCTCTTATCTTTTCCAATGAGACTACAAAACATCTTGTGCAGATAAGTAAGAGGTTGCTGGGTTGCTGCCAGGAGGTTGCACCCGTTTCCAACTAGGCAGACTGCTGGAGGGTGGTAACTTTACAAGGCTGTAGGAACAGAACATTTCCAGCCTTAACTGGCTGTCTGGCTGCCAGGACACTACAGGAGGCTTTCACCTCCAGTGCACTGCAAGCTAAGAAGAAGAGATGGCTGACTAAACCATGGGCAGTGTGCAAGCATTTATTGATCCTTGTTCTTCGCTGATCATCTCAGCAGCACAAACCTCTACAAATGTTGCTTTGTCAATACAGTGTTTCCAGCTTTACCCATCTCACGTCATCTATAAGATAATTGTGTCTACAGTTATAATCCCATAAACATTTATTAGATGTTTTGATTTATTGATTTTACAGGGAATTAAATTGTATGTGAGTATGTGAGAATAGTTTTTAAAAAGTAACCTCCGTGAAATGTCAAATAATCTTCTTCCAGGTTGAAAATCATTTTTCCTTTTTATTTTTTTTAAATTATGCTCTTTTAATCATCATCCTACTAAAATGGAAAGAATATTGACAGTCTTTGAATTATTCACTCTTTATGTATTCCTGCTTTTGGATTTCTTTGATGTTAGACACTGAAAACAGACTTGATGGTTTCACTTATGATTCCCATCCCTGATTCTGCAAACATTTTGGGCATTGTGAGTTACTCCCATCAATTTCTGTTCATACACTGATGTTTTGCAGGATCAGGTCCTTGGGTTAACTTACTGAATCTCATGCAGCAGGCAAAGCTCCAGGCTTGGGTCTGAAGTATCACAAACAAACATGAGGTTACTCAAGAAAAAAAATTGGCCTTTTTTCTTTAAATTGACATGTAAACAAATATGTGCAACAATCTGACAGAAGTTGGAGCGAAGGAGAGTAAACAAGATGACTCCAGTAACAGATTCAGCGTTTGGATGTGTGAATGTTTGCACAGGTCAGTGGCAGATCCCCACAAACTTGCTGGGATCCAAGTCCAGGCCAGCACACTGAGTCAAGTATGCTGATTTATTGTTTCAGAAGAGAATAGACTTCAAACATTGAGACATTGATTGTTTTGGAGTGGTATTTGTTTTGGGGATTGCAGCTGCAACCTTTGGGCCAGATCCTCAGCTGCTCTGCACATGGGACTCCGTGGACTGCAGGATTGGTCCCTGCTATATGTCCTGTGATTGCAAATGATGTTATCAAGCCCTATTAACTGAACTTAATCCATGCCAACTCCTTTCTGTTTCTTAGTAACCAATAGTCATTGTAAGAAGGTTTCCACATGTGTGATGGCAAAGGCAAAGGCTGTTCCCAAGTGTTTCTCGTGTAAGATACTTGAATGCTGTTTGCAGTGTCAGTGGGTGTTGGTGACATCCTTTGGTGTTGGTTCTTTGTCTTCTTTTGGTTGGCTTAGATGGGGAGATTGGTATCAAGAGCCATGGATAAACTTCAACTCCTTTTACTATTTAGCTTGGTTTGTTAAAGATATCAAGTACAGATCTTCCCTTTTAGACAACCTGTCTGCCTGAAAGAAAGCCAAATTTTCATTAACCTGGTAAAAAGAACCAGGCCTGTTTCTTTATATTTTTCCAACCTTAATGTCACAGATGAGGTTCTGCCACCCTGGTGGAGCATGATCGTGGAACATCCAAAGTGTCTCATAGGAGATCCAGCAGTTCAGATCTTGCCACCTGTGATCCATAGTGATCCAACCAGAAATGGATTCCATTTTTCTTTTGGGGAGGAGGTCAAAAGCCCTTATTTGTGATGTTAAACATCACATACACTTGTTTGCAGCTGGTTTCAGTAGGCCAACCGAATGCACTGTTTAGACTGAGGTTTACTTTTGACTGGCTGCATACCCTCTACCTATTTCTCCAAAGTCATTTTTCAAAACCAAACACAGACGTGTTCTGAAGTCCATATGTCTTCCTGCCACTGTACAGGAGACCTAGAAATAAAGACAGCTCTTTGGCTCTTTGGCTTGTGTCTGTTTCGTTGCTGAAATAGCACTGCCGCCTCCTGCCCCCACCCCAAAGCCGTGCCTGTAATGCTCAGAGACCTGCGTTGAGAATGAGACCTGCATCAGTCTCTGTTGATTTTTCTCAGCCATATCAAGATTTTCACGGCTGCCCTTTACTTGTGATCCAAAAGAAGGATCATAGACAGGTATTTGGATTTTTTTTTAATGGCAGAACATAATAAGGTGAGATATGCCAGTTGTTGTAACTATAATTTTGGGAAAAGTGTATCTTTGCTAGCAATTTTTCTTTTTAAGATGGTGAAAAAGCAGGTATTTTATTATGTACACTACTTGTCCAGCACGTATTTTAAGAGGAAGAAAGAATATTTGAACACTAGTGCTGTAGTTCTGGCTAGGAGCATCTTTAGCCAACACAAGAAACTGTTTTTTTGTCAATAGGGTATACATCTAAATGATGAGAAAATAGAGCCCTAGGGGTAACTCTTATAAAGGTTTAAGCACAATATGCAAGTTAGAAACCCGAGCAACCAGCTTCACAGCAATAGTAGGAGGCTTTGAAATCTATCCATGGCTCTCCAGTGAAATGATTTTCTTCCAAATGAGCTATCCCATGGCTGGAAGTGGACAGGTGCCAATGGAGGAATTACTCTCAAGCTAATAGCAAGTGAGAATCATCACCACTATTCAGAAAATGGACATTTAGTTACCTCTGGACATATTTCCATTTCACTGCAACAAGTAGCACTGAGTCAAAGGTGTGAGGTGGGAAGGGTCATGGAAACTGAGATGCCCAGCTGGCGCTTATCCCTAAAATAGTACGGAAGCTGTGCTGGCCATGACCAGCAGGTAGGCAGGGCAGTCTGTTTTCCTTGGCTTCTACCCTGAGATCTTTGTTCAAAGCACTTTTGGGAAGTTTGATAATGGGATAAGCTTTCTCACACCTTATTTTCCTGTGTGTACAGAGATCAGATATGAAGGTACAGTGCCCAGAGATCAGTACTTTCAGCCATGGGATAATTTTTCCTTTACCTCAGAGTCCATCTTTCGTTGCAGTGTGAACCAGGAGAAGGGTTTTGTAGTAGATCAGTGACATTCTGAAGTTCACACTAAACTTTCTGTTCTTTCTGGTAATAATAACAATGGCTAACAATGGATTTTCCTGTGTGAGCTGCTTTCCTCTTGCAAATCTCTCCAGCATTTAAATGAAGATACAGTAGCCACTGTTCACATATTAATCTCCTTGATGACAAAGCCACCTCTTTGTTCTGGTGTCTCTCCTAATACGAGTTACACCATATAATTTGTATCTAGGATTTGCTTCAATCACAGTCTTACATTCCTGAGACACTGATGTAATGCAGATTATCCAGAAAGATTGGTGCGTGCCAAAGTAACTGTTCCCAAGGTGGAGTATACTACATACAGCACAATAAATTATCAAATAATGAAGTTCTCCTGTTGTACTTTCAAAGCTTCATCTTAACAGTCTGATTTATGGGTGAAATTACTAGAAATACTGCCTAATAGTTGCCAAATCTCATCAGTCTTTAGCCAGTTCCTCATTTAAAGCAGAACTTGAAGCCCAACCTTGCAACCCCCTGCATTGCAGACAATTATCCTAAGACCCAACAGATCTTTGAGAGTCCTTGCCTCAGGGCCAACTCTGAGGCTGTTTTTTGGTCTCACTGGCTGACACTTGATAATCTTTCTGGCAATCTGCAGTTACAGTTTGCATAATAAAATGTGCCTGGAAAACAATGGAGGTGTTTTCTGGTGCACTTATCTCAAAGATCAGGAATATTCTGTGACTAGAAGCCTCACATTAGCTCTAAGGACCAGACTGGAGCGGTGGTAGCGATCTGAGTTTGTACCTGTGGCAAATTTGCATGGATCATACGCAGTCTGTTTGCAGTGGGATTTGACCACTAACTCACAAAATATTGCTGGAAATAACGAACGAGAGTGTCAAGATGCTCCCAGTGGGACATGCCCAAGAATTGTGCTTCTCTGACAGGACAGGTGAGATCCATACAACTGCAAAGTGGTTTGCAGTTTGCTAACAGAAGGGTGAAGGTCAGCAGTCGGGTTTGTGCCACAGGATCTCAGTGAGTTAGCACAGTGTGTTTCTCCTTATTCAGGAGCTGTGAATCCAACCCCCCAAAGCAATCAATCAGGATTAGAAATTACATGAGGAGAAAAATCTGGTGGAAGTCCAAACTAAACAATCTTCAGAACTAATACTCTATTAATAGCTTACACTACACTATTTACTATTGTAAATAGTGACATAAAAGTCAACTTTTCCACGTGGTGTTTCTCTCATGGCACAGTGATGAAATGAGAGTGTATTTATGGCACTAACTGAACCTCAAGCACAGCTCCACAGTTTGCTCACCTCTAAAGCAGTGTGACACACTCCTGGCTGCTGCTAGGGCAGGGGACGGATCCAAGGTTCACTGAAGTTAGTGACTGGCTTTCCACTAAATTCAGTATAACGTTGTATCCAACCCCTGCATGATTCACCTCTGGCCATTTGTATCTGACATGTGACTTAAAAAATAAATAGGTAAATATTTCCCCAGTAGGTACATTACATTACCTGAAACTTGGGCATGTTCCAAACTGGCTTCCTAACAGGGTGTTCAGGTGTGTGATAAGGCCTGTTTCCCCATGATGAACTGTCATTAATCACACCTTTGCTGGGTGCTCATGTCTGGTGGTAGTTGTCAGTTGGGTTTGTTTGGAGATGCATGGGGTGCAGTGAGGATGTTTGACTTCTGAAACACTGATTTGACTGTAATTTGGTATCTCAACTGATGAAAAAACAACTCCTGGCAATGTCTAGAATAAAATCCAACATCTGCTTTGATTTCATAACAAATTTCAGTATTGGCTTTAAAAAAACGTTACCCAGGAAGTAATGATTTTCCCCAGTGAAACCCACTCTGTAACAGCAGATGGGAGAGCCACTGCTCTGGCTTCTGTACACAGGCATGGTTTGCAGCTCTGCTGTCCCTCTTTCTGTTTCTTCTACAAGGGATGACTGACTGTTTCTGAAATAACCTGGGTAAGGGAGAAGTAAGTAAAGATGAATGTGTCATTCGGTTACAAGGATCGGGAAAGGGGAGAATGTCTCTTGCCCACATCAGCTCTCCACCCAACGCACCTCATGAAGCCCAAGAGCTCAAGCTTTACTCATAGCACAGGCTGGGCACTCTGCTGCTTCAGATAGGTAGAAAAGAATCCACAGGCTGAGACCCCATATCCCCACCTGTCTCACTCCATGTCAGAGTGGTAAGAGAATCGCTTAATCCTGAGATGCAGAAGGATGTCAACATCCTCATTTGAGGTTCCCCATATTAGCGCAGCAGAAGCAGGGCCATTCAGTTGCACTTGTACCTAAAATAGCTCCCCAAACATTGCTGAGTGCAAGAGGGGTCACCGTTCTTTATGCCAAAATTTCTACAGCCCATTGTTCTAGATTGCCCACAATTTCCATAAAGGCAAGGCTGACACAAAGCAGTTTCACAGAGCCCTTTAAAGCACAAACAGGGACGAGGGAACATACAGGATAAGCTACTTAACATCTAAAAGAAAGAGGAGAGCAATAACCTAAAAGAGGTGCCAAGTTATACACTGCAAAGTAAACTGGGTGGCCAATTAGAAGGAATCAAGTAATGGTTGTGATGAGATTAGTGTCGTTCACAGGGGCCTGATTGAAGCCCAATGAAGCCAGTGGAAAAACTCTGCCTGGCTCCCAGACCTTTGAAATGGGCTGTAATGTTCCTCAGCTTTCTAGTTTAAAGGCACCACTTCCACCCCATGGAACAAGTCAGTAACTCCACATGGCTCCATGGAGGGGGAAAATAGGCTACATTTCCTTGTAGCTCCTAATTATTCTTACTGTTTTTCTGATAGTCAAAAATGGTCGAATAGCATCACATTGCCGGTTGTTGAGGGAAGCATGAAAAGGCCAAGAGAGTTTCAGAAATGTAAAACCCAAGAGAATTCTATAAAAGTACGATGGGATGCTGTAAAAACTTCCCTACAGGTCAGATGCTGGGATGGTCTCGTGTATCTGCTGGAGTATTTAGTGGTGGTCAGTCCTCGAGAAACTTTCAGCTCTTTTTTTGCATTAAATCTGAGCTCTGGAATTCTTAGCAGCCTGATGCATGGAGACCGTTACCATTACGTCCTCCACAATTTCTGTACAAAGCTGAAGTGTGAAAACTCCTTTTCCCCCCATTTGTCCCACTAATTCCTGCTGTTTAGTTTTAGCATCATCAGAATGTTTTGTGGAAGTGAGTCCTTTCAGATATCAATCATGACCTCAAGCAGGGTTTTTCTGATGGGAAAGCAGGAGTATCTATTGGAAACTCCATTTCAGATCCCTGATGTCTGTTCTGTGCTGTGCAGTGTTGCTCCTGACCGTGACACTTTGCATCAGCTCAGGAACAGTCCTCATGCATCCCTGTCAGTACTGCAGGAGAGCCAGGGTGATTCAGAGGGAGCAAATCTAATTAAGCCCAAGCCTCAAGTCACAATTAAGCAGCACACGTGCATTTCTCTCTCTTCTCAGACTGAAATGTTAGTCATAACCATGCATGTCACAGCAGTGAAACTTGGCTGCCAACACAGGGCTCTCATTTGAAGTGTTTCCCACCCATTCCCCAACTTGGGCTGGAGTTGTTTTTTCGTGGTGAGATACTGAGTGATTGATGCCTCTGGCTGCCTGTGGCGTGTTCTCATCCATCTGCTCTTTTGTTGCCATAGGTTACATCGAAGCAGCTGTGATCCCTGCAGGTGCCCGGCGGATCAGAGTGGTTGAGGATAAACCTGCTCACAGCTTTCTGGGTAAAAAGACAAAAAACCTAAATGTTTTCCTTCAAATCTCAGCTCTCTTTTCTGTTAAAATGACCCTTCTCTAAATGACCCGTAACATGATAGGTTTGTTGTTGCCAGGAAGTGGCTGTTGATTTCATTCTTGTTGCAGTCTCTCTCTGCTTTCGTGGCTTGATTTCATGGTGTGATAGTTGTGTGACACAGGCCCTGTGCAACTTGGAAGGACCAGAGAATACTTCTACATAGACAGAAGTGTTCCTGAACAGAACTTGGCACTGGGTAGAACAGAACTGCCAGGAGCACACAACTTTGGGAGGGAGCGGGAAAGAGAACAGTGCATTTAGAGAAAGGAATGACAGAGATACAGATAGGAAGGTGCCTAACTCAGACTGAAGCAGAGGCAGGACAGAGCAGCTGATATCCCTCATGAGGTTGCCTGTACCATTTCCTGCAGTGGCAGATTTTCACTTGATGCCGTACCCAAGACCTGATCCTGCACTCTGAGATGGGCTAGCTGCAGCCCCCAGTCCACTTGTCCCTGTTTTCTCAGGCCAAACAAGTTGTTTATTCCTCTTCTCATATCTATTTCTGCATTCCTTTTGAGGGGGACAGGTTTCCTCTCTTCTTTTTCCTCTTGGAAACAAAATTTTAGACATGGGTGATGGGTCAGATTTGTATGTGAGGCTGTTGTAGGGCAGAGTCTGTCTTCAAATTTGCCAGTTACTCATTGCTTAGATTAAAGATAGGAAGGACATTTGTAAAATACAACTAGTCAGCTACAACATACGTCTGTCGGTCTGATGGTCTGCCTCTTCTCTCCGGTATCAGGGATGTTTCTCTTTGAGGCATTACTGTGCAGTAGATGAAGGGCTTTATCTCCCATCTGCTTCTAGGGAGACCAAGTCACAGAAATGCTAATGCCCACTGCCCTGAATTCACACAGGAAGCCTGTGGCAGAGCAGGGAGTTGAAGGAAAATTGTCCAAGGCCCAGAAGAACACCCAGCACATTGAAACATCCTTTGCACACTCAGAGCTGCGTGGCCACACATAAATGGGGGAATTCTGTCTCTCAAGTTCTTTATGCTGTGTGGGAAAACAAAACAATAAGAGAAAATCCCAACCCTTTGCTCAGTGAACTTCTGCAGCTTATAGGTCCCTGCATTGTCAAACCTCTGCTGTTCTTGCTGTTGATGAGCATATTAACACATTATTTTTGTCCTTCCATATCAAAAGTGTTTCAGCCCTTCCACGTGCTGATATTCTCATTGCAGTAGTTGGAGCAGATGCATGTTCCAGCTGTCCCTTAGCCTAGGAAGTATTAGATAGTGTTTTCATTTGTTCTGGTTCTCTCAAAGTGAGCTTCTCAGAGCAGAGCAAGAGCAAGGTTTTAGGATAGAAAAGCACTCTGAAAGATGGAATTGCTTCCAGAGATATATCAAGCCTGTGGTAAGAACTGAGAAGATTAAGAAGCTAGTTGCTCTCTGTTTTGCAGAAGGGGAAATGGAGGTGTTGCAACTTGTTCATGGATATGCAGGGAGTCAGTAGCAGAGCCAGACTAGGCCCCTGGGTTTCTGATTTCCATGTCTGCTGCTTATAATCCTCCATTTCTGCAGCCAAAGGGAGATGTTAATATCCAGTACTGGAATACAGGATGCTGCTAAGAACATTTACATAGTGATTGTGCGTTAGGATTTCAGGTCTAGTGCCTAGTTTTCTGTCTTGAGATGCTACCAAAATTGGCAATGGGAAAGATGCTTTTGTTCTCTGTCTTCCATTCCAGATTCAGGGGGGAAACAGAGGGCAAATCATCAGAGGGAAAAAAGAGGGCAAATTATGTCATTCATCTGCCTTTAGGCCAAAAGCATTGGCATTTGTGCCACTTCTTGGTAGGAAGCATGTATCACTGCTCCTAGTACTTCCACTATTGCTGCAGCCAACTTGCTGAGAGAGGAATACGCCTACATGTAATATATTTGACATAGCAAAGCACTGGTGGAACAATGAGAACCAGTGTTTCCTTGGGTTTTGCAAATACTCTGCCTTCTGGAAGCCAGCCTTTTTGTTTCTCTTGGTGGGATTTGCACAGGGTATTTGTCCAGGGCTTGGGCTTTGGCAGGTAGCTGCAGGACTTAGAGTCTTACGTGGAGCTAGCAACTGCCCTTCATTGTGACCACATAGCCTTGACTAAAGCAGGTATTTCCCTGCTGGGTGATGAAGATTAGGATTGTGTGTATTTGAGACCAGGACTTAGCACTGTGTGCATCTAATAAAGATAGATAAAAATCTGACTATTTTAAAGCTTCTGAATGCTTTTAGCAGACTGGCTTGTGTTCAGGAGCCAGGAGAACCTCTCGAAGCTTTTCAGGGTTTTCTCCTTCAAGGAACACTGGACACAAAGAAAAGATACCCAGTGTCTTGCTAACCTAAGCTGAAGAACAGCAGCAGAAGTGTTCCAATAGGATGAAAAAGATGACTAAGAAAACAAACTCCAGTCCCTTTGATAGGCCTCATGATGCATTGTAAATCCAGGTCTAAGTATGGAAGAATTTTCTATTTCAATTACACCGACTAAGTTGAGTCCAGTCAGGTCTTGTTTCCACTCAGAACCGGGTACAGCACTTTGGAAATGAGCCCAGCATAATTGGGAATCATTATTACATGTGCTGGGAGCAGTGCCTGAAGAATTTCCCCCCGCCTACAGGCAACCCACGCTGGCTGCCTTGGCTGGCTGTAATGCTTGAAAACCACCTTGAACAGGAAATGCCTCAGCAGTTTGTGTCCACAGGCTGGGAAGCAAGCTGGAGGGACCCAAGGTGGAAATAAAGATCTGACCAGGTGCCAGGTTTAGAAACAGATTGGTCAGTTCCTGTCTCCCAGCCAACAAGAAAAAAAGAACTTATGGGTTGTTGCTGGGGTTCCTTTTCCTTTTGATGCTTCTACTGTACAACTTTGAGCCAGAAACATGTTAGAGCTGTAATAGTGGATTCTTACTACTATCTAAACATACCCACAGTGGGGAGAAGAGGAAGAGCTGTGCTTCCCTACTCTGTTGGAGGCACAGGGTCCCAGGAGAACTGCAGTTGGCTGTCCAAGGCAGAATGAATCCTGTGAGTGCCAACTTAAACCAGTGAGGGCTGCTTGGCAAAAAGGGCTCATAACAGCTTTCCTGTTTGGGCTTTTCCACCCCAGACAAGTTCCGGCCACTGGGTTCTCAGAGAGATTAGGCAAGTGTTCTTTGTTGCATGCTTTGCTTATTCTCTGTGTGTGACAGAAGCCACTGGAGAAAGAGCAATCCTCTGTCCAAGAGAGATGAAGGTTTTATAGCTGCAGCGTTAATCCCTACTGGTGGGGCACCTGTGTGCAATGAAGACAAACAGTGGCAAAAATATTTAGGCCCAAATACTTTGCTGAATCTCCAGTGCATTCCCTGTAATCCTCAAGGACCACTTTTGGGGACAGAGCTGTTTCCAGCCTCTCCGCCTCCTCAGTCACTAAGAGAGCAGTGCCTCCAGCAATCAAAATCAAACCTTACCCAGAAAAGAGGTCCACAAAGATTAAACATTTTCATCAGTGAGCTGTCTTCCTTTGATGATGAGCTGGAGCCAAAGCATAGATTTAGTTATTCAAGCTCTTATATGCTGTTTCGAGCATGTGCCATGGTATCTTCACTCGTCAGCCATACTGCATGCAGATAGTTTTATCTCATCCACAGCTTTGATTCGTCGTGTTCATGGCTCCTCAAGGCCAGTGTGATGGCTGCTTTGATCTGCCTGGAAGCCATGAGGTTTTGGCAGAGGAAAGCAATCCTGCTTCAGGATTTTGTCTGAAGTTTGCAGAAGGTACTTTGTAGGTGGAGGAACAAAGCAGGAACAGAAGTAAGCTGCAGACAGAGTTATATTGCGGTAGCATACAAATACCAGGGCATCATCATATCCCTTGTCTATGTGCCAAGGACAACTTTCCTCAGAAAATCATTCCCCCACATACATCCCACTCCTCCAGGGGAAACCATACCTGCAGTTTCCCTTCACCCTGATTTTGGATCCTCTAGTGGAACCATGAGAGCTATCAGGAAGGTTGTGTGCAGTATGACAGAAAGGTATTCCACCTTTCTCCAGTAACTCCCCAGGGTGCAGGTCCTCAGAAAGGCACACACAGATCATGGAATCGTAGAATGGTTTGAGATGCAGAAGACATTGGACCTCCAGCTGCTCCAGACTTCCCCAGAGGTTAGATACTACAAATGATGTTCAGTTGGTAAATTGATGGTGCCCTGCAGTATTCGTGGGCACTGAGGCCAGTGGTCACGGAGCATCTTTTGTATGAGCTCTCAGCCCCCAGTGAAGGGGGGCTGCTTGCATACTGCTTATTGAGAAGGGATCCTGGGTAGCCCTGGATCCTGACCCATGCTGGGAGTTTTTGGCAGAATTCAAGTTAACCTGGGCCATAAAATATGCTAGGTTCCCAGCTGCCTGGGGACATGTCTGTGCACTGCACATGGAATAATCTAAAAATAGATTTCCACTGTGAGATGGTGTCCTGTGCTGGAATCACTTCAGGTATCTCCTCTTACCTGCAGCAGACCCTCTGGGATCTGGGGAGCCAGGCACTTGTCCTGTTGAGCCAAACAGAACAGCTTTTCAGGAAAATCCCTAAAGAGAAAACTAACAGGGATTTGCTTCCTCTCAAACCTCATTTGAGGAAGAGGTGAGCTGGCCGCTCATTTCTTGAGGAAACTTTTGTGGTAATAGCTATATAAAAGGTGTGAGACATAGCCAACTAGAATAAAAGGCAAGTCTATGTAGAATAGCCCAATATTGTTACAAACACTCTCACAGTAAATTAGACCCAACTGTTATGCAGTTGACAAGAAGTCCAGTTCCTTGTCTCCTAAGCATGTTTGGCAATTACATATAGTCTAAGCACACCTAGAAGGGTTTGAGGGCTATGGGGGCTTGATCCAAAGAAATGACAATGGGAGATTTTCGTATTAACTTGAAAAGGCTTTAAATCAGCTGCTCTTATCTTCTTGCAACACACTAGTTAAGTGAAAGCCAAGGTTGTGTTCTTTACTGTAGAGAGTAAAATAGGCATGAAATGCTGGAGGTTAAGAAAACATCTTGTTAAAGGCTTAGCTAAAAGACACAGTTAACCTTGAACTAAGGAAGCCCAGTAACACTCAAGCTATTCTATCTGTCTGATGTCAGAGCAAATTTGATCACGGTACATGGATCTCCACAAAGGGGCCTGGGACTTTCCGTCAGAACAGGGCCTGGCAATTTTCCCTCAGCGCATCACACCAACATCTGGTTAACTCTGCTTCCGTTCTGATATAGAAAACACATAAATCCCTAAATCAACTTGCACTGACCAGTCAGTAATGTGATGTCCTTATGGCTGGAGTTGTCTTCCAGTGTTTGAAGGATATCAATGATCCTGATGCAATAAGTTATGCTGGAGGAAAGGACATGTTACACCGAGTGTCTTTTATTCTCAATATTCTTCAGGTGGGCTGAGGCAGAATCTCAGTAGTCCATATTGTAATTGCAAAGTTACTTACATTTCATTCCCTGGTGTTTGATTCATTCCAGCTTTAAAAGATTCCAGTAAGAGATCCATTAACAGCGACTGGAAAATTGAGCTTCCTGGTGAGTTTCAGATCGCAGGCACTACTGTCCGGTACGTGCGAAGGGGTCTGTGGGAGAAAATCTCTGCCAAAGGACCAACTAAAATACCACTGCACTTGATGGTAACTTTATATCCTTTGTTTGTGTTTCTTAAGTGATGCAACATAAAGGGTTTATATCCTAGCTAAAAGTTAAATTTTGCTGGTTTGCTTCCTCACTAGTTTTTTGTTCTAATGCCTCTCTTTGCATTCTTCTGCAGCACTGCAAGGGCTGGAGAAACCCAGCTCCCTGCTTAAAAATAAAGGGTGCTCTCTCTATGCAGTGTCCCAGTAAGGTCATGTCCAGTACAGGATGCTCCTGTAATGTGTCACAGACAATGTGACAGGGCCATTCCAGAGGATGTAGATTTCCAGGGACCTTCTTTAGTTCATGGACATACCCACTCACACATAAAAGGATATTTGCTGAAATACCTTCTCAGTTTATGCCAGCATGTGTTCTGTATTTAAATACACTGTTCCTCTAACAGAAAGAGATGCAGGTTTGGCATGTACAGATGACACGTGTGAATTTGACCCTCTGTAGTGACTTAGTTACTTTTTTCCTTTATATTGTTTGTTCAATTTTATGTATTTTAAGGTGTTCTTGAAAGCTTTTCCTAATGCTCAACATAGGCCTTCTGTTAACCAGGCATGTCATTTTATAAGCAGCCATATGGCTGCTGTATGAGAACATCCCTGCCCGTGGCAGGGAGGTTGGAACTAGATGATCTTAAGGTCCTTTCCAACCCTTACTATTCTATGATTCTATGAGTGAGAAGTCCACAGGGGTGAGAAGAACAGTCCCAGTCCTGTCACTAATTGGTGATGGGGTGACTCATGGGCCTGTTTCTTAATGTTGGTGATAACCTTAACATTTCTATCTGTAAGGTAGCTGTAATAATGCCTGTCTCATCCATGTGTTACTAGTTGAAAGTCTGCAGGAAGCTTTATGGTTTCTATAGCAAGGTTTGCTTAAAAATACAGAGTATTTTAATGTATGCATTGTTTCCTGTATTTTTTTATCCTTGTTTTTTTATGCAACTCAATTTTTCTGTGTGTTCTTTCTTTACCCTGTGACATTTTGCCGTGTTTGTTCACTGAAGGCTATCTGTAAGCACTGCTAAAAATCAGAAGTCTTTCCTTTTCCTCACCTGATTTTTTAGGCTTGCTGGTGTTCTTTGTGCAACATTTCATGAAGCAGTTTGAAAAGCTCAAAAGTTGCTCAAACTTTTCACACAGACATAAAAAATAATACTCCACTTTGTCAGTACTTTTCTCTGTGTTAAAATATGCTGCATAGGAACATGAGGTGTTTTGTCTTTGCTTTCTCAGACAGATGAATGAGTTTACCAGGTTCACATACAGACCAGTGTAAAGCTGGATTCAAAAAGGTTACTACTGAACTAGTCAGAGGTGCAGTTTTGGGCACACCAGCACATGTAATTCAAGGTCTGCCCACGCAAAGGGGTATACAGGAACCTTCTTCATCAGCAGCAAAATCAGCTTCTGCTCGACTTTGGCCTTAACGCAAGTCTCCCTCCTGAAACCAGGACTCTGACAAAGTATCTTGTACTGCCAAGGTCTTCCTAACCTCATGTAAGAAAGAGGAGTTGCACAGGTACCGTTGGTGAAGATGCTGTGCAAGGTTCCTTTGCCAGCTCTTGGAACCTTCCAAGGTGTTACTTGGTTGAGGTATACTGCAGGAAAATCTGGTAGCAACATTTTGTGAACTTCAGCATCAGCAGAGCTTTGTTTTTAAAGAAATACTCGTTTCCTCCTCATTGAGGAGTAAGTAACTAACATAGGAAAGTAGTGGTTATCAGGTTCTCCATGAGTATCCTTTCCAGGTACAGACTGGCATTTTCAGCAGATAAGAGCACCCCACCTCTCTTCCCAAAATGATTAAAAAGGAGGAAAATAAAAATTACCAGGCAATTAAAAAAAGATGTGGCTTAAAATCACTGCCAGTCATAAACACAGCACACGTGAAGTCTTTTCTTCAAATCAGGTATTAATCTTTTCCTTGATACAGGGTGGTGGGTTTCATTCTTTCAACACAAGAACTGCAGGATGGTTACCAGTTACCTCTAAATAGAAAACTGTTGTTCAAACAGTGGTGGAATACACTGGACTGACAAAGAGCCAGAAGCTTCAGTCAATCCATTGTGACCTGCATTTGAAACCAATTATACACACATACATACACACCCCAATTATATATGGCTACAAAATTGCATGAAATTGGTTTCATATGGGCCTCTTAGATTCACTAGTCTTGCACCCATATTGAGATAATAAGGATTTCTTTTTAGGACCTGGGTTTTAATACTTGAGGCATTTCTCCAAGTGCGTTGCTGTAAGTGTATTTCTTGGAGAAATGAATGTTTGTGTAACTAGGCCTGTGCTAGGCCTCCTCTCGGCAACACAGGACAACCAAACACTCACAGGGCATAAAGAAGCTTTAGTCAAGACTGATTGATTAGTTCTGTAGAACAAGCTGTTTGTATCTCATGCACTTAAAGAAAGCCAGAGCAGGACTTGAGTTCTCTGCCTCTGACAGCCTGGCATTTCAAATGGTGTTTAAAAAATAACCATTCATCTTTGACATTGTCATGATGACTGCCTAGTTTCACCCTTGGTATTCAGTTCTGGTAGTAAGGTTCCCTCTGTAGCTGAAGCAAAATCATGTCTTTGTTCCCCTTATCTTCTGGAAGATGCTTTTCTGTCCAGAGTTATGCACTGTGCAGAGCAACTCATGGGTTCTGAGTTTGTGTAGCCCCACAGTGTTCCCTGCACAGACCTCCAGGATGTCACTGGCTGCAAGATGGACCCCTTCTTTCAGTTATTTTTTTGGTTAAATGACAGCTTTAGTGAGATGACTGGTTAAACAGGAGCGATTTCTGCAGCTCTGAATGGGAAACAGTAATTGTTGGGAGAAAACAGCATTTGCAAATTTGCTTTTGTTAATTGGGCAGCTGCTTGCTTCACCTGTGATAGCCCTGCTTAAAACACTTACTTGATAAGGTGCTGCTTCTATTTCAGTAGGTGACAAGAGCCAGCAGAATTCATCTGTCTAATGCTGCTGAGATTATGGTGTAATAAGTTCAAAGCCACATCATCAGCATTACAGTAGTACTTCTATGGTGTTTGTTAGGAGTATGGTAACTCGGATTCCATGGACCTCATACTCCACTATTTTCTAGTCACTTCTGACTCAAGCCAGTGAAAGTGAGAGCCAAATGAAGCCCAACATGTAAATTGAAACAGCACCAGAACTGTCATCTGCCTGTGGTGAAAAAAGTATTTGTCTTAGTTCCTATGTCTTTGTTAATAGTCAGTGAATTTGAGGGTAATAACTCTAGAGGCATCACATGCAACTCCACAGGAAATAATCAGCCTGCTGCTGGAAGCAAGTTTCACCTTCCTCTAGCAATGTGCAGGGTATGAGGATATATATGTTGCCAGCAGCTGTATGGTATGGCTCTTTCTTGTCATCCTCAGGTTTCTGAGACAATAAAATCCTCCTCCTACAGCTTGTCAGCAGGAATAGTCACACTCACTTTGAGTGCCACATTGCCCAACAGGCATGACTTTTTTTTTGCATGAGTTGGTTTTGCTTTCGGAAGGATCAGCTTGTTCCTTCAGATGTGCTAATAAACCTTTCTACCTTCAAACTACGGACATCTGCAGCCCAGCTCAAATGCCACAGTGAATGCTGCAGCTCACAGAATCACAGAAGGGTTGAAGTTGAAAGGGATCCCTGGAGGTTTTCTTGCCCAAATCCCCCGTTCAAGCAGGGTGATGCGCAGCAGGCAGCCCAGGATTACATGTACAGTGTTAACCCAAAGCTGCCCCATTCTCTACAAAGGTCCGCAACCATAAGCCTGAGTTTCTGCGTGATGCTTGCAGACAACTTGCTTTGTAGAAAACAAGGGTAGGACAGGTATGATGAGTGACTTTTTGACTCTAGATGCTCATTAAAATAATTGTTATATGAAAACTGCTGATTTAATGCTTCCTGTTGTCTGACTATTTCTCTTTAGATAGCCAATGGCCTACTGATCGTATTTGAGGCTTAAGCAAAATTATGCAAAATTCCAGTTTTAGACATCTCTATGAGTGTTTTAAATATTCACAAGCCATAAGCAGCCATTACTCCTGCAGATGCTCTGTTTTACCGATACCAGTGTGATTTCAGGTTTCTAGATAAAGATTTGGTTGCCTTTCACAAGGTACTTATATTTTAGAAACACTGGCCTGAGACAGCATTTCCAGCATTACTGTCTCTGCAGTGTGTTGGCTTTCCCAGTACAGTGTGTTGTAACAGCCTTTCTTTTCCTGCTGAACCAGGTGCTGTTATTTCATGACCAGAATTATGGAATTCATTACGAATACACCATTCCTGTAAACTATACTGCTGAAAACAGAAGCGAGCCAGAAAAGCAACAGGATTCCTTGTACATCTGGACGCACAGCGGATGGGAAGGGTGCAGTGTGCAGTGTGGAGGAGGTAAGGCTCTTTGGAAGCTTGGTGGGACTTGCTGGACAGGGTTTGCAGACACCAGGCATTACAGAGGTGCCTGCAGAAGGGCAGCCTTGCCAAAGCATGAAGGAAACTGGCCATGGGTACGAATGTTGCCATAATGAACTCAAAGGAGAGCTCATTCTCACCAGCTCTCCCAGCTCTCATCCACATCCCCACAGTTAATTTTCACCCAGAGTTTTGGCAGAGATGCTGCTTTGTCGGCTCATTAGTGTAGGCTGGAGCTGCACCTGGATTAGTGCTCCATGGATAGCTCAAGGCACTGTGTGCAGCCCCATATCTCAAGTCTCAGTCACATTCTTGGAGCAGAGTTTCCGCAGGTGTTCGGGCATGTTCACTGAAAGACACTTCCTTCCCCAGGGATGGAACTGGGGCAGCACTGCTGTGACAACTCCTGGAGATTGCATCAGATGCTCTTAGTGTGAGGTGGATGTGAGCACGCTGCAAATCACACCTTGCAGATGATCTCTAGGATGTGCTGAGGCAGATTTGCTCAAACCCTGGGGGCAATTGATGCCTGTGAAACCAGAGACTGGTTTGTCAGCCACTGTCCATTGAATCTTCAGTACTGGAAGAAGCAGGTTTTTCCCTGAGGAACATGGATCATTTCCATGCATTCTGGCCAGTCTTTCTATACCAGCAGACCCAATTATTTATCATATTATATGACAGAAGGGAAGAGTGCTCATCTTCACATTTGCAGGCTCACTGCCCTCAGTGTACTGAAATCATGGGTTTATTCTTTTCTGTAAATAGAACTCTTTTTAAAATGGACACTTTTATGCATTTGTTAGAACAGTCATTTCTTGGAGCCATTAAATCCTCAAATGAATGAGTAGGAAATTTATTTGTAGCTCTTCTGATTTGTGCTGCAAGGCTGCCATATATTTGAATCAAATCAGTACCCACCAACATGGCTCTCCTCAGTAGTAGCTTGGATGGCAATTATCTCTTACGTTTTGATTGTCAGATGCTGCAGATCATGAATAAACTCAATTTGATGCAGACTCAGGGTTAAAAAAAGCATCTAAGACATTTTGCTTGTCACATGTAGTGATTGTCACATAGCAGAAGGCTAAACTCTGAGGGCCACAGTGCTGTGTCTTGATGAAACTCCTGATACACAGACAATTTATGTGAGAAATGCTGAATACTCCTGAGATACTTCAGTGTTTTCAAAGTAGTATATCTGGAGGACCAGAAGTTAAGAAATGATTTATTTTGGTGGCTTAATTTCACCGTTTTGTGAAATACTAACAAACCCAATTTATCACTCTTGAACCCTGGTCACTCCTTTTCAACTTGACTCTTTCTGAGTGGAGAGCAGCAAGAGGCAGCTGTCCTGTCATTATCAGTCACTGAGGGGTGGATGATTGTGTGGCTTCAGCTTAAACAGCTGGCACATCTGTCCTAGGTGATTACAGGGCACAGCTACATGTGGAGGAGGAACCAGAAATGAAAGCAAATTGCTTTCCAGGTTGTTTCCACATTAAATGCTAGAAAAAGAGAGCCCAACCTGTTGTTCCTGTGAAGCAGCCAATTTCTCAATTACTGGGGAAAGATTTGTAGCTTTTTCTGAAAATAAACAGAATTAAAGTGAAAACCAGAACAGTACAAAGGTAAGACAGAAGCGGGGAATGGGATTGCTTGCAGAGTTGGTAGGTATGTGTAGATTAAATCTTGCAGAGGTAGTAGGGAGCTTCTAGCTTTTGAGTTTTGGTTACTGAGTTGCCATGATTTTGTCCTTAGCCACTGGTTTCCTTTTTCAGAGTTGTTTTTTATTTGACTTGTAGGTGAAAGGAAAACCATTGTGTCCTGTACTCGAATCATTAACAAGACCATGACACTGGTGAATGACAGTGACTGCCAGCGAGTGAATCGCCCCGAGCCCCAGGTCAGGAAATGTAACACACACCCCTGCCAGTCACGGTAAGGAGTTAAACAATAATAAATTCCAATATCCTTTTCCTTCACAAATCGCCCATTTCCAAAGCCTCCAACTGGTGAACATGGTGAAAATATCTATAAGTATTGGGACACATTGTTAGCCACAGGAACCAGCTGTAATATTCATTTCCTTTTATGGAGCAGGTCAGACTTTCATTACCTCAGAGTCCATTTAATTTGTGTTCAGTAAGGCCAGATTCCATGCAAGCTGCCTTCATGCATTGTTTGGGAATGGTTTTCTTTTCCCCTTGGCTGCCTCTTGGGTGACAGAGCAACCTGCAGTATGAAGTCAGACAAGAGAGCAGTGACTGGATATCTAACCTTTTTTATCATTATTCAGTACAGAATAGGGTCTGATGAATTGTCGAACAGCGCCACAAAAAACCTTGCAAACAACTGACAGCCTTTAAGCTACTATAGCTGACTTGCTGTGTTACCTGCCCGGTCTGTATTAGCATGGTTCAGAATGGAAGCCTCTAGGTGATGAATGTCTCTTCTTCATATGAGGTTTGTACAGCGTTTAGCAAGACCTGCATAGTTTTGGAAACATACCTGAATCTTGCTGAAGTCAAGAAATTAGGATGAAACACATTTTAGATGCTTTGCTCAGAAGGGTGCTTTTCTGCATCAGTAGGAGTAAATAAAGATCTAATAGTAATAAGCGCTAAAACCCAGTAAAAACTCTCTTTTTACTTTGGCAAGCACTTGCAGCTGAATTGATTTTGATCTGTGTTGTATAAAACATTTCTGACCAAAATGACAAAACACAGGAAGGCAAATTAATTTGTTCAGTTTGCTAACAAAAAAGTTTACTCTTGCTTCACAGTAATGTTTAGCATTGTAGAATACTGTAGGGGATCCAGTTTTGATAGTAGAACATAAAATCAATCTAGAACAAAGCTCAACAACATCTAAAAAAGCATGTTCAAAACAACCTGCTAGCTGTTGCATCTTGTATAATCAGACGAGCCAGGGAAATGCACTTCCAAAGCTAATCCTCCTGGCAGAAACAATAGGGAAAATGAGAAACAGCCCACTTCCTTCTAATTAGACCTGCAGACCTGCACTCTGATTACAGTGCCTTGAAGCAGGGAAATCCAGTGTCAGGTCATCCATCAATAAGGCTGTTTCAGGTTTGATTTTCTGTCTGCATTGCCTGTTATTGCTGCTGTACAACATTGTGGCCACACTGCTTTCAGTGGTACTGAAAGGTATGATGAGATACCCCATGTGCTTCTAGGTGTGTGAGAACCAAACTCCCAGTGACTTCAGGGAAACAACTGTCATTTCCATGAGGAAGTTTCCTAAATTCAATGATGCTGGGATTTCTGGCATGTCATTCTTTCAGAAAGACAGAAACAAGGAGCATCTGCTTTTGTTTCTGCCCTGCCCCGTTTTTCTTACAGACCTTTTGTTAAGCCATTAAGAGGAGACTGGTGTGAGCTCGGGCAGGTATATGGAGAGGTTCCAAGTGGTAGAGATGAAGAAAAACAACTTCTAAAGCTCTGGAAGAAGGTTGCAGCTTCTGCCTCTGCTAGCTGAGAGCAACAAAGGGAGGTCTTGGCCAGCAGGTCTGATAGAGCCCTAAGACCCATAGTGCTGTTTCTCTATGGGATCTCCTTGATCCTGAGCCCTTGGTTAAGTGTCCTCTTTGTTGCACACTTTCACCAGACATTGCTGCCTTTCCAGTGGGTTAGGTTAAATCACACAAAACCTCCCGAGAGAGGGATACTCTGTTCTTATACCCAGATTGTGTTTCCTTGGGGATTCAGGCCCAGCCCTTAATGTTATTCCAAGGTATCTCTTCTGTATGGAGTTACCAGGCAACTTATAGCCCCATTTTCCCCAGGAGCAGTTGGCACTGGCACCGTGACACTCTCATTGCTCCTTTTCTTTCAGAGCACGGACAGCAAGCACCAAACATGCTTAGTACCCAGAAAGGCCACAAAATCCTTGCTGATGATCTGATAGACCACAGTCCCTCACTGCCTCCGTGTAGACTACACTTTCACACTTAACATGCTTTTAACTGGAAACATTTTCAGAAGCACATTCTCTGTGCCTCTGTAGAATTTAAATTTCCACTTGCGTTTGCCCACCCAGATATTAGAAATGCATGCTTAGCATATTCCCTGACCAAGAACATCTTAAAGAAACCATTCTCTTTCACCATGTCAATGTTTTTCTTATGAACCCTGAATTTGTGTTAGGGTTTCGAGTAAAATTATTGTAGCATCTTGTTACAATAAGGTCCTTTCCCATTTCTGCTCAGACCTAAACCCTTTACCTGAGTTCAGAAGGAGGAACAGTGCTTTCCTTTCTGTAGTAAACCTGCTCTGTTTTGTGAGATTTGAACTATATTTACATTTTTACTCAAAACTTAAGGAGTATTTATCTCTAGAGAAGGGTCTTATGGCCATCTGGGTCATAGGACACTCAGTCTCTGTTTCTCTTGTGGATGTTCTGCGTGACTTGAATTCACCATCCCACGCTGCCCTTTGCTTCCTCTCTCAATCCATGTATAATCTGGATTGCAGACTCTTTGGGATGGGGTGAGATCATGTTGTGTAAATGGAGGAAGAGGAGGAGGCTATTGCTGTTGAGATTATAATAAAAGTACAAAATAAAAACCCACATCAGATATAAAGTGAACTGGAGGAAAAGAGGGTATGATATTAATAACAGTGTCTCTCTCCCAGCACGATCCCAAAGTGCTTTGCAAATTATATATCCCTTTGAACTTCAGCCACCTCTTGGGGGAGCCAAATAACGTGGGGCAGGGGACAGTAGTTTCATGAGGCCAAGCAGAAGATTAGAAGTCTGCAACTGCAACACAGCACCTCAAAAATGCAAAGCAGGATTGAAAAAAAGCGTTGGATACACTGACATGTTTTAAAATTAAACGTCAGAGAAGAGAATTTTCTTAAGGGTTTTGTTGAAACTGGCAAAAATAAAAGAATCTTTCATTCTTTATTATTGTTACTCTTTCACCTTTTAAAAAAATGCCTCTTTTTCTTCCTATTTTATTTTTTATGTTCCTTGACCCTCTTTTTCCATTAAATTCTTTACAGCTTCCTTTCCTGTCCCAACTGCACCCTATTAGCACCTCTTTATTCTAATCCTTTGCCTAGCTCTTTAGATATTTTTTACAAAACCCTGCTGTAACCAGATGGAATCTGGATTCTTGCATGCGGTGCGTATGGGTTGTTTCCAGCACACTGAACACCAACCCAAATATATAGGCAAACCCAGCACTCATGTTGGCACAAGACTCAGAAATCACAGATCACATCAGCTGTTATTACTGAAAACATAGGTCGGCCAGTGGCCACACACTTCAACATGCATGGTTGAGTCTATGAATATGAAACTGCTCCCCTCTAATGCAGGAAAAGAACCAAAACCACATGAAATTTCCCAACTGTTCGACTTGTAATGGCCTATATGCAAACACTCTTAATTTTCCTCCTTTTTGCTGTAATAGATTTTAATAGAGGTTGAGTTCTTTCAGGGACCTGCTGAATATGTGGTGTTCCTACACAGATGCTTAACAGCAGCATAAAAGCCAGAAATCCCTTCCTTCATCTACTGAAAACCACAGGAGACCTGAACCCTTATTTTCACTGTTTGGGACATGAAAGTATCTCCTGAGTCCAAGGGTTAGTTTCCTGCTAACTTGCATACCAGCAGCATGTAGAAACTGATTTAGCTCCAGTCTCCTTCCCTCACTGGAAGGCTCTCCTATGACCTTGCTGTTCAGGTGGGTCAGGATCTTTTATTTCCAGCCTTAATTTGTCATTGTAATTTTTCAGCCATTTGTTCTTGCATCAGCTCTGTTCCTCTGCTTATACAGTATTCCCCCCTGCTCCCCCCCAGCTCTTTGCCTTGGGCTGAGTGCCATATGATACAGCAAACCATTGCATCTCCTCCTTCCATCATTTTGCTGGGCTAAATCCATTACTTTTCCTTAACTCCTTATTGGATCAGAGACTGTACATCAATTCTTCATTCCCTTGGCCACCTTCTCTACTGGTGCTCTAATTTACATTATTTAAATTCATAATTTTAGTGTGCAGGTGGCCAGAATTGTGTGGAGAATGCCAGTCTCAGTCCAGTCTAACCCTCGCACTCATAATCTCCTGCCTTCATCAGCAGTAACTCTCCTGATACATGCTTTGCTTTTTTCATGACTGCATCATATTTGTGGCTTACAGTCATTCTAGATGTTTTCCTCCTCATTTGTTTCAACATGGGAATCCTACTTTAACACAGAAATGCTTGTTATTAGTCCCTAAGCACACAACCTTGCACTGTATGCTATTAATTTTCATCCTATCTCTGTTATTGCAGCACTCAAGGTTATTCAGTTCTTCCTGGATGACTCCTAATCCTCTGTTGTATAGACTTTGTATTGTCAGCATTTTCCCTATTTTTCCTTCTTTTCGTGCCAAGGTCATTAATGAACATACTAAATTAGATCGAATGCAAGACAGATCTTTCAGGAAGTCCACTGGTAACTAATCTAGATTCCCTTCATACCTGATACTCCTTCACAGCACTACGCTGCAGCCAGCTCTCACCTACCATAGAAATTACACATTGATATCCCCGTTTCCCAGCATATCACCAGTTCCTCCAACTTAAATAAGCAAAAGGAGGTTTTTACTGATAACCAAATAGATTAAATCTGCCACGTTTCCTTTGTCTGGAAAAGCAGTTATCTTAATCACAGAATGCAGCCAGTGAGTTTTGCCTGGAGGAAACCTATGTTGCATCCATTTACCACTATGTCTTTGATTATTGTTTCCCTCCACATTGGCTCCAAAACCTGGATGCTGCTGAGGTCAGTTCTGTGGTTCCATGGATCACTTCTTTCTTTCTTTCTTTCTTCTATTCCCCTTTCACTTCTCCATCTGTGGACTGGAATCCAACACTGTGCTTTCCAAGCGTTCATGTACCCCACTGATAACCACTGGGGAAAAAATGAAGCCAGTTACAAGAGCCAGCCAAGGCCTCAGCTGCCTCAGCATCTCACCAACCTGCCCAAAAGGCTAATGATGACTCAAAGCATAGTGCCTCATTGTGCGATGGTTGATGGTGCCCATTGCTTTGATTGCTGGTCTGATTTTAGCTAATGGTGCTTATCTGTATGACCCTTTAGACTCTCCCATATACCTGTGACAGTGCTCTGTTTAACAGTCCATGAGTACAAAAATCAGTCTCCTTGATTCTGTTTGCACCACTTTTATTTGTGTTATCATCACAGGTAGATGGGGAGCAGAACAGTTTTGGATTTATTTTGTGAGGTGAAAAGTCTTGCAAATAGTAGAATTTTGGGGGAAAGAGAATGATGGAAAACTCCTTGAGAATGTTAGCAAATTACTTGCAGGGCTGTATGGAAATTATACTAAACTGGAGGGATGTACTGGGAGTGCTGTTAGCTGAAGGGAATGAGCTAGACATTCAAAGCTTCCAAATGGGTATGTTCTTTCATTAGTGCAGTCAGACTCTCCTGGAACCTCTACAAATGTTTATCATCCATAAGGTTCAATAGCAACAAGTTCAAAACCTTATTTGTGCCTTGTGCTAAGAAACATCTCCTTTGGTGTGCTTTGAGTTTGGTAACATGAAAAAAAAAGAAAAAAAGGAACAGCCAGGAGGAAGGTTTCAAATCATTTTAGCCTGGAAATCTGGCATAAATAGTAATGTTAGCACCCTCTGGTCCAAGGAGGCACCACGTAAGAGCTCATTTTGAAGTATTTCCCAAAACTGGAGTTGGGATCTCTAGAATCAGTTTGAGCTTAATGAATTTGCCAGGACTGTGCTGGACCCCGTGCAAGACACGGTGGCTGCAGGCGGCGGAGCCAGCGGCCAATGCTGCGCCCTGGCGGCTGCTCTTCGGGGAACCATCCTGGGCTGCCGGTGGTCGGCAGCTCCAGCAGGTCTCCGGAAGTCTTGCAGGAGGAGAAGCCAAATGCTGTAGACCAGAAAGCCTGGGAGACTTCTGGGCGCCTTTGTGAGTGGGGAGCTGATGTCCTGTTGTGGGCAGATCTGGTTAGCACCATCCACTAGAAGGAGACAAAATCACACGCATTCCAGGTTGTAGGAAGGTCTTCAAGTGCAGCAGCCAGCAATCAGTATTAGTTAGCTACTGAAAGACAAGAAGATATTTTCAAGCAAATCCAGGAACTCAACTCAATTGCTCGATGAAGCAATCTTTCAGAGAGTAAGAGAAGACTTGGGAACAGAGAGTAGAATGAGGAGGGCTTATTTGCTCCTTGTAAATGCATTTACATCAAATAATTCAAGATGACTTGCTAGAGCAGAAGTCAATTTGGCATTAGTTTTCACATGGAGTCATGAGACAGATTTCTTAGCTTTGGTGTAAACACCCAGGCTGACTTACATCACATTTTTTCCCATTATAATGTTTGACTCAACAGCCTTCTGTTTGAACATTGCTTTGTTTTAAAATGTTAAATGATCTGTGCCTCCTTGTTTTGAGGCTCTTCAGGCCAAGTGCAGTCTTTACCCACAAAGAAGGATTAGCAGGATAATCTAGCAAAATATGTAATTGTGAAATTCATTCCTACTACTGCCTGCTGTAATGCTCTTCACACTGTTTGCATCCTGTGGTGTGTGAGCTGAGGGAAAGGCACTGCTTTCTTTAAAAGGCAGGGAATGGAGCTGGACACCAGTTGCACTATCAAAGACGCACCAGCCATGGATCAGGGTAGGGGTAACTCACTGCAAAAGGGCTCTGAGAGTGTGGATACTCTGTGCCTTAGAGTAGTGAGAGAGCTGCCAGCAAGAAGGACATTCACTCACACCACGCTGAGTCCTCTGGAAGTGAGTGATCTGCTCAATTTAGGGGAGGGAGGAGGGAGAATACAATGTCTTCCATTTAAAAGATCTTCCAAAGGTGCATGTAAATTATAAAACATTGTCCTATGGCTCATCTTATAAGTGGTGGGAAATTACAGAAAGTCAAGCTGTCAAAATGATGATCACCAAAGAAAAAAAGAAACCTGTGTGAGTGAAAGTTGGCAAGTCTGTTAGCAGAATGACTACTGTACTGGAAAATTACTGAGCACTGTTTATAAAGGCAATCAGACAGGAATGTTAGTCTTGGAGTCCTACTTTCGACATCAGCAGCTGTATTATTCTACTAGATTCCTTGTACTTTCTTCCAACAAAAAAAATCTTCTATGCCTGGGTGTGGCACAACCTGTTCCCAAAAATCAAGATTCACCTGATTATTTTGACCCCATCTCTCCACCATATCTCAGTATTGCAGGGATATGGTGAGAGTTTCAGAAGCATGTAGGGAGAGAAAGGTAAAAGAGTGCATGTATTTCATGGCAATCATGAGTCCATTTGTAAACAGTGTTTTCCTGCTTTTACATATTCAAGCACGAACCTAGTTTGATAGCTGTAAGCAGAAAATATCTGACTGTCAATTCCACATGACTGATTCTCAAAAATCTTTTCCAGATCTCCTTGCTAAAATTATCCAGTGTGAAATCTGGCCCCATTGCAAGTTGGTCTGAGTTTTGCCTAACATCACTAGAGCCACAGTTTCACCCAGGTGAAAACTAAGAGCATCTTTAACATGATTTTGCACAACAAACTGGTGCTAAAGACAATCAGTCCTAACTAGACATGGAGTTATTCTCACCTGTACATTAGTACAAGAATATATGTTAAACTAAAAGATATGCAACAAAATCTGTTAGGAAGAGAAGCCTCTGATTACACTGCTTTAGATTAGTTTCCGTCACAAGTGCTTTTTCGAATTAGTTATGTCTTGTACTAAATTTCCTCTGATGCTTTATTCAGCAGTAGTACAAGCTCTTAACTGGTTGTAGTTAAAAGCCAGTTCTAAACAGACAGATTCCATAAAAACAGAAAAAAATGTGTTAATTGCAAATGTGTCTTTGGTCACTTCCAAGCTATTGTTGTGAAAGCAAGGAAATTAATTTCACTGAGGCATTGGGGAGGGAACCAAAGTAACTCATCCCTATAGATAGTGTGGGTGCGAATATACTGTGGATGTTTAGTTGGTGGAATAGAACCAACTTGCCGGCACTGGTCTTCTGCAGGGCTCAAGACACAAATAACCAGGTGACATTTAATGGGCTGCAATATTTACCCTAGAACATGTAATGCCTTTGTGTTATAAAGGCTACAAATCTCTGAAAAGTGACCTCATGTCTTTTGATTGCACTCCTCCACCTCATGCTTCAGCTTTGACCCATTTCATCTTCATAGCATTTTTTCCCCAAATCCTTAGCTACAAGTCTTCATTTGCAGACCTTCATCTGCCCTGGGTTTATGTATATACTGCTGTAAACATTTTTTTTTCCCAGAAAATGTGGGAGTCTTAGGCAAGTAGGTAGAGTAGATAATTCAAGGTTAATGACTAATCCAGACCATGGAAAGATCAAATGATGAACTGAACCTCCAAAAGATATCTCAGGTTTGCTCCAGGGGCCTGCCAGATGAGTGTTGCCAAAGCAGATTAGAAGAAGAACTCCCAGTTCCTCAGCAGAGATACTGAGAGGTCAGAGGTTGAGGAAGACTCAGAAGGCAGAGATTTAAAACAGCCCTCTCAGATTGCATGTCCTGCCCATCCCAGGTTTTTTAAGCTGTAGAAAAACACACCCTTCTGGGCATTTTTTAGCTAGGAAGACAGCCACTGACTGGGTTAAAAAAATCTGTGCTTAAAAGCTCATCACTTTCTTCTTAAATCTAACCACCATCAAGGATCATCTAGCTCTTGAATCTTCTATAGAGGTAAGATTACAAAAACTAATACCATGGATAAAGCCCTTCCTGTGGTTGTAAGAAAGATAAGTGTGTTTGTCACATAAATCAGTGCGTGCTGGAAAAATGAGAGGCTCTCCAGGGACTCCAGTGAGAGCACTCACACGGTCCAACAGAAGATAGGTTATAACCTGGGAGGGAAAGACCAAACTGAAAAGAACCGTAGTGTCAAGCAATCCCTAAAATCAGTTTACAGGCTTAAAACACAACTGGAAGCCAAATGCTCTATATGATATACACAGGGCTTTAGAGTACAGCAGTTAATTGGCTTAGTTAATAACACAGAACTTGGTCTTCCGAGTTGGGAAGCTGGAATTCTTTTTTATGTTGTCATAAGAAAAATACTGGGTTTTAAAAAAATTAAAAGTAATTCTCCTTCTTAAACACATCCAGGTGTGTTCGAAAGGTATAATGACAGTGAGGAGAGGAAAATCTGTCTGTAGTGTAATTTAATGGCAACCATAATGTGGTACTATTTGTACATCACATTTTTCTTCCCTGTGTATTACTTGAGATAGTAGTTATGCTAATACCTGGCTGCACATTCCTTTACCAAATATGAAACTGGCTGGAGTTTTCATGTTTAATTGCTTGCTCCATAAATCCCTTGTCTTTCCACTTTGATAGCGATCGATGTTGAAATCTAGTTGCAGTGATTCTGTGTCTTACAGGCACTACAATGATATTTTCAGCTGCCTATGAAGGGGACTTTGGGAGAACCTGGGGGAAAAGAAGGGCACTGCCAGCACTGCATATAGGACTCACATTTACTTCTTTGCCAGATCATTTTTACAAGCCATTAAATGAAGCAGAGACTTCACTGAGAGGAGGAAGTTCTGTGGTCAAAGTGATCATCCTCTGAAAATAGCCTACTTTATGATATTGTTATTATTCAAACATTTAGTCTGTCACTTGTCTGTTTGATATGAAACTAAACCCATCACTTTAAAATAGCCTTTAATTTCTAAGTATTTTGATTCCATGTTAGCAGCAGTTGGCACGAGTAGGGCTTGTGGGCTGTGAGGTTTCAGATATCCCTTACACTATAACCCTGCCTAATTTGTAACCACTGGGTTCGGATCAGGGATGGATGTCGTGGATCTGTAGCTCAAGCTGGCCACAGATGCCACTCTGACAAAAAAGCTGGAGATTGCATTTTCACTACAGGTACAGCTTTGTATTGACTCCCTGGGTTTTGCCTCATGCCCTCTGCAATCATTCTTCTCATGACAATGATGACAATATCTTCTCTGTATCAGTTTTCCAGTTACACTCTATTGTATCTGTGCTACAGCGGCACTAACTAGAGACCACTGAACACGGTACAAACGAGGTTATTTCTCCCCTCCACAAGAGCAACAACCAACAAAATGAAAAAAGGAATTTTCCTTCCTGAAAGGAAAGTCATAACCTCACTTCTTGAGGCATCTTGGAAATAGTTGGCATGCTGCTGCTGCCCATCCTAAATGCAAGCTCACAGACAGCCTCTGCCAAGAATGTATTTTTATCTTTCTCCTCTGCTTTCAGCCCCTTTCCCTTTTTGTTTTGCCAGTAGCTGTAGATCACAGTGAGAGTACAGTGCTGAAGTGAATATTAGTTCAGTGGAGCCTGTACAGAAACCATTCCCAGCCCTGTGACTCACATTCAGCTCATAAAGCACAGTCACTCTTTCCCCCTCCATGCCCTTGTTGAGCGGTTCCTTCACCCAGATAGATAACTCCCTCCACACTTGCTCTGACAAGACAGGGCCCAGCTGATATCAAGGGAGCCTGGCTATTTATTTTCATGAACACTGATTTCTGCACTTTCAGGCTATTTTTGTCAGTCTTTCAGCCCCAGTATCCAATTACCCAGCTGGCATTTTCCCATTCCATAAGCAAAATACCAAGCACTCAGCCACAGAGATGCACCAAAACTACTGTCCAGAGAAACGCGTTTGGTGTCTCTCCAGCTGTTTTAGCCAATGGAAATTCACAGATCTGTCAACTGCTTTAATGCACAGAAGCATTTGAGTGGGGTCCTGTTCCACAAAAGACAGGTGGCCAGCCTGCTCTATCCCATCCTGCTCCAACCAAATGGCTTCTGCCTTCACTGTCAACACAGTCATCAGTGCTGCCACACCGGCTCATCAGTCATAGCATTTGGTAAATGAATTCATGACAATTGCACCAAGATGTTTCTACAAATTGTGCTGAACTGATTTTTCTCCATTCAGGAATGGGAAGATGAGAAACAGTTTGATTCATTTAGGAGAAGTTACACAGCAGCTTCAAAAGAAATGCGCGTAATAAGTTGGCACATGTCGTGGTTTACCTGGACTATGGGAGCCTTCATCAAAGTGAAATAGTATTTCTGACCAGACTTGTTTTTGAGAAGTCTTATTTGAGCCCCTTATCGTAAGAGATAACCCAGGATTGGGTGACAAGTAAAAGATTCATGGTATAAGGATACTAATCTAGATGACAGTCCTAAATAGCAGGCTAGGAGGTCAATTACCTGGTGAGAAAGGCATGATAGCCTTCCGGTGCGCAGCACCTCCACAGTTATTGTTCCAGTCTTTCACTTCACACAGGAATGCCAGTAATTACAGAGAACACGTTCCTCACTGACAGATTGCAGGAAGTGTAAAGATGGATGCTGCTTGTCTTTAGGAAAAAGATGGTCTCTTCCTACATAACTCCTAATTTGATTCTTCTTGGGCATTTTATTCACTGCCTTGTAGCCTGGCTCTAACCACAGTGGTGCGTCCAGCTCTTGCTGGAGTCAGTGGGAGCCTTGGCATTTAAATGCAATTCAGATTATCTGAGAATGAATGTGGTCAGTTATTCTCCATTTTTAAGGTGCCTGATGCCATGAACTTCAACCTGATGAGATTCAAATCGAACATCCTGGAAAATGCAACTATGAAAATCACTATGAAAGAATCTCACCAGTGGCTGTGAGGGGTAAACTAGAAGTGAGGCAGGAGATGTCTTTGCATTCTAATAGTCTGGGCTGGGGAGGATTTGAGAGTATATAATGTAAGACTAGAGGTCCTGGATGCAGGAAAGCCATCTGGCTGCAGCACCATCCCAGTCTGTACATAGTAAGTATACGTTCTCTGCACAGCTCCACGGCACAGTGAAGACGTGCATGCAGATGTAGCAGTGATTTTCCCAGATTCCTCTCAAAGGCAACAATATTTGTAAGAAAAGATCATCTGCAGCCAAGTCTCTCTTTATCTGAGGAAAAAATGCAGCCACATTGTAAAGACTTGAGGATTACAGGGAGCTATGCAGAGTTTTGTGTTGGATAGTCACTTGTTTGCCAACAACTTTCTGCTTTACACACTTCAACTCCCAAAGGTGATCAGGTGATGACAATACAGCAGCATCAAAGAATCCACAAATCTAGGAGAAGCTGCCTGTTTCTCACTGGTTTTAAGTAAAGCATGATGTTTTATGCCACCAGGTTTTTAACATTCCTCCTCTGGCTCCTTCCCAGGTGGGTGACTGGCCATTGGAGTCCCTGCTCTGCTACTTGTGAGAAAGGTGTCCAGCACCGGGAAGTGACTTGTGTTTATCAGCTGCAAAATGGCACCTACGTTAACACGAGAGACCTCTACTGCCTTGGCAACAAACCAACAACAGTACAAAGCTGTGAAGGACGGGACTGCCTGTCTATCTGGGAAGCATCAGAGTGGTCAAAGGTAGGAACTTGATTCCAGAAGGGAGCCAGAAGATGGCCATTTATTTTTGATACTGTATCTGTTAGGCTCATCTGAATCATAGGAAGATCCTTTCACTCTTGGTGCAGCGCTTATAGCATTACCAGTCTCATTCCAGACTGGCTGTGTTCTGCGACTGTTCAGCAACAGTCATTTCTGTGGGAAGCATCTTTCCCTGCTGTTCATGTCTATTTTGAAACAGTGAGCTCCTATTTAAAACATTGTCAGAGCTTTTGCAAAATATTGTTGTTAGAAATGTACTTAAAAGTCACCGAAGCTCAGGATACAAGAGATCTTGCACTGAGGAACAGTGTCTCTTAACAAACACAGTGTGATTCCATTGTCCACCTTTTTGAACAGGAAATCCTTGTTTGGCAGATGAGGTGATAGTTAAGTGAGGGTAATGTTTCCTTTCAGTAGGATGCTGTATCTGTTCATTAATGCATGACATTTGCTTGCTGAGTTCTTTCATTTCAAAGCTGTGGAGAAACACACCAAAGTTTAAGAAGTTGTCTGATAAGACTTCTGTGTGTTCTAGAAGAAACCCTTTGAGGTGATGTCCTCTTTGTTTCTTATGCCTGAACCAGCTGAACTGTTTGTAGCTGAGACCATTCTTATGGTGCAGTTCCTACCTGTTTTACTTGGGTCTTTTGTTAACAATCCCAGGTACTTCTCTCTTCTTTTTACGAAATGGAGTAAGTCAAGATACAGATGACTGACTTTTTCCAGAGTGGAAATGTTCCATGTTTGTGACCACATAACTCATTTGCAAATACGTAATATTTTTTGATCATTTTCTCAATAACTGGTTTGCTTTTCCTTTGAAATATTTACTTTTGTCATGTCTGCAATTGCCCACTCGTGATTTTAAATTCATTCTTGATCTGGCACATTTCTGCTATTATGTAGCACAGTTGACTCCAGGACACATTTGATGCTCTGCCAGTTTGAACACTTCTCATAACTAGGACTTTCTTCAGTGGTAATCGCTTTAATCCTTAACATTTTAATCTGATGTTGTGGAGTAAATATCACAGTAGTGGTATCATTTTATAAATCAGGTTTTCTCACGTATGTTTTTGAACTTTTTGGTTATACAACAAAACCCAGTTGACCACATTGATGCCTGGTCCCCCGTCAAAAATGTGTGTTTTCAAAGCAAATTCCAATGCAATCTTCAGTGTGGAAAAAATTAAGTTCCCCTTCTATTGCCAAACACTTGAGATTGTTTTGGACAAAGTTCTGCTCAACCCATTTTTAATGACAAAAATAGAGACTGTCAGAAAAAGGTGAATGTTTCTACTGTTAGGGAACTGGAGTAGAAAAAAATATGGATTTCCTTCAAATAAAGGAGCTGTGTCTTAACTGCAAAGTTGTGTTGCTCCTTTACAAAACCTCGTGGGATTTGACAAAGTAATTTGTTAATAAAATAAGACCTAATGATCCCAGCTGGACACTCAGGGACTACACATATTAATGTTTAGACTGTTGTGGAGTCTCTGTAAAATCTATATGTTAAGAAATTCTTCATGAAAACAGAGGGCTTGGAGAAAGAAAAAAACTCTTCAAGAGGGTGATTTATATGTGACCACCAAAGATCTGTTGGCAACCTTTTGCAAATGCTGTTTTGTCTAGGAAAGTATATGCAGTATTAATCTGCGAATGACTTAAAAGCTTGTGGGAAGAACAAACAGTTGGTGTTTTTCCCAGACTTGCTTGTAAAACCCACCTAGAGATTTCTCCTACTGTGAAAATACTCCCGCTTCAGTTTGATTTACTTTGAGTAAATTGGACCATTTGAAAGATTTTATATATTGTGCTTTGTAGTTTGAGATGAACGAGAGCAACCCTGAGGAGTCCACCCTGAGGGCTGAGGAAAATGATACATAATTTGGGAAAGTCTATACAACTTGGGGCAAATTCATGGCTTTTAGGTAACATCTAGGGAGCTCCAGCCTGGGATCTCTGGCACATCTTGTGCTCCAAGGAGTCCAGCAAAGCAGTTTTTGGAATTCTGCAAAGCCTAGAAGAATTCATCCCGCTATGTAGCAGAACTATACAATTGTGCTTGTTACAAAGATGTTACATCCGTAAGGAGGTCATGCCATGAGCAGCACATAGTAAATTAGTGGAAGGTTTCCCAGATTTTCAAGAAGTCACTTTGTAGTGCTCTGAAATATTTAAAGGCATGTCTGTTTGCTTGCCAGCTCATAAACGCTTGTCATTCATGTCCTTAACAAGGCCAGCAGGTCAGAACTGCCTGGATTGTGTTTTTAAGGTGGTTAGACAGGCATGCTGAGATTTGTCCATTTGATGTAATTTATATCAAGCTGACGCTTGTTTCCAGCATAGACCCCCTGGATGGAGAAGCTTCTTGGAACACGTTCAAAAGACCTCACAGAATATCTCATATCTTCACTATTTATTCAGTGTCAAATCAACTGTCTTTTCCATGCTGATCCCCCCAAGGGGAGAACTTGACATACTAGAGGAGGTTAGTTTTTATCTCAGTTGGTACATATATCATTTTTCCACCCACCTGTCCCCAATGGCTCTTCAAGAAAATTTCTCACTCTTAACCACTGCAGTGGCATGAAAATGAAGAGCAGAGACACTAGCTATGCTGTTATATATAAGTGATGTGCACTTAGATGGCTGTGGCAGCATCAGCAAATCTGTTACTCTATTACCAAACTGGTTATTTAAAACAGAAATTCTGCTTCAGTTCATGCCAGTGTCCTTTTCCCACCTAGTGTGGCCTATGAAACTGAGACAATGCTCCAGTAAAACAGAATTGTCATTGGCAAAGATAACAAATGGGTGACCAGATATCCCTGCTCTTTAGAAGTTACCTTCAAACAGCCCAGGCACAAAACCATTCGTGAATAATTTGTGCTCACTCCATGAATGTTTGTTAGAGTGCCCAAATGTTTGAATCAAGTCTTCCTTCAGCAACTGGTTCTAGCAGCTCTAGTAGGCTGCTGCTTTCTCAGAGGACTTCAAACAGTCCCTGCTTCTGCTTTTGGTGTTGAGAAGTCTGTCTTTCATCCCTGCTGATGTCAGTGCTGTGGCTAGTTTGCTGGCCATGGTTGGAAGCTGATCACAACACTGTGGCTCACTGAATAGTGTCTCTCCTGAGCTATCCCCTGTGTACATTTGAAGTTCTTTGGAACTAACATAGTGATGAGCATATGGCAAATCAAAGGGTGAAGGGCATGTATGTATTTCACATGTGAATGTGTAAGAACTGTGACTTTGCCATGGTATGTACAAACTACTGCAGAAATGTGTTTGTAACAGTGGTGTCATGCTACTGTGATCTAAAAATGCATTTATCACCGTCATTTTATTCCCATGATAGATCAAGGGATGTGCAGTTCTGTGCTGCAAATCTCAGTGTGTGCTTTTTCAGTACAAATGATGAGCTCTTAAACACAAGATTTTGTGGAGTTTTTCATCTGTAACACCAATTCAAGCAAAATGCCAAAGAATGTTGATTTCCAGAAGTGCTGTTTTTCATGCACAGACAGATTCATGCTTTTCAAATTACTCATTTATTTTGGAAGGGGATTAGATTATTGGGAGAAAACCTTACAGGTTATCAGATTTCCTCTTCGTTCATAAAACCAGCTTTTCCTTTTGGGTATGATACCAAGATAAAAGTTATTATTTCTAGGCATCATGTAACAGTAAACAAATACTTGTTGTTTTGCAGTGCTCAGCAGACTGTGGCAGAGGGATTCAGAAGAGAACAGTGACATGCACAAATTCTCAAGGAAAATGTGATGCAGCCACCAGGCCAAGAGATGAAGAAGAGTGTGAGGATCACACAGGCTGTTACGAATGGAAGACAGGCGATTGGTCTAAGGTAACAGTGACCACTACCTGGCATTTCCTTTCTGAGTACAAAGGTGTTCAGAGTCTTGTGCTTCCATGTGCTGTCTGCATTAATTTGCAGTTTAGATATTTGGAAAGGAAGGGTTTAACTGGTTTTGATTGGAGGTTTTGCTGGGATTTAAACTCTCCCCTTCTGCATTTATAACCCAAACATTGCAACACAGGCCCATGGATATAACCCAGCCAGTTTGAGAGAAGTGTATTCCAAACAGGATAGAAATGAATATTAATTCAGTATTAATAGTCCAGTCCTAGACTTATTCCAACCACCTGATATGAAAAAAAGCCATGAATTTAAAGGCAAATTTAAAATCCAGGGCTGGATTTTACCTTCACTTAGGCATGTCTGAATTTAGTTTCTCCAGTGACATTAGTAATTCCTGAATGCTGTGGATTAAATGAGTCTGCTCTGTATGTACACCTGATCTTAAAGTAATAGGTAGTTTTGCTTGGAAAGGAGGCAGTGTGAGAAACTCGGCCTTTGCCAGTGTTGTTCATAAAGCATCCTTTACGTTACTGACTTCATGTTTGCATTAAGAACTAAGGAATATTCCCAGGAATATTATATTCCAGTTTGGTTTTATCTTATCTTTGTAACTGTACTGTTCTTTAAACAGAAAGTCTACTTTGTATTCTGGAATGTACGGCATTCGCAGAAACCACTGGGATACAGTAGTTGCATTTTGCTTTCCAAAAACCCAAACTCCAGAAAGCAAAATCCAGCAAAACAGAGGCCCATGATGGGCAAATTGGCTTATCTGTGATTGCTTTATTTTTTTTACATTGTGATTAGGAATTACAAATACTTATAGATATGCTCTATCAGAGACACATGAATTTACTGGTGTCACTGCTGGAGAATGCATTAAGAACCTGCTGCGTACAAAAGGTTTGTATTTATGCTGAGCCAGGAATTTGTGTCACAGAACGTTTAGAGCATTGAACATTATTTGTAACCTGGCACACAAAGTCCATGCAAAGTGGCCAAAACAAACAGTTCCTGTGTGTTAACAGGTGAAATAACAATATTTATTTATTTATTTGTGGAATTTGAAAACTTTTGGCATACAAATTGACCCGGATTCTCTTTATAGGGAGGAATATGAAAAAATTATTTATTCACTGATTAGAGAGATTGAATGTTCAGCATTGTATGAATGGTTCCAATCTGATAAAGATGTTGGCTCACTGATAGAAAGGCTGCAATCATACACAGGTCACAGTAAGTAGTGTTGTTGATGGATTTAGTGTCAGTATGTGAGCAGGACGGGATCAGTGCAAAATCACTTATTATTTGCAGTTCTTTACACGGGATCAGGGTCCTCCCCATGCAAAAGGGCAGGAAAAGCTTATGTGCTGCATATATGGCCTGCTTCTGTCTGCAGAGAGCTTGTGCCAGCTCTCTGCTTCTCAGGAATTCCACGCAGTGTGAGTCCAGCAGGATGTTCTTGGACTTAAGATTTGGATTATAATGCGCATTTAAAATTCTAGACGTATTGGTTAATTCTGACCGGACACTTAGATCACACAATTAGATTCTTCTTCTATGAGTAGAGGGACAAACAAAAGGCACCACTGGATGGCTAGAAAATGGTATGGGTAGATCTGAAGAGAGTGCATTGTCCCAGAAACCCAGATAGTTCTAATGCTTGGTGTGGAGTTCAATTCTTCACAAATCCTGAGAGCAAGATTTTCATCATGGGGATCCAGAAGGTTTAATGCAGGGCTTAGACTTAGGGGAAGAGCCTTTACACCTATCAGCAACTCCTCTTTGGTGTTGTCCAGCTTAAAACAGTTTCTTGTTTAAGGAGAAACACAAAGTCTGTGGCAGTGAGATTACAGTGAACTCTTTAAAATTCATACTTCCAGGGCAAGATTCCATTGTAAAACATTTGTTCCCAGTGCTGTAAAAATCACTGTGAGAGAGAGCTTTGTGCTGACTAAGATGGAAACTTTTCCTTCCAAACAAATTGATCTCAGAACAAGCAACAACTTTCTGCAATTAATGCATTGTGCATTTGTTACTTATTGTTAAGAACCATCAGGGAAGCAAGATTTAACTGACAGCAGTAATTATCACAGATTAAAGTAAGGGGCTTTGATGCTTTATGTGCAAACAGCTTGCATGGTGACTTGGCCTCCAATCCTTAATTTCTCAAACCAAGATCATTTGAAGATACCAGGAAGTCATGTAAGAAAGAGGCAAAACCTCATTTAAAAAGTCAAGTCCAGAATCAACTTGTAAATAAACCAGGCTGCTTAGGTAGTAATGACAGACTGTTATTTATATAGCAGTCATAGTAGTATTTATAGAATACACAGGCTCTGTGCATGAGAAGACAGATCACTTGCCTAAGGAGCTCCCAACCCTATATTAATAACTCACCTCACATCTGACAGCAATGAATATGGTTATCCTATATAAGATCTTGGATCCTGTTGCATTCAGAAGGTACAAGTGTGGGCAGCAGTAAAATCTCCAAATCTACACCAGACAAGTTGGGGGTTTACCAGACCCTGGATCCACTACTGTACAGAAGAGGTGAGGGCTGAAGGCATGGCCATGCTGATCTTTAACCTGACCTATCAGCCAAAACCTTGTCCACTGGCCTTAGTAAGGGCTCTGCACAGGTTGCTCATTCCCCCTCTGAACAGGAATTTTATTCCATTTTCTGTCAGGTTTATTTGCAGGTAGTCCTTATCCTGTGTATTATCGCTGTGGAAAGCATTTGGAGCTAAATGAGCAGATGCAGCAAGCAGTCTTGGCTCTGATGTTTGTAAATTCCCAGTGTATTTGCAGAATATTTCAAATGTTGCATGAGGAACTGATCTCTCAAGTTCACTTTGCAAATATACAGGTCTGTAAAGTTATTTCAAGTGTCTTTGAGGTTACCTTTGTCAGTCCAGTGCTTGAGATTAGCAGACTGTGTTATTCTAAAACCAGAGTATTGTTCTGTTACTAGTAACTATGAGTAACCTCTATTACCACTGCTATTAAACTTGCAAGTTCTCTGCACTACTGCAACTTTTCTTTTAAACCCCTTATCTTAAAGAGAGATTACTATTATTAGCATTTAACACAAAGGCAGCATTGATATTATGAGTCTCATAACTAAACTGTTCCTGGCCCAAGAGTCTTTTAACCTAGTAGAAAGACAGATTGCACAGTAAGAGACCCAGTGAAGGTGTTAACCTGCAATCACGTTTTTTATTGTTGTCTGGATTGGATTCTTCAGAATTACAATTCATTATATCATCCTTTTTTATATATGATGCAATATACAAGTGGGAATCCAAGCCATCTCCCATTCAATCATTTCTTCCAAAAGGAAATTCCACATCCAGTTTGCATTCAGTTAAGGAAACAAACATCTCATACACTCTCTCTGCTTTGAAATAGTTCCTTCTTGTTTGAAATCTGAGCTGTTAAATATTCTAGCACTGTAAGTATTCATACATTTTTGCTGCAGTTGTGTGAGGCAAAAGAACAAACCTGGGTTGCTCAGTTTCCCAACACTTGCTCGGGCTCCTTGGCTGCTGAAAATACGCCTCTTGATGCTTTAGCAAGACAGTAGTTCATTCTTTCATGATGAATTGTACTTTGCTGACAAACTTTTTGTCAAGGATTACATTCCTGTGAAGAATGCAGGCAGCTAGTGAACAAAATGTCTTTATGAATGTGGCTCTCCGGGAAGCTTAGCAGGGGACACAGCCTGAGCCTGGACCATTCGCCTGCTCTAGGCTGTGCTTGAAGGCAGCAGACTTCATGTTGACTTCCACCTTGACTCACACAGTTGAAAACATATGTCCCAAATGATGGGGGGGTTGCACTGCTGTGGGGAGATGCAGGCTTGATGCATTGGCTAGCTATGGGGGTGACAAAGATGAGTTGTGCTTGAAGGTGAAGAGCACCAGGGACTGCTTTTTAGCTACCCAAAGCTCCCCCTATGTCCTCAGCTCTCTCGCCTTCTGCTCTAGTAATAACGCAGCAGGGAAAGCACTTAGGTGCAGACATACAAGCCAAAGCTGTATTTTTTTAGTTCCTTTTCTCCAGTTGGCTTTTGGACTCTTCTAGGGTATAACTGAAGAGGCAGGATTATACAGCAGGAGCAATTCTCCACAATATTTTAATGTATTCTTCCAGTTTTACTTACTTGTTTCACTACTTTATACGCCTTAACATACTCTATTTTGGTCCTGTGAGTGAAGTACTGTATTTTGAGCCAATAGCACAGCATGGCTCAGGGTTCCCAGTTTCATTGGTTTTTTTACTATTCTCCTTTTAACTGGTATTATATCAAGGAAGGTAGAATTACAGGTGGGATACACTCACTCCATCATTAGTGCTGGCTTTCACAAGGGTGCATTTTCTGCTTTGTGGGTAGAAGTTTAAACATGCAACTTCTGTCCCTCAGGCAACAATTTAGCTCATTAACCTATTATATTACATTGCCCAATGAAAAGATTTTTAGAAGAAGATACATAGGAGCCTTGTAGTATGTTGGCTTTGCCATATTTTTTCTTAGCAGTTACAGTAGGTGCTGTGTAAATACTAAGGCCTATATTAATCTCGGATAACCCAATGTAAATCCAGGGTAACTGTCTTTCATTCTTCCCTATAACCCACTGGCCGCAAGCCAAGGATCTCACTCAGCACAGTGTGTCAGATATCAGTCTCTCTTACATTAGTGTAAATCCAGATTAATTCAGCCACTTAAGTTAATGCAGGCATATGCCAATGCCATGCAGATCAGAATCTGACCTGACAGGCTGTGTGAGATCTTTGGGTCTTGTGTAAGAAACATCACAGATTCATGCTCTCAGGTGAAAACAGAAATATATGACATGTCAAGTTGAGCTTCAACTAAGAGAGAAAGTGGAGGAGAAATCTTTCTCTACCACTTCATATCTCCTGTAACCACCTCACGCAGCATTCACTGGATTCAGAAAGATTGTACACTCCAAAAACTGGAAAGCACTAGTAAGGATCAGCTTGGCAAAGCGTTATGTTGAACAATATTCATGTTGCAAATAGTGTCAGTAGTGATAAAGCACATCTGAAAAATTACCTATAGCCACCTGCCATCCCTGGACATCAATACTTGCCAATTTCTTTACAGTATGTTGCTCAGTCTATGAAATACTGGCTATGGGTTCTCATCCCAGGAGAATATTAACAATAGGCAGGAAAAAAAAGATCTAATTTCCTATATGAAAAATACTGGGTTTGTGCCAGACATTGAGGTGTTTCATACTGAAGATCAGCAGTCATTCATCACAGTGGGTGGTAACAAGGATTTTGTAATTGCAAATTAATTAGTTTGGCAAGATTGCAGTAGACTCTGTTCTCTAAGAGATAAAACCTCTGGCTTTGCAGTACACCAACAAACACATTTGAGTTGGTTTTTGGTTTGGGGCTTTTGGTTTTGCTTTTTTTTGCCTCAAAATATACAATCTTCCAGTGCCAGGAAGCATGTTTTCCGACTTCCAAATGTTTGGGAACATCAGCAAAATCTTCTATATGCCTCACTTTTAATGATTAATTCACATTACATGATAAGAAAAGTAAATCAAGGACAGCTGTGGTTTGAGAGAGATATTCAAAGCTGTTATAAATATAGAAGCAAACTGTCCTTTGTTCTAACATTCATTACAAACTCATGGCTTGACCCACCATCTGTTTCTGATAAACTATGGTCAACTTGTTAATTCTTCATAAAGGTTATAACTAAGTTCATCTTCTCCTACCTTGGAGAAAGTAACTTTTCTTGCTGAACTGAAAGCTCTGCAGGAAGGATGGTTGCTGAACGCTGCAGTCACTCATCACAGCTGACAGACCCTTTCCTGCTGCTTACTCACCTTGGCTCAGCAAACAACTTCCTGATTTATGGCTGCTCGTGTGCATTCAGCACCACAGCTAGAAACTGACACTGCAAAATTATCTACAGGCCTCACTGATGCAAATCAGTTGTTCTCCAGAAGATGATAGAGCTGGATGTGACAGTAATGGACCCAACAAGCTTTAGTATTCAAACCGTCTGCTACTGTGGTCTTAGGCATGACCAAGAGTCAGAGCGTCAGAGTGTTCTAAGCCCAACATGATCAAAGCCTTTCATGCCAACAGCTAATCTCAAAACACCCCTTGAATGCCACCTCTTTTATTCTTTGATTCTCTGACCCCACATTGTGAAATGTCTTTAGCTATGGTCAGAGGTGTAAATATCATATAATGGCATTAAAACAAGGTTGAGCCTCTGCCTAGACTTGGGCTAACTGCCAGCCCCAGTTGATGCAGCTGTAGTTGGAAGCCTAGGCATGGAAAGTGAAGAGACACCAAGTACAGTGCTGGCTGGCCATGTCACTGCCCTGGGGACTGTAAGCTACAAGAACCAAGTCCTCCTCGTGCCTTTGAGGAGTTTCTGGGGACATCCATAGGACAAATTGTTTTGATGGTTCCTTAGTAAAGGAGAATTTGCTACAAAAAGACCATATTAATCAGTGTTTTGTTTGAAGTGGAACACGTTCTGTCACACTGTTATTGTCTCATGTTCCCATACAGCCTCCAGTGATCCTGTTAATTGGAAGAATAACTTTTCCTTTTTGATATTTTTTATTTAAAAGCCTAGCCCATTAAGTGCATTTATTTATTTTATTTTATTTGTTGGAGAATTAAAGCCTCCCACCAAGATCAGTGGATTGGAAATGGAATTCCATCCTTACTATTTTACTCTCTTTTTTTAACGTGAAAAAGAAGAAAGCCTGAAAGGCAAGTCTGTTCAAATATTGGCATTTGATTTCTCTGAGTTCTTCTGAGATGTTTCAGTGGCTAGGATCATATTTGTAAAAATATGAAGAGCAAGTAATTCACCATTTAAAGTTCGTACTATTCATCTAAAGAAGGTTTTACCCCTTGAATCCTTACAGCACACAACATTATCACGCGCAGGAACTCCTACAATTTCGCAGTCTTTCCAATAGCCTTTTGAGATTTATAATGACTACTGAGGCATCAAGGTGACAATCTTCCAGAACATCTTTGAAGAACAATTAGTATCAGCCTGCTGGTGATCCCTGTTTGACTGTGCAAAAAGGTGAAATGCAGAGTTAGTTAAGGTTCACACATTTCAAGGCTGAGTAGCTCCAGAGAATGCTCAGGCAGGACTGAGATGATGGAGATGAGCGGCCTCTTGCCTGGAGTTAAGTAATCCTAATGAAGTCCTCTGTTTAATTACCTTTTAAAATAAATTGCATTTAGGTAGCATTGATCATTAACTGGTGAATAACTAAAATATATGTTCAGGGGAGCTTCAGTTCCCAAGATGTTCTTTCAGGCTAACATCTGTGACAGGAGCCAGTGTGGAACTATAGCTCACGTAGCCCATACAAACATTGCTCAGCATAAGCGGCACACACTGCTGTAGAAGTCATTCTCAAGCAGGCAGCTTGAGTTATGTGATCCCATGGTTACACAGTTGACCATTACTGTATAGTTTACTTAAAATTACCTTGATTATGCCTTTTACATAGTGTTTTTCAGCATCATTTCCTTGCGGTTTTTCAGGTGGAACAAGCTATGGAGTATTTCCATTTTGTACCTGCCACAGATCAAATCATTGCACGCACACTGTAGGTGGCATGCTACAGGCAATACCGTATCATTCACATCTCTGCTGGGTCCTGTTCTTGAAATCCAGTTTGAAAGCTTATGAGAAGTAAACTCTGCCTGATTGATATAATGAATTAAAGGACATTTCCTCATTAGCATCCACCTGGGCTGAATTGCACAAGTACTCAGGGGCATTGTCACTACCCAGGATATTCATGCATTCAGCTTTTACTCTCTGAACTCTGTACACAATGGAACTTTTCAGAATAGCAAAGTCAAGCTTAATTATGCAGTGAGACATGCTGGATGTACTGGTCAGGTCTTGTTCCTTAGGGTCATGCAGTTTGGAAGCACAGCTGTAGGCAGTTTGCAAAGATTGCTTCTCTCTTTTCCTTCTAAGATACTGTCACATCAGCCATGAGCATTTTCTGCTATAATTTATTGTTTCTTCCCATAGTGAGTCAGAAGAGTATGCATTTTTTTTCTTGGCTAAATTAAACAAATCAGTCACTTCACAAAAGTTTCCAAATGAAAGATTGTTGTAAGCAAGACCAGATACGTTCTCTTTACAGGTCTGGGGTTCCAAAAGAAGAAAGGTTTCAAAAAAAAGAAAGGAAAGAAAGAAAAGAACAAGGAAGCTTGAAAAACAGCTTACACTTTGCTTTGGGCTAATGAGATCTTATCAGTGAGAAGACAGAAATTTCTTTCTTTAGCATGATGCTATGGTGAAAGTTGACCTGGTGTTTATGAAAGTGCATTGCATGCTGCTTTTCAGCTAGAAATGGAGAGTTTAAATGAACGATACTCATAAAAAGCCTGATGTTAAGGTGTGGGGAGCGCTGACTTTCAGAGCACACACATGATTACTATTAAGGTCTCAGGAACAGTGCAATTACAGGACCTTTGTCATTTATGTCGGATGCTGTGTTAGAATGTTATTAGTAGGAGCTTGCTTGCTTGCTTTTTGACTTTCATAGAGGCGAGAAATAAGACCCTTGGGGGGGAAAAACACTCTACCCTATCCTAACGCCTTGAAATACTTGAACTCTGAAGTCAGTAAAGCATGACTCTGTCTCTGCATATAGGAGCTTTAGCCATAGTGTTATCCTTGGCTTCAGCAACTTTCAGCAAACTGGGGACAAACCAGTATCTTTAAATATCAGATGACTGCAGACTGATGAATAAAGAAAAAAACCATCTTGCCTTCAGCTTAGTTATGATGGTCATCTTGAACTCTATCTCCCTCCAACAGATCAGCTTTCTAAATACTGGAGTACATTCAGGGTTAGCTGAAGGGATGCTATGACCTTCTGCTGGAAAAAGCAAGTCTCTTGCAAAAGACTAACATCTATCTCTTAGAGGTTTAGAAAGTGACATTTTTAAAGGTGATACATGGTCTGAATGTACCCTGCCTAGCCAGCAGCCCTCAGCTAAGGCATAAGCTATGCTTCATTAACCCATTCGGTCCTGAACAGATCACAGCCTGTCCTCTGTAGTGGTAAATCTGTACGTTTTTCTGTCCCCATTAAGCCTCAACATAGGGATTCTTTGGACTGGTCTCTCTTACTGTTCCTCCATCAGCCCAACAGCAGCCCTGCCCTGGCTTCATTCATTCCTATTCCTCTCTCTTTCTCTGGTTATCTTTTGTAGATGAGGAGTTGATGAAGCCTCTGACGGATCCCAGCACTTACTGTAAATTCATTCTATTTTAATACCTAACATTCTCCTGAGGCATTTGCTTTCAAAGCAATTAGACATCTGTCAGCACCTTTGGTAGATTTCAAGCTTTCATATCAGTATCCTAAGGTGGAAATAGCATTCCAGTTGAAAAATCATAGCTTGGTCTTAAGGTTGGAGTTTTTCAGTGAGTAAATCTTCTTTAAGCTGATGAATGCAGCTGCTGCCTTGACAATTTGTGAGTTTATTTCCTTCTGGATATCCCCACTGGCTTGCATGTTACTGCCAAAGAATGTGAATGGAGGCATTTTTGTATTTTGCCTTCTCAAGCAGTATTTGAACTGGGAGTTACAAGGGCTCTTATTAGGTTCACTTTTTGCAAGCGTTCATTAACCCCCTCTTTTTTACAGTGCTGAGCAATCCTTTGATCCTTGCATGTGGGTGGATTTCCCATTCACAATGGCTATATTGTCAGTTTAGTGCATTGTGGTTCAACTCCATGAATCTTGAATATGCATTTTTCTAATAGTGATATCACTGGGAATGCCTGGTGGAAGGAAAAAAATGCCTTATTGTTTGACAGAGGCACCTCTATTCCGCCACTTGTCCAAGCCTTACTTCCCAGAGTAGGCAAGTTGCATGTGAGTTTTCTCTCGGTACTTGTGTAGCAGCTCGGGTGGCAGGCAGAGATCCACACAGCTCCGAACCAGCTTCCAGAACCAGTCCTCCACGTTCACAGATCACTGTACTCCACCACGGCATCAAAACGTGCGCGTTTCTTGAGGGTCACACCAATGCTTGAAAAGGCTTTCCCAGTTTTCAAAGTCTGGTTGTTAACAGCAGTGTAAGAGCTCAGTGTGTGACCCACTTTAGATACGATCAGCACGGTTACACTGTGCAGCACTGGAACCTCCTGGTGTTCTGCACACTGGAACCGTACCAGCTCTACAGAAGCTGGATCAGGTACTTTTGTCCCTGCAGCACAGGCCAGGCGCTGCCATGAGCAGTGCTGTCTCTTTGGCCACTGTTGGCTGCCTGGAAGTGCCTCTCTTTACAAGAAGGACACAGCACCTTTCCTTACTAATAACTTGTGTCCACGTGTGATGGTTGTACATGTCTGTATCAGAGGGCACAGAGTAAACCTAGCCCTGAAAATTGTCCTGTGGATTTTGCTCCATAAATATTTGGGAACAGAGAGACTGTAGCACTGTATTTAGCTGTCCAGAGTAGGAGAGAAGGTATTTATGGGAATTTGCTGTTCAGTTGGAGTTTGATTTTTATGCCTCTTTTAATGATGTCCTCTTTTCATAGTGCAGCATAAGTAACAATTCCCCCTTTGTATGTATTTTGTATCTATTCCTATTTCCTATTGAAATTCCTAGGAAAGAGACTATCCAAGTACAGAGCTGAAAATTTTGTCTTAAAATAAGCCAGATGTCCAACCTTCCTTTAGTTGCCAAGCCCAAAAGAGTTCAAGAAAGATGTTAAAATCTGTCTTCCTGGCTGTGAAAAACTAATTGCATAGCATAGGTGATGATCCCAGTCTCCCAGGAGAAGGAATAAAACTGCTTCGGGCAAAAACTCTGCTGTTATTTGTCTAAGGATTGGATTTGGCAGTGTCTGTGGAAAAAGTTTCATTGCTTGCCCTCCTTGCTGGTTAACAAATGCAGAGACAGGAGCACAGACAAAGGTAGGTGAGTGTTTGTGTGTTGGTATCTGCAAACCTTATTCACCTTATGAGAAAAAATGCGTATTTCTTTCTTTCTTTCCTTCTTTCTTTCCACTCCCCAACTTTGTTAAGAGCATTCATAAGCACAGGGAGTACCTAAAAGGCAGAGACAGAGATTTCAGACTCACTATATTACAATTATGTGAAGGAACCCTATGGCCTGGATGGATTATTTTATGTCTGTATGGTAACAGCTATTCTGTTTGTTGAATGGAGGTACAACTTACTCCCCTTGCAAAGAGTTTTGTGAGGATTAAGATTAGTAAAGCACCCTGAAGACTAAAGTGCCATTAAAATCCTGAGGATTAGAGGTTGCATATGACTAGTGAAGTGGAAGGGCCTAACAGTTGCATTATCAGGATAAAAATTGTTAACTTTAAATCCAGATGTAATGGCCATGACTGACTGGCTTCAGACTGGCAGAAGTCAGAGGGCACACAGTGCTGGGGAAGAGCAGAGGGACACCCAGGCCTAACGAAATGCCTAGACCTCACTTCAGGAGCTATGAAGGGGGTTTAAATAAGGAACTTTAACAATTGCTTTTTGGAATAGCTCGCTTTAGGGCATACAGTATTCAGCATAGTGCTAAATACCATAACCCTTGTTGAGGAATGAATAGACAGTGACCAAATTTTGATGTAAATTCAATGTCTCAAAATCTAAGTACAAAAAACCTCTGGCATAAACTAGTGAGTGAACCCTAAATTGAAATAATAAGAAGGATGTAAAGCAAAAAACCCAATTGTTTATTAAAAAAAAAAAAAAAGAAGTTGCAAAATACATGTAGAATTTTAATACAGCACAACTGCAGCCTCCAGAATACAATAGTCAGGTCCTGGAGGGGGCTGCACAGCTGGAAACACAGGGGTAGGCTGCACACCAGGATAGCTTAATGCCGAAGTCCAGAAAGGATCTGAGCCAGAGATTGTTCTGAATGGAGAAAATCAGTCAGTCCTAGAGAAAGGCACTGTGAGAAAGAACAGGAATAGAGCAGGTGGAATACAGGGGAAAAATTCAGAGAAAAGCAAATACGAATTTGATGAGTACACCAAAAATAAGAAACCTATTTAATAAGCAGCCATTAATGTGTGTGACTAAAGAGGCAGATAAGGGTAAAGTCTATGGGTTTTTTAACAACACTGATCCTACAACTCCTCCTACCTACATACAAGTTGTTCACATTGCGTAAATGTATTTCTGCACTGGGCTGTCTGAAGCAGGACTCCATCGGCTCTGCTTTACATGGTCCTATTAATTTGAGGTCATTTTTTCTTAGGCCTTTCAGTGATGCACACAGAAAGTAAAAGCTCCCTGTGCCTCACCCAGAACAAAGCTACACTTCTTGTATCAGATGGTCTCTGGGAAGCAGCAGGGGTTTCTTGTGATACTTCCAGAATAAAATGACCAGAGCTTTGCTGTGCTCTTCCCCCATACACAGGAGAGGTGGAAGCCTCCATGCATCCATGTGTTCTTTTGCCTCTGGCTCCTAGTCTTACAAGCATTCCACGCTGCATATACGTCCTTCATTCTTGGACTTCAGTCCAACCTCAGTGGTGCTCATCTTTTGAGCCTCTTCAATGTCTGGTATGATGTTTTTAGAAATTACAGCTCTGAGGTGATGGTGTTTTTCAGGGAGAGAGCTCCAATGCCCTGACTTTGTTCAGAAACAGCAGAGGACAGAAAACATGATTGTTTTTACATCATCCTAATTAAATCTCCTGAGTTTTCCCTCACCACCTCCTCTCCCGCATCATTCGCTTGTGTGTGGCTTTAGCAGAAATAGGAATCTTACCAAAGTCCTGCAACCCATTGTTTCTTTAATTTAAATACAAGATTCTTTTATTAACTCCAGCTGGTGCACCTCACTGTGCTCACTGTGTTTGCTTTATTAAAATTGAACAGCGTGCAAGTAGGACATTGTAAATCGCAAGTGACTGGGCCAGAGGAAGAGGGAGGGAGAGAGGTAGGGACTCTAATTGTATGACAACAAAGAGAGTATATAAACAGGCTGGGCCTCCTAGCTAAGGGAAGCCAAAACTTATGGAGTACAATTTGCAATTGCTCCCAAGAGGACAGACAAGTGCCAGACAGTTAGCAGGGATAGGTGAGAGTGAATACTTCAATACCTGATGTGTTCTCTCGTTTACTGGAACAGAGGTCTGGGCATGCGGTAGTACTGCCTGCCTCTGCTGTAATCCTCGGGTTTATCTTCTGTCAGTGCCTGGCATTGGTTATCTTGTCCGTGGAGGAAGCCTTGTTAGACCATCCAAGTCTTGGAGAGGGCTTTTAAATTAAGAGGGCTATTGGGTCCTTTATGGAGAGGGAGGTGGAAGCTGCTCGTCCGTGATTAAGCAGTAAACCTTTTCCAGCTTTGCCTCTTTGTGGCTAGTGGAGGGAATTACATCTCTGCCTGCTTGAACCTCATGGGCATCTACAGTCAATGTAGATGGACACAGAGAAAGTCCAGGCAGAAAGACAACATATTCCTTCCCTGTTCCAGGACAGTTCCCCTGCTCACAGCACTCCCTGAAGCTGCAAAATCATCATCAACATGAAGGGTTGACAGAATGACTAACCCTGTTGTTGAGTCCTCAGCACCAGCTACACACAGCTCTGGCAGTGATTTTTCTGCTGTATTTGTGCATGTGATTTGGAAGTTACTCTGCATGGACCATGTCTCACTGCCTTCTCTCCTTCAGTGCTCCTCAACCTGTGGGAAAGGCCTCCAGTCACGCGTGGTCCAGTGTATGCACAAAGTCACCGGTCGCCATGGCAGTGAGTGCCCTGTCCTGTCCAAGCCAGCGGCCTACAGGCAGTGCCACCAAGAGGTCTGCAATGAGAAGATAAACGTCAACACAATTACCTCGCCCAGACTTGGTGAGTGAGGGGTGCTGGGGGGAAGGTGCCACCTGCAAAGGACCAGGCAAAGCCCACGGTCCCAGTGTGCCAAACGTGACAAAAGTGGGGCTTCAGAGGATAGGCCAGGGTCAGAAATTAGGAAAGAACCCACAGTCAGACCGTAGGCTAAAGGTCTAATGTGGATAGGTCCTCTCTTATCCATCGATGCCTGCCTCAGACTTTGCTGGAGCACTCAGCAGTGGATAGACCTGGGAGACCGACCGGAGCACACAAATGGTGGGTGACTGGTTGACTGATCACAGAGGTGAGGGAGCTGGCAGGCATATCCTTCTCCATCACAAACACCTTCACACCCTCCTTTTACTCCTGTGAGTATAAAGTATGATAATTTATTCAGCCATGCCCCAAGTACATGACCTTGTACTGGCTTTTTATTTCCTTTTCATTTGCACCACAAGAATGTGGTTTGATGAATTAATTTGCCGAGGGAGGCAAGAGACCAGACACCCTCTTTCTGTGAACCCTTTGATTTTCTGTCACTGTCCTTCTCCTCACCCTCACACTGCTTCCCCAGTGTACCTGGCTGAGATGAGAATATGGTGATAAACTGTTTCCTAAAACACCTCAACACTGTATTTAAGAAATGTCTCTAGTTAAGAATGCTTCTGCTAATACAGAATTGTGGGAATCCATGATTTTCCACATCATACTTGCTCAAATTATAAGGGGATAAAAATATTTTTTTCCAAATACACACAGCCACAGCTCCAAGGCCAAAGCTGGTTTCTTTACATTTCACACATCATCACCAGTAAGATGAAGCTAAACTAAGCCATCAACTGTACTGACACAGCCTCATTGGTGCCTCCCATTACTTTTGAGTACATGAGGCTGGGTTGTAAACAGTGCTGCTAAGAGCTTACCAGAAAGAACAGCCTCCACCCTCTCAGCAGAGCTAGTCTTTTAGGCTAAGGCACCTCTAATAAACATGAAAAAGCAGAGCTGCTAAGAAATTGGGAACCATTTTCTAATAGCACTGTCCCATATTAAATAACAGTTAAACTAGGACTGGACTGGAAGCTTCTGAGCTGAACTCTCGTTCCCAAAAGTTTAACAGATGTTTAAAAGAATATGGGAAATTTTATTCTTGCAAATGCAGTCATACTGAGGAGCTTCTGACCTCTTTTGTTTAAGAACACAGAAAAATACTTCCCAGAGATTTTAGCACTAAGAGCATAGTGAGAGGAAAACATTTCATTTGAGAAGTAAGCCCTTAATACATGATGAGACAAGAAATCCACCCTAATTCACATTTTAGGACAAAGGAATAAAAGCTCATGTATTTAGAAGACTGAGGAGGCTCAAGTCCCTGCTGAAAGTAATCTGCAAGTAATTTGGGATGCTTTTATTTCTAAACCAGGCTTGGAATCACCGCGACCAGAAACAATGATATTTGATATTCGCAGAAAGATATGTCATTGAATGTTTTGCTCATCTTGCTTATAAACAACTCTCATTGGGTTATCTTTAAACAAAATTATCTGTTTTCTGCAATGGAAACCCCACCAAAAAAATGGTGCAGAAAAAAATTCCAGTAGTCTACAAACCCCATTCTGCTTTATCCCCACTCCAGAATGTTTTTCATCCCAAGTATAGCGTTTTCAGAAGTATCTAAGTGTGGAGTTCACCTCAACTAACTTTTACATCTGTGTTCAGTGTCCCTCAGTGAAGACACATTCAGAGGGGGGCTATTCTATCCCTCAGGCAGCTAACCCATGTCACTTCCTCAGCATGCTTCCTGTCTTACTTCACAACCTATGAGGGACCTTGGACCTCTAAAATATTAGTCCTGGCCTTGTTGTGGCTCAGTGTCTTTGTATTAGATAAAGATTCTCAGATTCATAAAGTCTATCTCAGATGTTCTTGCAAGATGTGTAATTTATTCAGCTACATCACGTTTTCTGTGCTTGATTGGAACCATAGCTTGAGGGGTGTGCTGCAGATCTAACCCCCTCAAAAAGCCCCTCCACTGCTGGCAGGCTCACAAATAACCTTCTCCCTGTTTGGGATGGCCACTTCCACTCCAATTTTTTTCTTGCAATAAGGTTTTTTTACATTGGCTTCATGTTCCTTTTTTTCTGGGGCAACTTCATTTCAGCAGATGTTCTCAAACTTTTGCTTCTTGTCCAGCTGAACGAAGCTTCAGTGAGAAACATTCCTACCAGTTCTGCTGCCATTGTTTTCTGGTGCTTGGCACAGAGACTCACAGCTGAAGACAGGATAAGAGCCTTTCCTGGTTTCCTCCAGCAGCAATGAAGAACAAGGGACTCAGGGTGCTGCTGGGTCAGCACCTTTTGATGTTCTTTAATTAGACCATTTTTCCCCAACCTTAAAGGCCACAATATTCATTTAAAAGATTTTCCAATGATCACAGCATTTATAAGGATGCTACATACCATACTATAAATCACATACTATACAAAGCACTCACTTTATGTATGCATTTTCATCAAGTGTACAGTTTTGCTACCATTACTTTTTTATAAAAGCACATGTGACTAATGATACTGTCAGCAGACTCAGGAACAGTGTCTTTGTGCTGCTTTCCCCTCTGCACAAACATTGTGTCAGTGTGAGGGAGTTTCTGCTGTCCATTCCCCCCTCTCAATAGCAGTCCTACAGTTTTTACTACACCAAGAAGTATTATTTTTACTTTCTATTAATTTATCTTTACATCCATCAAATTGGGCTTGTTTTTGCTCCTCTGCAAAAACATTTTCCATCAAGAGGATGATGGCCACTTCTGAAGGAGTGCCTTATCAGAGCACTCTCCCTTGGAGCGCACAGCTTCCCATTGACTGCTGTGCTGTCTTTATGTGCTTTAATCTAGGCCGGTGCTTTAGAGGTTTTATTCCTCTTGGCCTATTTGTCACTGAGACAAAACATGGCGGGGCTTGTGCTCCCCAGTCATGTTCTGCTACACTCTTGTAGTAAGCATTCCAAGAGCCTGATGTTTCGGTACAAAGAACATCATCTGATCTCCAGTGCTGACAGCAAGATTGGCCCTTTCTTCCTCACATGCAGGGATTTTGATCACATCTGCAGTGTGTTCTCTGGCTAATCTGCAAGTTTCTCCTTTCTTTTCTTGTCCAAAGCTGCTCTCACGTACAAGTGCACAGGCGACCAGTGGACAGTGTACTGCAGGGTGATCCGGGAGAAGAACCTGTGCCAGGACATGCGGTGGTATCAGCGCTGCTGCCAGACTTGCAGAGACTTTTATGCAAACAAGATGCAGCAGAAGAGTTAATGAACCTGTGCTACTTCTTAGAGCATTACAGCTATTTGTGTGTAAATCACGGACTAGTAGGTCTGAGTACTGGAACTTCATGAGTTGCTACAGTGTGGTGGATTCCAAAGCATACCTAGTAAGACTTGAAACTAATTCTACAGACTGCATACCAAAGTAATCCACCCATCCACCTTAAAAAAACACAAACAGAAAAAGTCATCTCAAGGAGCCAATCATTTTATGGTATTTTGACATCCTTACATTTTTCATTAATGCTTTTTACTTTAATATATTAAATCACCAGCCACTGGATGGCTTGCTACCATTAAAGAAAAGGACAAGAGTTGCAAAGTGATTACATTGACTAAGGTTATGGGTACCCCCATGGAGGAAGGCCTCTGGCAAAATAATCCAGCAAAGGTAGAGACATTACTTAAATCTTTTAATCTTGGCTTTCATCTGATGTTTTCAGTTCCCAACAGTTATCCCACTGTGGAGCAGGCTTGGAGGGACACACGTAAATGAAAAGCTTAATTTAAAGAGAGGATTTGCTGTAAAAGCCTGTGAAAACTGATAGCAGAGGATGAACATCTCTGAAATTCCTGCAGAAAACTCAGTACAATTATATCCAGCATTCCAAGTCATATATTTTAGAGACGCTAATCAGGACTGCTCTTCTTTCTCATTTTAAAAAACAATCCTCTCTCTCTTTTCCCCATAATAATAGAGTTTCTCTTATGAAACCTATTTGTTCTCTGAGCTTAATGAAATGGAAGCTTATTAACAGCCATAGATAGTTATTTTTAGGCACAAACTATTGAAATGAGATGGGAGAAGCGAGAAATAATTTCCTCAGGTAGAGCTCACTGAGAGTTTTCTTGGTCTAATCTCTCTCTAGTTTTCAGAAGTCAATCAGATAATAAGGCTGAATGCTGTGTTTTTAAGAGGACCATGAAACTGGATAGGGTTGGTACAAAACCTGGATTTGGAGCAAACTTTGTGTGAAGAAACACAAACAGCAGAACAAGTGTTTCCTATCTCTTGGCTCTTGTATACATCTGAGGTTGTGTGGCCTTTTGAGTCAAAAGGAGTCAGGGATACAAGACATTCAAAGTGTAATCTTGAGCTTGTTGAAGCCATAAGACCAAGACTTCAATTGCCTTCAACAAGGGTTAGGAGGTTAGGATTGTACTCACTGTATTTTAATGCTTCCTGTCTTCTGTGGTGCTATCAGGTTTGGTGCTATCAGATTGGTGCTATCAGAGCACTCAGCAAGTGCTGCATAAACGACACTCTCTTCCATGTCTCTGCACTTTAAACCAAACTCCTCTCTGAGATGTGAGACTTGAAACAAGAGCTCTACCCAGGGCAGAGTTTGTCCTCTCTGTTAGTCATACAGACCAATGTCTCCCTATCATACCTTGCTCCAACATGTATCATTTCCCTTGCCAGGGTCCAAGGCCAGTTGTGCAAGGGTGGTTAAGTTACAGTCCACTCTTCAGGATACAAACAGCAATTTGGATGAATTGCAGCTTTGTACTCGCTCTAGAACTGCCTGTTACTGTTTTTTCTGTGGAGATGAGTGCAGAACTAAGCCCAGCCACTAGCCCCAGCCCCTGGGCCAATCTGGGTTGCAGCTCCCACTTGTCCTCAAGTTGTCTTTGTTGCTGTTGTCTCTTTTTTCAATGCAAGAAGGAATAAGGACTCTTAGTATCTAACTTTTTCTTCCTTATTACAGTCCTTTCAATATTCAGGACCTCACTGGAATAACTCATTAGCATTTTATTAAGGGCTAAGTTTTTCAAGCACAGGAAGCTAATATTCATTAACAGACTAATAGTGCGTGGGCTTCACATTATCATCCATGCTTACTAGTGCAAATAAGCATGTGTGTGCACCAGGGTTGGCCTATATGCACAAAGGCACCTTTGCACACAGTTTTTTCTCAAGTGCCTGTCTCAAACAGATCTGCTTTCCAATGCCCCAGATGATTTTCTCTGTCAGGGAAATGATGCAAACTTGGTTTTTTGTTATACTGAATGTTCTTTTGGCATCTTATAGTCAGGATCAGACCTCCTCCTTCTGTTATTTCCGCCCTTTAGCCCAAGTGCAGAGATTGTGTAGCTACTTAGCAAATAATCAATAGAAGATGTTACTGGCAGAGGTGACCTGGAAGATTTAGACAATACCACAGCGATTTTCATTTAGGCAAATTAATATGTAGATGAACTGCTAATGAAGAAGTTCCAAGAGATCAGACATAGCCCAGAGGACTGGATTCATACTGGTAATTCACAGTGGTAGCTTTCGCCCTTGCGGGCTGTCATACCCTGCAGTGACACTGTCCTTGCTGCCTCCCCACCACCACAACCACCTCACAACAGTTTGGCTGAGATGGTCCCTGACATCCTTCACTTGGAGTTTGTTTTTCTTTTAACGGGCAACATTTGCCCACGAAGTGGCCCAACCCAATGAAACGCCATCCCCTTGCTGATCATTGTGGCATCACTAACACTCACGGTAGGCTGTTGAAGGATTTGCCATCAAAAGGCTTGGAAGAAAAGCATGTGCATTTATTTCTAATGGGAATCAAAGGCCTTTAAATAGCAGGGGTCATTTTTCCTTCTGGCGCTGATGTGTCACCCTCTCTAGGCAATAGGAGGGCTCCTAGAAAGGTGCGCAGGAGAGGGAAGATTTTAATTCTTATGGTTTTCAGTAATTGTTCACTACTTGCCACTGTCCAGAAGAGGATTCTAGGCTAATTAGACATGTGGCCTGTCCCAGTACGCTAGGTCCTGCACTTCAAAGGACATCTGGGTCCAAGTTCTCAGTCCTACCTAAGGAAACATGAATTTACAAGGAATTCTTTCGAATGTCTGAGCACTGAAAAAAACCACCTCACTTGCTCTCACAGCCTATAGATTAGTGTGCATTGACCTTTAGGGTTTTTATAATCAGAAACCAACTTTAATTAAACACTGATGGCACAACACAGCTCCATGTTATTACATTCACATGGTGACAACCTTCCCACTTTATTATAGCCAGAAAAATAATAAGAAGAAAAAAATCCAATTCTATTCAATACTCCTGCACTTCTGTTTTGTATCATTTTATAAGAGGTTTAATATGGATTTACAGCTATGCTCTGCCCTTGGTTACTACATACTGGTGAAAAGAAAGCTGTTTGTTTCAGTGTATCTATGACAATACTTCTTTTAGTTGTTCGTAAGAGATTGATGCTCTTTTGATTACAGTGGTGGTATTTCCATATTGTAAACAATACTCTGTACTGTTACTAAAGTACTGTACATTTCTAGTTGCACAATTGTGTTATTGAGTGTAGATTCTCACTAGCTCATGTATGGTGCTATTTTTTGTTGGTGGAAAAGAATCTTAGCAGTCGGTTATTGCTTGATATTTTATTATAATACAGGGATATATTCTCCATGGCAATAATATCATTTAAGTTTTTCATTACAGAGTGAAATGTATATATTTTTCCATTAGCTAATTTGCATATGTACTGTATCCATGGTAATTTTCTTTTTGGTGCTGGTTATAAATAGAAAAGATAAAAACAGTCCAACTGAATGGAACCAGTTGTAAATGAAAGCCAAGGAAAAGAAAAAAAGAGGATCATTCCATTTTGGAAAAAAAATTGAGTATGTTGAATAATAAATTTATTTTTTCCATAACAACTTCAATAAGGTTTCTGAACTTCAAAAAAATACAAAGCAAACCAAACAGCTAGCATGAAAATTAAGAGAAAGGAGTGATGCTGTAAGTAGTACATTATGCATCTGTCTAATGCTGGACTGAGACTGGGATTCGGTTAAGTCCAACTGTTTGATAGCTGTGGTAGGTGTAAAAGGTCATTTGTCAGTAGAGTTCTGGCATCTCAGAGTTCCCAGTACACTAACAAATCAAGAAATGATGGGTCTTGTCCCGGCTGGGTTGCAAAATAAAGTACAGGGAATGTTAATACCTGATGAATGCCTTGTGAGGTCTGTGGTCAGTGAGGCAACAGCAGAAAATGCCTGTCTGCAAAAAGTGCGCCAGGCTCTGTTTAGGGCATCGCCGTGGAAGGCTGAGCAGGCTGTGGGGAAGCTAAAGCTTGTGCATGAGGGGAGGGACGTTTTGTGAGTGCTTTGCAGAAAGGTTGCTTTCAATGTATGCTGGAGCTGAGGTGAAGTGGCAGCTTGCTCTGTGTTTAATGGTAGTGGCTCCATGGGCGCAACCTGATAATGAAGACTGCTGAGCATGTGCAAATTTATATTGGAGCAAAACTATCCCATCCATTGGAAAGGTATCTACATAACCTAGCTGCACACTTCCCTGGTGTAAAATAAACGGAATTACTTCAGTGCCAAGTGTTTTGGATGTCTTTGTTGTAGGCACTAGCCAGAATCTTTGTACTGTTCAGCTCCCCCCTCAGCATGGTGAAGATGTTTTCTGCAGACAGCTGCACACAGATATGCCTGTAGGATCCTCTCCCATCCTGTCTTACATGATGCCATCATCCGCATCCCATTCCAGCCCAATTCTTGTTAAAAGGACACTTCTTGGAGATGGGAGCAGCCTTAAAAACAAACAGAAGTATGGTGGATGTGAGAGTTCTCCTCCCGAAATAATTTCCAGAAATGGAGTTTATACTGATATTAAAAATAGAGCTCATTTACTGATCTCACGCTGGCTTCTTGGTAATGGCACAACACTGGTAGGCTTCCTAGTTCTCAGAGGTAGCTTTAGCAGATACTAGCCATCATACATATGACTGTTAACAGCAGCAAAATTGTAGAAACTCCATCCAAGTGTTGCTGTATATTAGCACATCATCGTGTTTGTGTGTTGCCTGGAGTCAACATATGATTGCAATTGCTGACCTGTTTAAACAATAAAACATAGCTATAAGCCTTTGGAAGCCAAAAGGCTTTATGTTAAGCTGGGATATGGCAATGGGTGGGAGGGGTGTAAGGAATGCTGTCATACATTTGGCTTGAAATTTTCCTGGTATGTGCCAATATCTGTTCTATAAATCCAGTAGGCTTATATACTTAGTTTGCCTATTTTGCATGTAGCGGTTTGCTGGTTTTCTCAGCCATGATGATTTGAAGCCATTGTCCTTCCCTGTGATTTCTGCTGTCTTTATATTTAAGACACCTCAGCCAAGATCATTAAATGCAGGTGAGGTCAGATGGCTCTGGTGCTCTGGCATAAGAATACCAGCAGGAAAGTATAATCTCTCGCCAGCTGCTAGCAGCTCAGTTCTGCCTCCACCAATTCCACCTGCTTCCTTCCCTCTCTTGCAAGCCCTGGTGTACACAGCAGCCTTGGCTGTCTCATGGTCCCTCGCAGCAAGCTGGCAGGACCCTGCTTCTTCTGGAAGGAAATTTCTCTCCAAAAAGCACAATATGGATCACCTTACCCTGGCATCAGCCCCATGCATCACCGGGAGTACTACTGTTGGAGAACCTTGCTCTGTTGGTAGAGTGAAGACGACACGTTCCTTCATGCTTTCCTCAACACCACATGTCCATTGGGAAAGGTATGTTTTCTCCTTATTGAAGAGTGTTGGCACAAATACCAATATGCCATGGAGTTCCAAGCAGAGAAGAACTGTGCTGGATGCACTCAACACTCAATGCACTCACACTTCTAACAGTTTAAGAAACCCTGGTAACCTACCTGCTGTCAAGTTACTTGCCTCACTTATCCTGCTGCTATATGAATATAGTGCTGCTAGAAACAGGCCGGCTGTGGAAATGGCTCCTGAGCAGCATTTCTTCTTTGAGTGCTTGGACCTGTGCTGAACATGTTTGATAATACTCCATACCACTGACACTTCAGCATCCTTCTGTTTATCTTGATTTTGAGGCAGGTCAGTAGGAAGACAGGAGTTCCTCAAATGCTCCTATTGCACAAAGACCAGGTATTTTTTCTGTGTGCATTGTTTCTGCCTTTTTATCATGCTCTGGCTTCTCTTCACACTCTTTAGAAATGGACTGGTCTGCCTGGAGAGAGACTTTCCAACAGCATAACTGCCTTGGACAAGCAGGACCGAAGCTTTGGATAGGAAGAATTCTGTTTATAAAAGGAGAGTTTAAACAAGAGAGTATATAAGCAGAGAGGGACCACGAACTCCCCTTAGCAGAAACTACTCAGAATGTAATCAGAGAGTCTCCAAAGGTGACCTCCATGTGTCTTGCATCGCCTCATCTCCTTTCATGCCACTTTCATGTGACAGACCCCATGAAGAATGCCTGGAGGCTGCACTGTACCACATTTATTATTTTGTCAGAGCTGCTCTGTCTGCCAAATGGTGGCCAGACACTCAGACAGACTTTCCCAATTAGCAGAGTCCTGCAGCTGATGTCTGGGGCTTGCATATGTGTTCCCTGTGAGTTACCACAGCCGAGACGCTGGCCGGGTCTGCGTGGCCTGGGGTAGGTATTGCCTCGGCCGCTGGGCTGGAGAGAAGCAGTTGAGCTTTCTTGAAAGTTGTGGTTTCCCACGGCTCCTCTTGTTTGGCTGTGAAAGGCTCTTGTTTGGGTGTTTCATCCTTTCATCCCTCTGTGGCCTGGGTGGAGCTGGAGCCTCCAGTGTGACTTGTCTGGGTCATGTCACAGGCCTTGGCATCCTCCTCGACCTCAGCAGAGAGCGGCTGCACACTTGCCACGGTGGAGCCCACAGGACATCAGCGTGTGGGGCCAGCTCCTGGCACAGCTCAATCTCCAGGTGAGCCCTTGTATCCTCAACATCTCCAGCCCCTCCTGTGCCTCAGGGGCTTACAGCAACTCCACGGATGCTTGCCTTGTCCTTCCTCCTCTACTTCCCATGACACGCTTAGTGGCCTGCATGTTCAGTCCCTTTCCCCTCTTGCTCTGCTTGCAGCTGCTTTGTCCCCCACAAACTTGCTTTTCACCCACCAGAAAGATCACCCCCTTTGCAGTGTATACAAAATACATCTGCTCAAGTGCATTTAATGTCTCTCAGCCCTCTACAAAACTATTTTTCTAATTGTACTCCTGTAGTAGCCTTCTGACTCCTTTCACTATTGCTTTCTGGATGGCTTTTGTTCTGAGGTCTTTTATAATGATTCAATGTTCTCTGTGCACTTAGAATCTACACCCAGACATGTGGATGCTAGACCTTCTCTCAAGAGCTTGCAGACTGCAGGTGGTCCTGGGGAAAAGGCAGATTCCCAAAGCAACGAGCTGGGGTTATTGGCAGCAGCAACCTGAAAAGGCATGGAGATGAGCAAAGACCGCTTCTGAATCGAGTAAGTGAGCCTGTACTGTGGTTACTGCACTGGCAGGGGAGGGAAAGGGATATTCCCCACTGGTTTCATATCCTCAGACATATATTTTGTTATTGGAAGTAGCAAAGGGTAAAATTCACATCACTTCAGAGATGCCCCTTATACAAACTGGGCTGCAAGATCCAACCCCAAGCCTGGATACTGCTCAAAATGTGGGCTGGCAGAGGGGGAAATGCTCATTTGTTCAGCAGGAGGAGAGCACTGGTAGCACGCCAGTCTGCGCTCCACTACCCCAAAAAGCATCAGCTGTTGAAAGATCACTGACAGATTTCTGTAAGGTCGCTGCGTACTACATCATTGCACAGCCATCCTGCAGACAGCACTGAAACCGTTCAGACTGTCGATGAATCAGTGAAAAGGGGGTATCCTCTAACAGGATCTTTAGGTTGCACAGCGATCAGTGCAACCACGGCCTGGCCAGCAAAGCCAGACAAGCCATTCTTGGAGGTTTTTTCATTTTCTTGGAAAAGACATTATTTGAACGTTTTGCAGCTTCCATTTATTTCTCCAGCTCTGTATTTTTTCCCCTTGATTTTGTCTCTAACGGCAAAAAGACCCAACCAGACTGCAGCTTTGTTTGGCACCAAACTTTCCTCCTGAGATGATCGCACAAGAAGTCTTTTATCACTTGGGCGGCTCAGAGCCAGAGCTGCTTGTGGTGGAAGTCGCCGGGACTGTAACCCCGGGGCTGTCGTGGGATGAGAGTCGAGCTCAGGCTGTCAGCAAGGCGAGTTGCAGCAGTCAGAGCCCCTGCCAGGGCACGTCAGTACTTCTGAGCCTGCTTCCCCCAGTGCTGCTCTCATTAAGGAAAAGGCAAAAAATCCACATCTAGATTGAATTAGGCCTTTAAAAAAAAAATTAAGTGTTGTTTAAAATATAAATCCTGTCCAGAATCACGGTCTAGTTCCTTAGGAAATCACTATAAATTGAACCTCCCGTGCTCCTTACTGCCTAATAACACCATGTCACATCTTGGTTTTCTCACAGAGCTGATACACCTTCTGTGCCACTTGTGCTGCGTTGGCTTCAGCACTGTCACCTCTGCTTTATGCCCAGGCTCGTGTCAAGAAAGGAGGGCCCTGCTGAAATGCAGGACTGATGCTCTCTTCAGGCCCCCAGAGATGCCAGCTGCTACCGCTCACGGCTTCTTCCCCTCATCATTTCACAACACTGGCCTCAACAGTACCTTGAGGAGAGGATTGTGACACTGAGCCCAAGAAATGCTGTCAGTCACATTTCCCAGAGGGTAAGGAAGATTCCAGCCGTTTTCTTTTATTCTCAACCATGTTTTGCCGAAGAAACAATTTTAAAGGGGAAAAGGAAAAACCGCAGTATTGTGTAAGCAAGATGGAAAACAGCTTTCTGCGGGCTCCCAGGTATTTATGTGCCATCCTCCCTGCAATGTTATTAGCAACAACATTGCCTGTGGCTGGCTGACTATTAAGTACGGATGGTTTTGCAACAGCTGTGTGCACAGTACCTTCCTTTGCCAGCAATGCCTTTTCCCTGGCTGTCCCCATGGCTCAGTTTATTTGTATGCAAGGCAACTGTGAGGTTATCGAGGCTTTCCGTCAGCTGTACAAACTCGCAGCAGAATCAGCTGTGTGTGTGTGTGTTTCTGAGAAATGTAGGGTTTGGGTAGCTTCTGTGAGAGATCTGGTCTTTCTTATGTATCTCCCTAGAGGAATTACCGCCTATGCTTATACTACAAGCTATGGAGCATCTATAGCCATATGTATGAGAAAGAAAAAGCATATTTGCTTGTTTGTTTTTGAGCCTCCCCATAGAAGGGTTCAAAAAGAAGTATCTTTCACTATGGAAAAAGAATGACAAAAACATCCTCATATTTGCCAAAATTTTCTTAGATGATTTTCAGGGTATCACTGAGATTTGGGAGGAACCTTCCCTTTCCTCCCCTGCCTGCCCCAGATACTTCCATTTTTGGCTAAAAAATCTCAAAGTTTGGGCTTTTTTTGACCAACAATGTCAGCCAAAACCTGGGCTCTTTTGTCTAATTTTTCCACGCAATTTTTAAACTATCTTCTGGCAAAACAGAAATATTGTTTTGATGGAAAATTTTCAACCAGTTCTGCTCATTAGATTCTGCCAACAATCATACAGGCAAAACAGTGCATCTTCCAAGAGAGGAGACTGTCCGAAGGGCCGAACCCGAGGCAGGGATGACTAACGCTTCTCTCCCCAGCTCTGTGCCCCAGCCAGCACTGTGCTCTTTTGCAGGCCTCAGCCCCTAATGAGAGCCATCTTTCTAGAGAGGTTTCCAGCCTAAATCTCTCTTGGCAAATCAGCTCAGTAATTCAGGTACTTTGCCAGGTTAAAGGAAGATGTGGGTGGCATCCTCTGACCAGAGGAGCCATGTTGTGCATCTCTTATCTGCGTTGACTAATATTTGGACCTCTCCAAGCAAGTACTAATTGGCAGGGAAGGGTGGGGAGATGGGGTTAGTCCAGCTGCCTTTCATAGCAAGCTTCAGTGTGCTGTTGTTTAACAGATATGTTTAGATACGCCAACAACTGAGCCATGCACAGCCATCAACAATCTCCATGTAACCCTGGGAGTTGGAACTAGATGATCTTAAAGTCCTTTCCAACCCTAACTATTCTATGATTCTATGATAACCCTGAAGATCTGCAGGGATGAGATCCTAAAGTGGTTGATGAGCTGAAATAACAGCAGGCACATCACTGCTATGCGTCTATTACCCATGTCCATGAGGAAGTGTTTTTCACACTGAATCTGGAGCGTGAATTCAAGGGGAACCCAGCTCCTCTTGTTTCCTGTGTTCCTGTGATGAACTGAGAGACAAAAAAGGAAGATGTTCTTGCAGAACAGGGCAGAAGCCAAATTTCAGCCTTTGGCCTCTGCAGCCAAAGCAGCATCTGTCCACTGGCTACCTGGGCAGTCTCCTCAGGTGACAGCCATCCCTCAGCAGCCCCGAATACTTGCAAAGTGCTCTGAGATCTTTCAGTGAAAGTCCTTTAAGATGTGCACAAGTTTGCAGCCCTTCCCTGACCATTGCTGATTTTAGAGAGTTAAGTTAGGAACAGGAAATACAATGACTGAAGAAAAGCCATTAATATTAAATTCTACCCTTTGCCAGATAGTCTTGTATTATCTTTGCTCTTTCATGAAATATTTTCCAGTTTTCCTTGCAGGGCATTCTTTACAGGGGTAGCAACTGAGGAGCTGTAACTTGGCACATCTCCACCTGCTTTTCTGTAGCAGTGCACATTTGTGCTCTGGGATTTGAAGTATTTCCTTTGCCTCTAGAATGGATATGCAAACAGTCAGCTGTACAGACATCAATCTGTCCAGTAGACATGCTGTGTGACCTAAGAAATAATACAGGTGGTCAGCACCATGCTGGTGACTCCTGAATTTCTGGAGCAAACAGACTCATTTTACTATGTCTAGAAGACGGGAGGTCCTGTATACACCCTCCAGGAACGTAATCTGCTGTGCTTGAGTGATCACAAAACACCCACCAAGATTTCACTAACAAAATTCTTGGCTTTTGCCAAGGAAAGCAAAGATTTGCAGGAAATTAGAGCCATGACCTTGCCACCTCACAAATAGCTTGGAGATCTCAAGATGCTCATCTCAGCAGAGAGATGCTTGTGCCAGAGCAAACTTAGAGCCCTGTGTGGTCAGCTTGCAGCTCTTCCAGCATCGTTTTCTTCACCTCCTCCAACAGACATCAACTCTGTTGTGACAAAAGCAGAAATGAGCCAACTTAGTCTTCTCCTGCCTGTTTGCTGTAAGTCACACCTACGTATAGGTTCTGATATGTCAGCAGATACGGAATGAGGGATGTTAACACTGGGAGAGATGAGTGTTGCTAGTTTCATAAGCCAATTCATACCACTTCTCCCACTGGTGATTTCATCACAGCCAAAAGCTGTGTGCTTGAGCTGCTGTGTGCCCTCTGGGCAGTTAAAGCCTAAGGGAAATATTTCAGAGAGAATAAATGGGGCTCCAGAGAGCCCCGTAACTCTTAAGCAGGTGGCTCTCTAGGGCAGTCACCATTGCTATTAAAAAGAAACCTTTCATTTCCCATTGATACTTCTCAGGTTGCAAGGAGAACTGCTCTTCTGCTCCTGAAGGCCCTAGCTGCAGACATAGCCTTGGAAGGGAAGTTGCTCTCATGGCTACGGCAAAGGAATGGGAAGCACGAGATCTGGCATGAAGTCCTGCTCCCATCGAAGCCAGTGGGATGTTTGCCATTGGCTTCAGGAGAAGCCAAGATTTCAGTCTGCAGCCAGATTTGCTGGTGTGTTGAGCTATGCTGAGAGCAGGACCAGAAAGGGTTCTTGGTTTCCTGATAAAGCTGTTACTGCCTTAGCTCCTCTGCTGCAGATAGCTGGTTTCTCACCTTACATTGCCCCCTGCTTGCTTTCATGTTTTCAAATCTTATTCTTAGGTCAGAAACTCCTTGAGGAAGAGACTGGCTGCACGGTTTATGTATTGCCCCATGACTGGAGCTCCTGGACATCCCCACCAGCAAACTCATCCTCCATCGTGCATTGACAGTGCAAGAGAATGGCATAAAGCAAGAGCACAGGTCTGTGATAAGTAAAACATATGGGATTTGCTCCAGGTAAATAACTGCGCCTTTTCCTTCAGGCAGTGGCTTGAATCAGCATCAGAATTAACTCTGAGTGGATCAAGAGAGCCTGAACTGAAGAGATTGTAAAGGTGGCCCAGGGATGGGCTTCCCTGCTTCACACCTTCCGCCAACACGAACTGTTGGGAATCTTGATATTATAAGCACCCTTTCTTCTCTTGTCTCCTCTCTTTCAAGGTTAGGTGGAAGCCAAATTGTGTTAGTGATGATTTGTAATCTAGATACTCATGAGCCTGACAGAAAACCTTTCCCAAATTATTATTGTTCCCCCTGCCAATAAGCCAACTCAAAGGTTGCCATGCTGCTATAGTGACATAAGTGTTAAGTACTGCATTATCTAATGCTCCACGATGATTACACATCCTTGTGCCAGCTCTTGCAACCCACACAACATCCACATTCGGGCAGGGTTAGTGCCCTCCTCTGAAAAGCAGGTGAAGGAAGCAATCTCAGAGTGGATTGAGAGTATTTTGCACACCAAGCAGCCCCATTTTTCCCTATACCAGCCTCGTTTTTATTTGACTATACACATGGTAGAGCCTCTGCATGCCAAGGAAAAGAAACATTGCAAATAATTCTCTCCCTTTATTTATATTTCTCCCTGATCAGGACGTCTCTTTCTATTCCTCGTGTGGGTTTGGTCTCTACTGCCCCTTTCTGGGAACATCTATAAACGCACCACATCTATTAAACAAGGCGTGAAGGTTTATCTCCTGGACCAAGAAGCTGCCCTGGCTTTCCTCACCTCTGAAGGTGCCACATGTTTGAAAGCATCTTCTCCTGGCTAGCAATGGCTTGTGTCCTCCAGCCATCTGCAACTTGATCTCGTTTCCACAATGAGCAGCTGGTGGGAGCAGCTTTCTGGTAAGTTGAAACCATTCTGCTATATTTTTTTTCCCCCACAAGCAAGGAGTTTGTAAGTGTAGATGCTTAAAGTCAAGGTAATGTTGATCATATAGAGAGCCATAGCTAATAGTTTTACTATTTCTTCAGCAAGTTGAAGCAAAGCTACCAAGAAGTTCAGCACTGGTGCAGGAGTGCACCCCAGTGTTACCTCTTCAGGCACTAAGATTTTTACAGGCAAAAATACTCTTTCTTCTAGTAACAAATGGGGAAGAATGGGCAGAAAAGCAACAAAAGAAACCAAACCATGCAGTATTCTCTCCTGATTGCTTATCTTAGTTCTGCAGCACCATTTCCCATCTATCCTTCACACCATTCTGAGATTGTTCCCCTGAAGTATCTTATCAATACTCCTTTTCAACTTAGTGACTGCCTCTGAGCAAACTCTGGTTTTCTGGTTCAGTGACTGGCACAATGTTTGCATGAACACTAAGCTATCAACTTGTTGCTCTTCTATTTTTTTGCTAGTATGATCCCAACAAGTTTTAATGTTTCCTAGGGGAAAGCACAATCAAACAAAATGAATGAGAATAAATAGAATTAGTGCTCATTCTTTCTTAACAACATGTCTGTATTTTTTTTTCTCCATTAGGAAATTCAATCCAGCTACTTTTGCTCATGTTAATTCACTGTAGCTGCTATCCACAGGCTCTGGGTTGCACATAATGATGAGATGAGGGGACAGTGCTTTGCTTTTAGCAGGACCTCAGCACTTGTGTGGTTTGAATTTTAAGGAATGGGGTCGGGGGGTTACCTGATCCATGGCTGCCTGGTTCTCAGTGGTATCCATTCTGTTGCTGGTAAAGTCCCACCTGGGAGCACAGAAGAAAGAGGACACTTTGTACTTTTCATCTGCTCATTTGTCACTTTAATTCTTCTAATCATTCCTCTTCCCCCTTTCTTTTTTCTCTTGTACTTGCTCTGATTTTAGCACTATAAGAGGCAGCACAGGGCCCTGGCATAGCTTCCCTGGCGTCCTGGCAGATTTAAAGGCCAAGCATCATGGCCAACATGCTCCCATGCACCCACAAACCACATTAAGAGTCTTCTCGTGAGCATGACCCCGGAGCCAACTTCTCATGGAGGACACCATTGGACTTCCAAAGTCTTCCCCACAAGGTTAGTGTCTACGCAGTGAGACTGGACCGTGGACCCATGAGCCTGCCCCCCACCTCCACAGCTCCCTGGCTGCCAGCCCACCACCTCTGTGGGCATGCAAAGGCTGAGGGCTTTGGAGGGTCAGCTCTGTCCTCAAGCCCTTTAATTTTGCCCATTCTGTTGGATACTTAGGGAAACAGCTGGGAATATTGTAAAACAGCTTCTGGCAGCAAAGAGTCCCAGCAAAGGATTGCATAGACTCCTGGTAATTATTCTTAGCCTGTCCATCTAAGGCCTGCCTGTGCAGGGAGCTGCAGCATTAACCTGCAGGGACACAGCCCGCATAGTAAAAGATATTGTTCTGCTCTTCTTCCTTTTCCTGACAAGAAGCTGATTTGGCTAGTCGTGCGTTGTTTGGTACCTAGTGATCATGCTGCTGGTATTTGTGTCCTTTTGCTACTGTTCACAGTTTGCAGTTGCAGCTTTTCTAAGTCTTTACTGACAGTCAGGCACATCTTATATCGCTTAATGCATGCTCACCCCAGTTTCCCAGAAGCTGGGATCTGGGCTGTGCTGACATGTTGTGCAGCCTTGGGTGAATCAGTTCACTTCTCATGGAACCCCTGTGTGATAGCCGAGGTACTACTGTAGCATTGCTTGGCTGTGGCTTTATAAAGCCCTTTTTGTTCCTTGGAAGAACAAGGGTAAGTGCAAACCTGTCCTGTTACTCTGTAGTTAAAGGTTGCCTGAGATTATGGTTTGACGTGAGTAGAAAACAACAGCCAACAGAGCAGCTCGTATGTCCTTAGTGGTGGTCAGTTATTGGTTTTAGGCATTTTCAGGGCTGTTTCACAGCCCAGTTACTGAAAGGGCAGAGCCAGCTTGGGGCTGGGACCCCTCTGCTGGGCTGTGCACAGGACACAGGAGTTCTATCAGGGCCATGCTTAGCCTTAGCTTTTGCTGTAACAATTACAAGTGATAAAATGTCAGTTTTCCCAATTTTCCTCCCCACAAGTTGGTTTAAAGGGAATGGATGCAGATCCTGCTATAGCTCAATACATTTCTAGCCAACACAAATGACTCCCCACTGTCTTTTCATCTACATGAGACTCTTAATGCCCTAAGTCTTTGCATGTGCTGGCACACAGCCCAATTGAAGCATGAGCTCCAACAGAAGTTTTACATTTAAAACTGTTCTTTTGGCTTCAGAAACTTGCAGATTGAAGCTGAGAGATGCAGTTCAGCTGTTTACTTGCAGATCTGCAGCAGCCCTGCTGTGCTATTGCACTCGCCTCCATCAGCACTTGTGTTAACAGCACTTTCCAATTAAAGTAGCAGCCTCAGTTACACAAAATGCTTTTCTTATCTGGGCATATATCTGATTTTTATTTTTATTAACTACTTATGGAGCACAAGGATGTTTTGTTTCCCTTATTATAATTAATCCACCATCATTTCTGGTGACTGGGCCGACTTTTGCTGGATTTTTTCATTTCTTCCCATTTTCAGCATCAACTTGGGCTGATACCACTCAGCTGCTACATTACTCACACGATAGGGAGCACTGATGTGAGAGGTTAGGTAAATATCAGGTGCACAAGCAAATCCTGGAGTTCTGCTCACCCAGAGCAGGACAGAAGACACCCTGTTCTGGAAATAGCTTTGCCAGAAAATTCCAGAGCCTTGCTATTGAAATTATGGCCATTTCCCTGACTAAAATGTTCTGAAAACGTGGCTTTTAAGACCTTCACAGCCAAGATCAAGGCTTTTCCCCATTCATTCAGAGTCTCCAAGAAAATAACTGGTATCAAAGAACATCTTTTTTATTCATTTCACTTCTCTGAAAGGGACATGGTGGGCTCCATCCTGCCTGCAGTGCAACAAGCTCAGCAAGGCTTGTCCAGTGGGATGTAGTGGGATCTGAACTGAGCCTGGGATTTTCACCCCAGCCATATTTGCCATCGCAGACAATGCTGTAACTGTCTGCTGGTTGAATGTGCGTTGTAACATGAGCACAGTACTGCTTGGTCTGAGGCTGCAGGGACTGGAGAAGGACCAGATGCAATGACAAAAGCACAGGTTTCAGTGCTGACATCCTGTCCCATGAGGCCACAAAGCTCCTCTGTCCTATGACATGCTTTTCCCGTAGTTTGATCAGCTGTAGCTGTCACTCTGGGCTTTTGCCCAGCACAGTGACCCTCAAATCTTGGAGCACCTCCGTTCTGCAAGACCCTTCCAAGGATGCTACAACCACAGACTCCCAGATTGAGAAGAAACCAAAGCCTGCTGCTGCCCCCATGTGTTACTTGCTCATTATTGTTGCCACGCACAAGTAAAGACCTGGGAACCCTATTGGCAAGCATGAAGGAGAGCCAGCTAAGCACAGCACAGCCTCTCAGCTGCTGAGGTCATAGATCTTGCTTTGGAAGACTCTTCTGCTCCTTCCATGAGCTCTGGGCTTTCCCTGGGGCACCTTATATTCAAAAAGTTGCAAAGTCACACTGGGCATGTTTGTAAGTGAGATGAACCAGAGACAGCAAGGAGCACAGCACAGAGGTGTCATCGTCCCGCTCTCAAAGGATGCGTGTGCAACACTCAGACACTGCCATGCAGTGCTGAACAATATCAGCTATCAGCACAGCGCGTCCAGGCTTGTTGGCTCAGACCACAGGGAGCACAGAGTGAGAGACAGCTCTTGGCAGGCTGAGCTCACATGATAAGGTCATTGGAAAGACAAGTGATGCTTTCATCAACCTGCCTTTCCCCAGTATCAGCACCAGCCTGAGCAAGGGCTCGCTTTGTGCTCCTGTAATATACTGTGCTCCACGTCATGCCAAGGAGAAATCTTCCTCACAAATACACTGAATCTGTGTTTTTCTAACCAGTGTCTCAGCCGCCAGTTCCCATCCTTCTTGGCCCTGTCAGGTTCCAGGTTTGAACCATTAAATGACACCTCTTGAAAGACTAACATTCCCTCCAGATCAGTGGCACCTCCCAAATCGAGGGGCGAACAAGCTGTAGTTTCTGTCTATCTACTGCTTCACAACAGTTACAATTTACCTTTTGGACATCAGTTAGGGATCTCATGGCTTTGTCCTTCTCAGTTGAGCAGTACTTTGTTGGGGCTGCACATGCTAATTATTCTGTAGAACATCAACCCCAGAAGCTGCCTGAAGGTGATAGGTTGGTAGCAGGAACCAAATTCTCCATGGCCCAAATGAGGCCAGTCTATGGCTCAGAGGAGTCGTGCAGACCAATGGTTCTGACCACCGCTAACACAGCTCCTTCAAGGGTAGTGTTGGCTGTTTGCTATCCTTTCACTGAAAGCCTTCTTTGCCCTGGCACCATTAACAGATGGGCTGAGGAGCAATGCCTCAGCTAAACACTGTCCACCGGCTGCCCTGGACACTGCCTAGACCTCTGTGAGAACATCTGAAGGGAACAACATGCGCTGGCAGGGCTTATGTGCACTGGCAATTGGGGATTGCAAACACATGCTTCAGCTATGCAAGAAATCTTTGACTTGTTCTGAATGCGATTCTGCCTGGGTTTCTTCCCAGGAACATTCCTGTTCTTCACAGTTTACCAGTTGCAGGAAGGGAGAAGTGGGGGGGAGGGATTTTAAGAGTAAGGGAGAGGAAAGGGAACAAATCTTACAGCGCTTTCCATAGCCAAATTCCTCCAGAAGGACAGGGTGTGGAGTATAGACTCCAGAATTTGGCATAATCCCAAGAAAAGACAAACTGCAAAATTAAAACCACTTTTAATTAGTCATTTGTTTTTACATAAGGAATAAGTCTCTATTTTTCTGAAGTAATTCAGTGTCTGCTATCACATAAACCAGGCAGCCCCTGCCAAATGGTGCTGCGTGATAGAAGGCAAGCACAGAACTAGGTCTCTGAGCAAAGACACGTTATCTCCTCCAGGAGACAGCAGTGCTGTTCAGATCCACATTCTGGTTCCTGAGATAAAAGTCTCATTCCTAAGAGTGAGAAAGTTGCAGACGTAGTCCTCATAGGTGGGAGTAATTTGATGTCTGAGCTGGAGATGAATAATGAAGCTGGGTCTCTATTATATGAACACATGCCGTGGCCATTCGGAGGGTGGGCTGGGTGTCACGTTGCTGCTGGGTGTACCCTGGAACAGGAGGCACAGGCTGTATCCAGGCTGGGTCTTCCCTGAGCCAGGGATGCCCCTGCAGCTGAGGTGTGAAGCTGGCTGTCATCAGCACAGGCTTTGTGCTTCTTTCCAGTTGCGACCACCTAAACTGTCAGCTTGTTCCCAAGCGTGTTAAGTGTCAGCCCAAGACCCTTCCAGAGCACTCAACAACAGAGCACTGGAGCAGTGCTCCTATGTGGAGTTGCCCAGGGCTAAATTTGGAACCTGGCGAGCTAGGCAAGAGCTTCCAATAGGAGAAACCATTGAAAGAGGAAAGGTGTAACCCAATGCTACCTGCAAACATGCACTCAGAGTAACCTCCATAGCTCAATTAACTATATTAAGTATATATCTGTAATTAACTTAATTTAACTGAGGTTTTCTTCCCTGCATTGTGTGCCTACTGTATCAACCTCTTAAACTTCTTGCTGTGTATATAATTCAACCAAATGTACACACAGTACCCACATAGCTTAGTCACTCCAGGCACCAGGGAGAGTATTATTTTGTTGTATTTGGCTCATACTTCTGCCTTCACACAGGGGGTAACTTCACTGAAGTCAGTCATGCTCCATTAGCCCAAACCCAGAGCAAAGCCCAGCATTTATAAATTATTTGCAATCGAGGCATCATAATTTCTATAATGCCATGTCCTGCTGAACATGGATGTGGTTTGCTACAGCTGCCTTCCCAGTCTCCCACTAGGAAACAACAAATTAAAGATAGAAAGGAAACTCATCTCTTTTTTTTCTTTTTTATAACTCAGCACTATCAGAAATATCAGCAGATTCTCGTGTAGGAGCCTTCCCCTGTACATGCTACACTAAACAGGAATAATTGGTTGATACTAAGAAGCAGATACTCAAGAAGTATTTCTTTAACTTGTGCTGTACATAGTGTCAGGACAGTGGTTCTCTTCTTGTGTGGGTCTCCTCCTTCACCTTTTATTGCCTGCACATTCTACATTTTTATTGTTAATAGCCCATGTGGCGAAGGAAACGGGTGAATGATTTCACTCTGACTTGCTTTTATTAATCCCAAATTATGGATCAAGTAGCAGTTAATGATGGCCCTGGTGATTTATGAATTGCAATTTCTACTCCTACGAGTCCTGGACAGTTGGAAACTGTCAGGTGCCAGCCTGAGCAGCTGTTGCCTGAGCATCAGTTAGCACTAGCGTGTGCATGGATGTGTGAAATGGCCCATCTCTAGGCAGAGTTAATTGGAAACCAGTGCAAGAGAGACTGGAGCTGCTTTCTGCAGGTTGCACACTAAGTTATTAGTTTCCCAAGGGTGGAAAGCAGACTACCACTGAGTGATCTGAAATCCAAGTAGGAGATTTTATTGCAGAGCTTAGAAGGCTGCTTAAAGAGAAGCAAAGAAACACACAAGGAATATGTGCCTGACACATCAACACTTCTGAAGTGAGCCTGAAAAAAGAGGGACAAACCCAATGTGATGAAGAGAACAGCAGCTCTGGAGTTGAGCAAGAGCTTACGGGAACCACAGGGACAAAAGAGGAGAGCCCTATTCTAGATTATGCTCTCTTTGGAAAGCCCCAGCCAAGGCCTTCATTGAAGTTTTGATTCATTATCACAAAGTGATTAACTCTGATGTTCCCCTGGGAAGGAGCTTGCATGGATGTGAATGCTGGCTGCTGCCCGGCATCATTGCTACTTAGGATTAAGTGAAAATGCACAGATTTTCTCAGTTCTGTTGCCCTCTGCATTGACATATGTCAGGGATAGGAGGATTTCTTCCTGAAATTCAGTGGACGTATGACCCTTATGTTGGTCGAATGAGTAGGATGGCTGAACCACTCAGCTCTCAGACAGATGTCCCTTGTCTGGGGCTTTGCAGCTCTCACACTCTATCTGCTAACAAAAGTATTCCAATTATTTGGAATGAAGACATCATCCTTGCAATTAGCCCAGAGCCAACATCAGCACACCTAAAAAACAGTTATTCCTGTTGGGAGAAAACCACCTTCTCATGAGGATTCTGGAAGGATCTGGAAGGTGAAGCAATTTCCCATCTACATTTCCTGGTGTTTTTCCATGAGATCAAGGAGTAATTCTTCCTGGTATTTTAAAAGTTAGAAAAATACTAAGCAGTAAATGACAGTTCAGGTCAAGGAAGCCAACCTGGGCTTAGCTCTGTCAGCAAAGGCTTGTTTCCCCCCTCTTTCTAGATCTCCTCAGCAGTTGTGTTTTCCAGGTTTGAGCAGGTTACCCTGAGTAACCTGTATTTGTTTGAGAAAGCATGATTATTACTTGTAACTTTTGAACCTCAATAGTCACAGAGAGATTACAAGTGGCTTAGGGAAGGCATTTTGGCACGTCTCATCTTGTCCCCCACACTTGCAGAGCCCTCTCCGGCATACTAAACCCATCGTCTGTGGGGTCAGAAAAGTACGTAAGCTGGCTGAGCCCCAAAATCATCTGCTCGTGAGACAAGCTGGCCCAGGGATGGAGGGAAGGAAATCCTGATACTGGCTCAGAGATGGGGCTCTCCTGTCTTGCCTTCCCTGCTTCCAGCACCCAGATTGCACAAGAGAAGGCAAGGGGATAGCCAGCAACTCTGCTCAGCTTGAATTTAAGTCAAAGGTAGGTTTGTCCATTTCCTTTAGGGCAGAGTGTTCAGCAGCCCCTCAGTTCTCTGCAAAGCACAACAGATCTTCACACAGGCCCTTGGGGCGAGCAGGGCCTGGTTAACTCCTGCAACCAGCTAAGAGGAAATGCTTCTCCTCTCCCCCACGGCCCAGGGAAGCTTTGCATGTGGAACTTGTTAGAGACCTGTCCTGGGCTCCTTTTTTAAACATGAGCCACGAGTCAGTTTGGGCCAAGGAAAACAAACCCTCGTGGTCTGGGCCTCGTCAGCCCCCGCGCCCGCTCTGCAGGCACCGGCCACACGCCAGCGCTGGGGCAGCATGGCTGGAGGGGAACGGTGTCCACATGCCCGGCCTGACCGCTCTGACATGATGAGGCCACGTTTACTATGGATGGGCTCCAGGTGTGTGTGATCAATGGATTGAAGGTGTAATCACAGAATGGTTTGGGTTGGAAAGGACCTTCAGACCCTTGTCCCGTGGGCAGGGACAGGTGATTGAAATGTTGTTATAACTATGTACAGTCGGTATAATGTATATCACAACGACACCCTACATTGGGCTGTACAGATGTACACCGTGACCCCGCTCCCCACCCTGCTTCGGCCACAGGTCTCGCGCAGGCCGGGGCGAGGGGCGCGGTCCCTTTAAGTGGGGCTCCCCCTTCCGCCGACACGTTCCAGCGCTGACCTCTCAGCCAACCTCGCTGCACAGCTCTTCCCCGACTCCCATTGGCCAGGCGGCGCTGAAGGTCCCGCCTTCCGGCGCTGCTAGCCAATGGGAGGAGAGCTGGGCGAGAGTCCGGGTTAGGTTGGTGCGTGTGGCCGATGGCCGGCGAGCGGCGGGTCAGTGCGGGGGGCTCGGGACGGGGCCCGCTGCGGGCGGCGGGGCTTGGCCGCTGTGAGGGGAGAGGGAGAGGGGGAGCGGAGCGGGGACCGGGTCCTCCGGCGCTGAGGGGAGCGGGATCCCCCCTGAGGCGCTGAGGGGAGCGGGGTCCTCCCTTGAGGCGCTGAGGGGAGCGGGACCCCTCTGAGGCGCTGAGGGGAGCGGGGTCCTCCCTTGAGGCGCTGAGGGGAGTGGGACCCCCCTGAGGCGCTGAGGGGAGCGGCGGGGCCCTCGCGCGGGGCTGGGGCGAGCTCCTGGCGGCCGCGGACTCGCTGTGCCCTGTGGAGGCGCCGGGATGCCGGGGTGGGGGTGTCCCTGTGCCCTGCCGAAACGAGGAGGCAGCCGTGGTTGCTGGCCCCCGGTTCCCCACATGTGTCGGTGCGGGGCAGCAGCCGGGCCGCCACCGTGCCCACCCGGCCCGGGGGTGCGGGGATGGGGCGGCAAGAGCCGGGCTGTTGGCCCTCCTTTGGGAGAAGCGAGAAGCGCGTCGGGAGAGCAGGCTCTGAGGAGGGCGCTCGGCTCACAGCTCCTCAACAGGCAGAGGTGTCCCGTCCGCGGGTCGTCAGCTCTTGTAGCACAGCTGTGACTCTGCCCGCAGCCTGCGGGTGCCACGGTCAGTGCTGGGGAAAGGCATAACATGGTAGTGGTTTCACCATGGGAATGCCTTATGAGTACAGTGCGAATATTAAGGTCAGTGGAGTGCTGTGAGAATGTGGGGTTTTGTTACCCATATCTGACCCAACAACAGAGTGTGGAGCTGAGGGTTGAGGGGAGAAAAAAGCAGCTTCCTAATGAGTCGCTGCTGTAGGCCTGGCAGTAATTAAACACAGTGCTCAGACAGGTTCCTGTCTCTATGCAATAAAGCAACCTTGTCATTCAGGTTGAAATTAAGCGTAGCTTGAGCTGTCCTGATTTCAGACAAACAAACAAAAAAACCCCACAGCAGTGCACTTCCATGAAATTAAACTGCGGATTCTTGAAGTGTGGAGAACTAGGGGTTTCTGGAAAGGTGACATAAGGGATCATTGTGTTCAGTTTTTAATGTGCATTGGTGGGAGATCTGATGTGGTTCCATGGAATTTTTTTACCATAGTTAAGGACACTTGGCTCAAGTGACTCTACTGCTTTTTAAATGAAATTATAGCAAGTAGTAGTTAAGGTGTGGAGCAGCATAGTGTTACACAGTGGTTTGTCCATAGGTAGACAAAAAAAAGGTTGGAAATCTACCCATTGTTGAAGTTTGTGTACACAACCTTTCTAATATTTCCGCCGTTGCTGTTAAAATGGCTGCGTTTAGAGTTTGCCCTGAGAAGATGGGGTGGAAGGAAAGCTTTGTGTGTGTGTGCTTTATATCCATTTTCCGTGCTAAGAAATAAACACTGGTATGAAAGAAACTCAAAATGTCTGGTTTCTGTTCCAGGTGCTGGTGTAAAAGATGAGGCTGAATGAGAGCCGGACAAGATCCTTCCAGGCTCCTGTCACCATCCATAACTACCCGGGCAGGCAGGTCTATGTGTTTCCCAATGGCCGATCTGATTCAGAGGAGTCATCAGAGGAGGAACTCAACGTTATGGAATTGCGACCAAGGGGCAAGGAGCAGCAGCGATGCAGCACCTCTCAGGGCAAAGTCGGAGACGTGGTACTTCTGGAACGGGAGATTACGGAGGGTGATAATCTGAACAAGCTGGCCCTGCAGTATGGCTGTAAAGTAAGAGCTGTCTCTGTTTGTTAGGGTTTTATTGCTTTACAGGTATTTTACGTGTAGCTTAGCTTCCGGAACTACAGGAAGGTGTGCTGTTGTCTAATGGTTTTGACGCTGCAGAGTGTTTGCCCTGTGTTTTTCATGAATAGTCAGTATCTGTGTGAAACTGAGCTGGAGAAAGGCAAAACCCCAAAGAGTTCTTTACCTAACAGCCTAGGAAGATATTGTCAACCTCACACCCTGCGTGACCTGCTTTCCTGTTCAATTTGAGTGACTAAGTGCAGTGTAGCAGTCATGCTTTGTACTTACTTCTGTAAGTGAGGGCAAAAAGTAGGAAGATGAGTGCAGAAATGAGGGTCACAGGCCTGCTCTCAGGGAGCAGACAGTTTTATAAGCAAACTGAGCAGCACAAAGAAACACCACTCTGATGGTGTCTGGTTTGGGGGTGTTTTTGTTTATTTTTTAAAGGTAATGAGCTTAACATATTGCAAGGAAGGTCTAATGGGTGGATTTGGCAAAGGAGAGATGCCAAAGTTCGGGTCATGGAGCCCGGGTGCTGTCAGTGCCTGTGAGTTTTGATTGATTGCTGTTGTACCCAGAAGGGTGTGCAGTGCAGCAGCTGCAGGCACAGGGGAGAGCCTCTGCACGGGGTTGCAACAGAACTACAAAACACATTTCTTTGTTCCAAAGCAGAGCACTTTATAGAAAAACTGTTGAAAAGTTTAATTACCTGATCTGAACACTAGAAGTGCCCTGTTGTTTAGCAGTTAAAGCTGTATTTTTAGAGCTTCCTTTATCTGCAAGCTAGACTGTGATTAAAAAGTTCCATGATGCAAACAATTGGAAAGGGACCTGAATAGGGATAATGATATGGCACTGGCTCAACTGCTGCAATACTGCTGCAGACTGTCTTGCTTAACACAACAGCTGTGTGGTGCAGCTGAAGCAAGAGGGCTTAGAGGGATTGCGACAGTTCCTCCCTTCCCATTCCCTTAGAAACAAAAACAAAACAGAAACGAAACCCTTCTAGGTTCTGCTGACAAGCCTGATGTGAGTGGAGAAGCGAGTCTGGTAGGACTTGAATAGGCCTTGATTGGCACCAGGAGGGCCTGAGAACTCAGAGCTGCAGCAGTTGACTTTGTAGTTGTGACTCTATGCTCATCTCTGAGGAGTAGCCTTTGTGTCATTACTGCCACTGATGCAGAATCACAGCAGCTCATTGAACCCAAAGAAGGAAGATCTGGAACAAATCTTTTGATTTATGGCATGAAAAACTCCCCTGTTCTGTAGGTCAGGAGGACTCAGTCCTGTCCCTCTACCCCCTTTTTGACCCCCAGGAGCCTTTCAGCCCTGGCAGGCACAGGTGAATCTACTCTGCCCTGAGGAAGGTTGCTGGGCTCATCAGGTGGGGAAGGTGAAGCTGATGGGGAGGGATCATCAGTGTTCTCCTTCCATGGAGAAAAAAGCACCTACTACCTCCCTCCCTTCCAGAAAGGGCAGCGCTGACCGATTCAGGTAAATTGCAGGGGTACAGAAATCCTTATTATTGGGGATTACTGTATTTGTCAGTTTACAGCTTGGCACTGATGACTTTTCATGTTTTACTTCCACAATTAAGCAGCTCCTGAAAGGCTACTGGGACATCAGTGAGGAAGAGGTACAGCCACAAATATGCGTGATTGTGTTTAAAAAACCCAGGATGACCTTTTCCTTGAAATCACTGAGAACTTGTCATTGGTTTCAGAATTGTCAGGGCCTCCTTGGGGTTGGGGTATTAAGATGGTGCAACAGATAGCTTTGTGTGTGCTACAGATCACTTGGCAGAGATGCCAAGCACTTCAAAATTCTCATTTTTACTCTTGACCATTTATAGCCCTGCCTGGCTTTTGGCATTGTTCTTAGCTGGGACAAGAAGAGTTGGCTGCAGCCAAAAAACAAGTACAGAAAATAAACCTAAATGGCAAGTGCTCTTGCATGCCTCCCCTCAGCTTTGTTTGTTGTTTCTCTGCGAGTGCTGCTCCACTTTCTGTTTCCAGAGCCTTAGCACAACATGACAGTGTTTGATTGCAGACACTGCAGGAGATATTTACTGTCCCAATAATGTGTTTTCATTGGAACAAACCCAAAAATTGAAGCACCACCTTAGGAGGCTTTGGGTGAGATTGTTATTTCATAACTAAATAATGTTACAGGGTTTAAGTCCAGATGTTATGCTGGGGCAAGCTGTGAAGGGTCTGAACCAGCAGCCTCAGGGGCACTGGTTTAGGACCTAGGTTAAACTTCCAATTTTCAGATTCCTCAAGCTTTGCAGAATAAATGTGAGACTCGGGCGTTCATTTCATCTCTCCCTTTCAGCCGAGTCTTGCTTTCTGGCTGCGGCACGGCAGACTTGCCACCTTCCAGGGATTGCTGGTGATGAGCTTGGTGTGTGGTTCCCTGATAACCCGTACGGGCTGGAGGGAAGATCCATGGGGAGCGGCAGCTCCGCAGGCAGAGGGGCTGCAGCTCCTCTCTCCTGCAGTTGGTGCTCAGCCTCCAGCCTATGGGGCCTCCCTGCAGGGGAGAAGGGAAGAGCGGGCTGCCTTCCCCTTGGCACCCCCTGCATCTTTGCCCTCAACTGTGATGATTTTGGTGCTGGTGGCTCTTGCACATTTGCTTAGGAAGTAAAGTACTTTCTTGGTTTTGGTTCCCCAGTTTCATCGGTAGCCCCAGGCTTGTGAGCGTGCAGTGGATGCAGTTCATACATCATTTCCTAGGTTTCTAAAAGAACAAATCCAACTTTCTCCAGAAGTGCAGACTGTGTCTCTTCTATGTGATACATCAGAGGTGGTCAACCTCTTAATGTCGCCCTTCTCTTTGCTTTGAGGTCTTGCTGTTTGGTTTGCATCCTCTGCCTTTCCCTCAAGGTTCTTTCCTATCTCCCTGGCTGCTTTGGATTGCTCCTTGCACACATTAACACTCCTTTTGTTTTCTTTGACACCGGATTTAGGGCAGCTGAGAAGTTCATGTATGTACCAGGTGGTTGTGAGTGGACACTGTATTAAGCTATCAGCTCTATTTAACATTAAACAAGAAGCGCCGCTGTCTTTGTCTTTTCTTTGATACCAGCTGTCCTTATGACTTATGCTGTACATACGGTTTGGTCTTTCTTGCTCTTCTGTTTGCATCACTGAGCTGGGTGGGAATACCAGGAATACCAGATGGGAACTACACACGAACACCAGAGATGATCACAGATACATGGAGATTATTGCTTTACATGTACCTTCAGTGGGAGCTTTTACCAGCAGTGGAGAAATGAGCCACGTGAGCCGCTGGTTTGCAGGAGAGGGACAGTGCTTGGGTACATGAGCACAGGATGCTCATGCCTGTGTGGCAGAGGTGCTTGCCAGCTCTCTGCCAAGTGGTGACCTCGCTTCAGACCTGTGGTGTGTTCTGGAGACAGAGCTCTGTTCACTCTGAAATCACCTTCTGAGCAGGGGGAGGGTTTTGCCTGCATGTCCTGATGTCGCATTGCTTCAGGTATGAAAACTGAGGATCTGTTATAAAGACTCTTCTTGCCTTAACCTGGATTAGAAAGTGAGAGAACGGTAAAGAAAGCAAAAGGAAGGAAAACCGTTAAGTACAGCCCATGAGAGATACAGGAACATGAGAGGAGGTTAGAGACTGGTTTGATGACAGGGGCCAGTCTCTGTCCTGCAGGACCTGGAGCATCCCCGGAGCAGCTGGGATATCTCTGCAGAGCACTAAGCCACTTGCAGCCAGGGCTTGCTTTTATTTCTGACAGCTGCTTGCACACTTCCTGCTTCAGTACTGGGGTGCCCTACACTAACATCCGTGTCCTTTTTGGGTTCTGTAGGTTGCAGATATCAAACGTGTCAACAACTTCATCCGGGAGCAGGACTTGTATGCTCTGAAGTCCATCAAGATCCCAGTGAAGACCCACGGGCTGCTAACGGAGAACGGCGGAGACCTGAGGCCAGTCCCGAGCGCGCCCGCGCAGCCCGGCCTGACACGTGTGGACTTAGCGGAGCCCGACGAGGGTGTGAGCAGCAGTGCTGAGAGCAGACACCTCAGCGACTACTTCAAGGGGATTGACAAGAGCATTCAGGACGCGGTGCAGGCTGAGGTCCAGCTGAACACCGAGTACTGCCTGGAGGCACTGGAGCGGCCGCTGCCTGAGCCGGGGAAGCAGGAGACCAGCAACGGTGCGGACTGTGGGATCCAGTGGTGGAATGCTGTTTTTATTATGCTTCTGATAGGAATTGTCCTGCCGGTATTTTATATCATCTATTTTAAAACACAAGGCCTGGCGGCCCATACCTCCAACACAACGCTAACCTCAAATGTTTCAGCAGATGGATTGGAAGGGAAATTGTCACAGAGCTCAGTTGTAGATAAAAAATCCTAGAGGGGGGGAGGCAGCTGCCTGCAGCCTCTTGCCCGGCGCTGCAGCAAGTGTGCAGGGACAGACTTGAACACAGTCAGGGGGTAACAACACACATGATTTCTATTTTTTTTTAAGTAGCTGGTGTTGTGATCCTGAACTTGGCTGGAAGTGCAGCGATGTGCTGCTTATGGAAAAATCAGGATGCTTTGTTGCTTGTAAGGATCATCAGGCAGCTGGCTTAGCATCCGTGAGCTCTGTTGAGGGGAAGTATTTTGTAGCAATCTACTCATCGTGGTTGCTTCGGGTATTTCCTAATGCCTTGTCTAAGCAGCGAGTCCTTTACTGCTGGATAAAGAGTGCAGTATTAATGCTATTGGAATGTTGGGGGTTGTTTGCATCTTATGAATGATAACCCTTTTTGCTTCGAGGATTAGTGGGGATTCAACTCTTTCTCTGAACTGTCAGTTTTAGCTCTTTGCAGCCCATTGTAGCTTTGGTGTACTTGACCCTAAACCGATGTCCTCCAGCACATTGCATGAGGTGTGCGATGGCACAAGGATGCCACCAGCACCTCACCTTTCCATGCCTTTGAGGCCACCTCTGCCCATCGGTGAAATCCTTCAGAGGCATCTCTCGCAGTCCGGTGTGTCACCCAGAGCCAACACATCTGCATGACTGCAGATAGCCAAAGACTAGAGGAGGAGGAGAAGAAGCAGCAGCAGTAGGCCTGGGGTATGTAGTACATGCTTCTCAAAGGCTCAGTGTTTCGGGTGAAACTGGCCAGACTGTGCCACTATTGATTTTTAATAATAGTAATAATCCATAATGCTGCATCTCAAACACCCAGTGTCAGTCCTGGGTTTGAGTTTCCTTGGTTGTGATCTTCATGTTAGGGAGTGTTGTGAGTTGTGTTTGATTTACAAGGTCCAGGACCGCAGTCCTGCATTACCTTAGTGGCAAGAAGTGGCCCAAATCCTTTACAGGCTGGGAAATGTGAAGCTGCCGGGTGCTAAAGGTTTGTGTGAGCTGCTGACATTGGTGTTCACAAGCTTTGGAATTCATAGGAAAGCCCAATGAAGCTGCAGAGGTTCATGGAGGCCCAAGGTCAGTGCTGTTTAGGACAGGTCAGTAAACAGTACATGCCAGAGAGGAGCAGAAGAGGAGCCTTTGGGGAGCTTTGCCTCAGAAAGTGAAGTCAGCAAATTCAGGACCTGCGGGCGCAGGTAAACACTCTCCTAGAACCAGACATGAAGGTGCTTTGCAGCACAGAGCATGCGACACCTGCACAGGGTTGATGTGAGGGTTCAGCAGGGTTCCAGCACCTCTTTGGGCTGCTCTGCAGCCTGCAGGGAAGTGCAGGGTCCTTCCCACCACCCCGGGCTGCGCTGTGCAGAGCTGAGCCCTGCTGGGCTGGGGTTGGGGGCAAGGCAGCGCTGCCCTGGCACGCGTGAGGGGCTGCTTTAGTCATGGGGTGGTTTTTGCTGGTTAGAGTGGTGTGAGCAAGGGTGAAGCTGGGTGAGGGCTGAGGTACAAGCACCTGTTGTACCGATGGGCTTTTCCTGGCCCTGCAGGCATCTGCAGGTGTGTGGGGATGGGAGTGAGGCAAAGCAGCACCGTGTGCTGTTGTAGCCAAAACCTGTGTTTGTTTCCTGCAGCCCTTCCATAAAGGTGCTCAGGAAAGCCTGAGGGAACCTAATTTTGTAATAGAGGACTCTAAAGTATCTTATACTGTAGTACAACTTGTATTTTTCTTCTGTGAAGGAACTGTATCTCTGTTTGAGGGGGGAATTATGATGTTTCCAAATAAAGCACAAGGGGCACCCCACAGCTCGTGCCTTTTTTGTGGTGACACAACTGGACAAACTGTGTCCTTCGAAGGTCAGGTGCTGCACCGCGTCCCCACCGGACGCCAGGTCAGACACTGCTCTCTGCCAGTGGCGCTCATGGAGCTGCACTAAGGCCAAGGAGTCCACATGTGTTACTGTGTCCTGCCAGGATGGGAATGGAGCAGCGCTGCCTATGGAACACACCTGGAGCAGGTGAGTGACCTGCTCACCTGTGGGGTTTATCCAGGTTTTCTGCCAATTTCAATAGCATTTCGTAATCAGGTTCTTGGAGAGCATCGGTTTGTAGCGGGAATGCAGTAACCAAGAGGGGCAAAGGGGACGCGTGCTCTGAAACACGAGAGAGGCTGGAGTACACAGTAAAAGCCAGTATCTTTACTTCAGTGAATGCAGGATACAAATATTTTACAACAACCTCTAGCATTTTCTTAACCATTTGATAAAAAGTTCACTAGAATATTTATTGTATATTGAAGAAAAAACAACACATTCAGGGAAAAAAATTGAGATTAACTTATTTTTTTTCTTAAAAGATTCGTCTCAAGGATGGCAACAAAGTCCAGCTTGTGCCGCCAAACGGCTTATCAGCATTAAACCGTGAACAGCTTCTTTGTGAACTGTTGACTACAAACATTTACCAAATACATAAATCTCTTTTAAAAAAGCCATTTTAAATATAGCAAAGCAGTGTTCTCTTGCACAGCAAAGTGAAGAAAGTTTCTACTAAGATTTAAACGTTTACATTTGTTAAGTCTTTCTTTCACATTCTAATTCAACTTCTTCCCAGGATCGATTGTTAGGAGTTATTTTGTTCCTTATTTACTATGTATTTCTTGTGCGCACAGTAATTCCAAGGTTCGGATGCGGTAGTGTCCTTTACGTGGAAGGAAAGGCTAAGGTGGGTGTTAAACACCACGGTGTGAGCACGGCAATGGAGGCGACGCTCACACCAGATACAAACCTTACCCAGGGCTCAGGCGAGGAGCGGCTCCACTTGCAACTTCAGTCAGTAGAGTTAATTTAAAAAAGTAGGTTTTTACCTGTTGAAATACCTGTGCTCTGACATTTCCCTTTTTTTTTCTTTTTTCTTATAAAACATTTTTACAATTCCTAAAAAAGTGAAGTTACCTGTTACTAAAAATCAGGATTCCCACTGATTCGATGGTGCGAGATTCTCCCACCCCGGGGGAGCTGGGGAAAGACTTGGTCTGCTGGAGGCCGGGGCACTGTGCGACCAGGCCCCTTCGCCCTTCTTAAGAACAGATTATCATCATCATCATTATATTTTTAACTCATTGGTGCAATTTCAATACAAACTCTAACCCTTACGTAGCTTTTTTCTTTAAGAGAACAGTACTAGTACTGTTTAAAAACCTGCATAGAAATAAAGACTATTGAGATACAGTCAGCAAAGCCATCTGATAAGGCACACAAGAAAATAGACAGTAAATGTGAATGCAGAACTCCCACTCGGATGTACAGCAAAGTCCATACGTGTGCATAAATAATGAACCACCACGGAACGGGCCCGAGCACTGAAAGGTTCTCAAAGGTGGTAAGTGAGGAGGAAAGGGGCTGCCCTCGGAGTAGCTTCTCTAAACCTGGACCTCATTATAGTCAACGGAGACCCACTTCCCAAGGTAAGGGGCTGAAAAGAGACGAAACCTGTCCGTGTTCCATGTCACCGGGAGCTGTACGGACCAGCTACTTGAGTGGCCAAGGGGAGCAAAGCACTGGGGCTGCGCCCCTCGGGGGTTTCCCACACTCTTAGTTACAGCATCAAGTGATTGTTTAAATTACAAAAATTAAAGCCCAAGTAAAAATTTCATCATTATCAGGGATAACATCAGAGTCTGGGTAATGGGACAGGTCGGGGTCTCCCCAGAACTAGAACTACCACGGGAAGGAAGGTGCAAAGAGGAGACCTGCAGCCAGGATCAGGAGAGGGACCCTGTTTCCCCAGCCCAGCACAGGCTGATGCTCCCGGCTCCTGGCTCCCAGGAGGGAGTTCCTGCAGCACCAGCCTGGCCAGTGCCCCTCCCATGGGCACCGAGTGAGGCAGGGAGATGCTGCTGCCCTCGGGCTGTGCAAACCCAATCCAAAGCCCAACCCGAACCTCCTCCACTGGTGCCACGGCGGGCTCTGGGCAACTCCTTCCCATTCAGGGGAGCAGGGGGTTTATTCCCGAGGTTGAAGCTTTCTCCCAAACCACTTACCAACTTAAAGAACCTTTTGTGCTCACCCGATACGTGCCATTTCCCTATCGTGAGAAATTAGGTCAAGCTTTTCCACTGTCGGTTTGGTTTTTTTAACTCCTCAGAAGAGGCAGCTCCAAAATGATGCCTTAAAATGTGTCGTAACAGATTTTTTTCTATTTATGCAGGATGAACTTAACACCGGGTTGGTTGGGTTTTTTTGCCACTTTGCTATTTATATACATATATATAAAATGTATAATGAAGCTTAACCATACAGCACAGAGATTACAACTGAACGGCACACATTCACCACCAGTGAGGGGGACGACCCCTTTATACACCCTCTGAAAAATCTGGATAATAATATTAATAATAATTAAAATCCAAAGAAAGTACAGTATATTTAACAAAATAGTAAATATTAAACAGTGAATACTCTACTTAATAAGGACCTCGCCTTTCTTCAAGTCGGCGTCAATCCACAAAAATATACTTTTTAATCTGGTGAACGTACAATACGCAGGTACTTACACCGAAGGTGATCATATATTTAGGATGCTATATACACAAAGAGTTTGGCTCAAATTTCAATGTACATAGAAGTGTTCATGGCTTATTTTTCCCCCAAGGTTCCGCCTGCAAGTTTTTCCTTTTCATCTTTGAAAGCAAAAACTAGAAAGTCAAAATAAGATAAAACTATACTCTACAAAAAAGCTACAACGTACAGCTTTGGCTTATATAAATAATTCATAGCAGAATGTGTTCAAAAGTACTGTATATAACTTTATATATAGTCTTCGATTCGTTAGGGTATTGTTTTCTTTAATATAAAATATACATGAGCTAAAATCCGTTTCTATATTTTTCAAAGGTAGGAACGTAAAAACAAATTTGTCAAACATCTCCCAATTATAACTTAATATATTAATTTTATTTTGTTAAGGTTCTATTTTCTAGGCTAATATTTTCTGAATATTTCATGCGAGTTCTCTATGTCTCTCTTGCACTCATTAAAAAAATCACTTCTTTGACCCAATACACTATTTTACTTTTTTTTTTTGCACGTGCAAAACAGGGTTTTTTTTGTGGTTTATTTCGTATAGCATCAGCCCTTCTCCATGCACCCTCTGCAATAGAGACCCATGCCGGCGGGGTAATAGAAAGGTCATTTTATGTACAGTATTGCTTTCTTCTTCCTGCTTTTCTACTGCTCTGCTGCTACAAAGCATTATTTCTTAACTACGAGTAACCATACAGCTTGAATAACACACACAGGGACGTTACTACAGGCGAGCCCTCTTGGTTTCTGCAATCTAGTGTGGCAGGGCTACAAGGCGGGTACAACGCTTCTCTGCAAAACAGGTTATAGGATGAGAACAACGAGTCCAGGTACGTGCCGGGCGCCATCACTACCTACGGGATTGTTCGGTTACGTTTGACCGGGGACGTCTGCCGCTACGCAAGAAGTTTGTAAGTGCCTGATGATTTTGTGTATGCTACACACACTAGCACATATATATGCATGTGGAGATATATATATGCATGTATGTATATACATATAAATACGCTTATTTCATGTCCTTATTTATAAATTTAGATATGTCAGGACAGTTCACTTTGAGAACACAAAACTGAGGAGGCCGCACCGCACGTTTATGTCACCCACGTGTCCATCCTCATCCGTTTTACCGATGGGCTCTCCCGATCCTCCGCGTTCGGTGGCCGCCCCAGCACGACCGGCGAGTGGAAGTCGCTGCGCGGGTCCTCCCGGTCGCTGCCGTCGTAGGAGCTGCTGGAGCTGCTCAGGCTGTCGACGGGAGAGCGGCCCAGCTCCTGCCGCGACGGCGGCGGCGGCGGCTGCTGCTGCGGAGGCTGCGGCTGCTGCTGCGGGAACCCAGAGGGAGTCACACGGTCCCGGGGAGGTGAAATTGGTTCAGATTTGATGTTGATGTTTTGGTTGGTGTTAATGGATAGGTTTGAACCCTGAGATAGCTGGCTGCCAGTACTGGGGGGAAGAGAACCAAAAGGCAGAGATGAGAAAACATGACAAAGGAGAAGAAGGTGACAATTGATATGTCTGTGTGATGTGTGGTCCTGTGGTTCAACACCCTCAAAATGAGCACGCCAATAAATGCAACTGAGGTGAAGAAATAAAGTTAAAAAAAGCATTAATTAAAGGGCTGAACCGCATTTATAGACACTAAAACCAAACAGGTATTTCTTATGTCCAAACGTTTGAGTTCATCACGCAGGTGACTCCCATGTAAGGAGCTGCCAGGACACAGCCTGTCTGTGGGAGAAGGGGACAAGCACCATGGAACACGAGTGCTTTGCAGCTGAGGAGCAAACCTGAAAGGCAACGCACTGTCACCAGCAGACACGAAATTAAACTGCTCTTGTGCTACATATTCCCTGGTGCACAGTATTAGGCTTGAAGCAGCCAAAGTTCCTGCCCGGCTGCAACCTGTGGCACCAGTGTCCTTGGATGTATTTATAACACTTGGGTGTACTTACACGAGAGAGCTGAGGGCTGCTGGACCGAGGTGGTGCTGCTGCCAGGCTGAAACCTGCCCGAGGGACAGCATCCCTGGGGAATTAAATCCCTGCAAGGCAGACAGGTCTGCACTAGTCAAGGAGTAATCTGAGAAGGGAAAGCAAATGAACAAGAAAGTAGTTTATAGATTATTTTTATAGATATATAAATACATGAGAATATACATGATACACACACACACAAATACAAAAGTCTTCTGGCCAAAACAAATAAAGGCAAGTGACCCAAAGGAGCCCAAACGTGAAAGTGTTGGAAGTCTGGGAGCAATCTGACTTCCCAAGGAGCTTAACAGGACATGAGCCTCCAAATGACAATTTGTTTGCATTCTGCTTTCAATTCCTACATGTTGCTGTCTCGTATAGCCGCTTCTAAACCTACACATACAATGTATTTACACATTTTCATACATCTATATATGTGTACCTTACAGTAATAAAAGTATTTGCATTTTTGAAGATTTTCAACTGCACAGACATCTCAAAGTGAAACAAAAAGGGAAGAATTTGTACGTGTCATTGGAAAGGATCAGTGTTTACTAGAGACATCCCAGTTCCGGTTCAGTTCCCAGATGGGAGGCAGCGTTAGTCAAACCAATACCATTTGGCTGGGTCATGTTCCAGTGCAGTTCGTAGCCCCAAACCTAAAACCAAGCCCAGTAGTGGAACAGCATGAGCTGCTCCCATCACATCCTGCCTCTCCCCACAGCAGCTCCATTCCTTACATTATGTCTGATCAAACTGTCATCTCTGTATCTCTAAAAGCCTCTTTATTCAGAGCCAAAAGTACCATTATTTAGAAATAAAGCTGAAATGGATAATAGAAAATCCAGCAGATCCCTGTCAACAGTCACGGACTGGCTGTCAGTTCTGGCGAGGCTGGAACGCTCTGACAGTTCTCACTTCATTCAGAGGTGAAGTTATTTTCACTTTATCAGGTTTTAAAACAAAGCCACAGACACTTCTCTGCGTTTAATTATTTTCTAATACAGCTTCCTTAAAATAATTTCCGGTCTCTTGAGAATGCAACAAATCGCTCACAGCCAAACTTACTCACACTGCCCGCAGAGGAGCCCAACTTCTGCCTCAGCAAGGGTGCTTTTTGCTGTGGTTTGTGTTTGGGGTTTGTCTGGGGGGGGTGAGTACTGTCCTAAAATGACACCACCATTATAATTTATCTCCCTCAAGATAAGCTTTCCTGAACAAGCTCCCTGTTCCCATCCACCACCTTGTTTGCTGTGGATGACTGAGGTTTCCCTTCCTACAACCTGGACCTGAAGGAGAGCCCCGAGCCCGCGGGTACTTCTTGTGCCCTGCGGTGATGGATGTGCATCACCAAGAGACCCTTCCACAAGGCCTTGGAGCTCCCGGCTGCTCCTGGCAGGTGAAGCTGCTTCAGCTGCCTTTTGGTTTCATTTCTTCTCAGTTAACATTTTTATTGGAGCTCTGAAAAACCTGCAGATTCATAAAGATTATCCCCCGAGCTGACTGACCCGAAGATCTTCTGCAGGACTAAAATAAAAACTAAAACTAAAATAAACCAAATACAGGTCTCCAATGCCCAGGACAAGCACTCAACCTTCCAAGCAGCCAGACCTGTGACAACCTGCAAGTGTGGTAGCAATGGATGTGCTATTCTGTGCCACTGGGGTTCTGTAGGAGCAGACCTGGAGAAAGTGTTAATGGGAGTTCAGTTTCCATGTGTGTTTTTCTTTGCAATTAGAGCTTTTATGATAATAGACAATTAACTTCTGGTGCTTTAGAGAGACTCTGTCTGATGGCAGGGGTTGGAGGAGATACTTTTCCAAAGCATACCAGTGCCACTACACAGTTCTCATTTCCCTAAATAATCATATATAATCCATACAGCAGGACACTAACTCCTAAACATGAGTGACTTGAGGCAAGATGGAGAAGTTGTACAGACAGAGCAGTGCTTCTACATGATGGAACCTGCTGCTGCCACCTCCAGCTACACCCTACCTTTGATGTTTGTGCCTTGCAAAATAACTGACCTATAGCCAGCAATATGCTTTATGGCTAGATTTGCTCTGCTCAAGTGTAAGTTACTGTTTAACTGACTTCTGGGGGGTTTGGATACTTCTTAGAAATGGCCGGGCTGTTTCAGGACAAGTAACTCTGTTCTGGCTCTTCCTCCAGCAAGCTGCAGGAAGAATGCTTCCCGAGCAAAACAACTTCTATAAAATAGCAAAGCTCATATCCAACATCTTAATTACAGATCCAAGAGTTCAACCTATCCCTTCCAGCCCTAGGAAAAAACCCCAAACCCTACCAATCCAGGAAAACAATTTAGGTATCTGAATTTTATCTTACCAAGTGGTGACTGCCCTGAGAATACCCAGATGACAATTTGGTTTCAACATCTAATTTCTTTTTACAAATCCCCTGAAAGGCTCAATCTAATAGAAACAATTTTAAAGTGTCTGAAAGCTAAAAGCTTTTCACAAATTATTGCATTATCAAAGGAAATGGGATGCTTTTTACAGTCATATCCCAGCGATAACGGCAGTTTTCCGGTGTGTAGGACACCAGTTTTAATTGGGTTTGCTGCTTCCCAAGGTTCAGCCTGCAGCCTCTCATCTTGGTGGTGGTTTAGCCTGGTTTAGCCATCAGCTCCCAGGCTGTTTTGGGTGAGGGACACACACAACACCGCACCCTGAAACAAGGCCAGACTGTGCCAGAAAGTGAAGGGATTTGTTAGGTGAGGGGTAAACCTCAATGAGGGACTTCTGAGAACTATTTGTTCACTTTAAGCAGCCATTAAATGCAATATATAAATCTTTGTGGCAAGTATCAAACCAACATCTGTATGTCCAGCAACTTCATACTTAAGCTTATAATCCGAAACAAGTCACCAAGCGCAATTCCTCACTCCTCTCATTGTGCCATTACTGCAATCCCATCAAGGACAAGGCCCTAACTGGGCTCTTTTGTAAACTGAAAACCCCAACAGAACCCAACTGCCTCCTGCTGCTGGAACCAAGCAGAGCAGAATGAGAGGGACAGTACACCCTGAAGCATCAACTACTGCTTAAATGTGATGCCCTTCAGTTCCCAGATGGACAGCTTGAGTACTGCTGCTGTAATCAAAGCACTGTATTGTGTCTGTCTCTGTGCAACCTGACTGAAAGCTTCTTCCTGATGTAAGTCTCAACATTTACACATTTTACAACCTAAAGGCTCATTTTTGATGAATAAGAGCCTTCATTTGCACTGAAGAGGAAAATAAAGTGTCACAGAAATGCAAATTTTCAGGGCTTATGAATCACAAAAGCCTTGTACATCTGACAAATGAAGCCACTTCATAAAAACAAGCTTACCAGTGTTGTAGGCAGTAGGCATGGCCGAGTACACCAGTCCCTGCGGAGGCAAGCTGGGAGTTGTCACGGACACCACAGGGGTAGCAAGAGGCTGTGTAGACTGAGAACTACTTATCCTTTGGGTATTCTATAAATGATTAAAAATAACAACATGTCTTGTGATATCAGAACAATGGAAAATCAAGAGCTAACATAAAAATAGCATTCAATTAAAATGTGTTTCTTGCTTTATTTTTGAGTTACGAATACATCAGGGTAGATTTCTCTAACCAGGCCAAAGCATTCAAGACAACCAAAATGATCTTGGCAAACTGAAATGAAAAAATTAATGAAGACTCACTGGGCTGCTTCCCGTGCATGCAGATGTCAACAGTGTTAGAGTTGTGGGACACAAAAATAAAGGCAATTTCTTAGGGATACACACAACAATTCTCAGAAGCTCTTAAGTGATTTCAGAGGTTTTAGTCAAAGAGGTTTTAGTGCAGCTGGCGGGGGGCGGTTCCACCAGAAAAGTCTCCCGCTCCCCAGGTGTTTACCCCACTGTCACCGTTTTGGCTGCCAGTTTTAACACTGAGCTGACTACACCTGTCCTGAAGGGAACGCAGAGATCTTCTACATTTGTGTGGTAAGACTTCAGTGATAAAATAACCTCACTGTTCCCATGGTTCCTGAGAAACTGAGAAAGAACTGGCCATAATGCAGATTTGCTTCAAGGCAAATGACATTTGAGTTCACACGGAGCAACCGTGCTTTTTGACGGGAAAAACAGCTAAACTAGATTATCTAACTGTGGGCACAATGTGGCTTTTTAATACCAGCCTGTCTTTCTCATATACTGGAATGAACATCTGTAGCAACCTTATCATTCAAATTAAGCTCTTTAACCAAATCTGCTGTTTGGAAAACCTTGCATTAACCACGGCGGGAATATCACCAGGCAGCAAAGCCGCTCTGTCACAGAACGTACGACTCCTCATGGCAGCGACTGTAAATCGTCCTTCAAAGTGTGCAGCTCAGCACCATTCTGCTGGGCCAGATACTGCCAGAAACAGGAAATGCTACATTTTTTTATTATTATTTTCAAGCAACAGAGACTCAGTTTTACCTACTGAAGCCTTAGAAGCATTAGAAGTCTCTACGCCCTGTGTTCCTACATTCTTACAGATCCATTCCCAATTAAGGGAGATGGATTTCAAACTGCTGAAAACGCAGTTTTAAAGCAAGCCCCTCTCTCTGAAAAAATACCTGCTACAAAAGCAGCAGTTTTTCATCTCCTTGGTAGAGTGCCACTTCCTGGCTTTAAAGACTGAAGCTACTACTACTTTATTTTGGAAAGAGAAACAAGTATTTCAGGAGCTGCAGTACTTAATTTTTGTCTCCACTGTGATCCTGAGCGAGTGGGCAGTATTAAAAATGCCTGATTCCCTTTGTAAGAACAGAATGAACAGGTACACAAACAGGGCTGTATTCCATTTTAAGGTTAAATTCGCGAAGATGAATTGAGGATTATCAATCCTTGGCTTCTATCTTTCCAATTAAAAGGAAAAAAACATATGCCACAGCTACCATATTGAAACTAGCCACAAGCTTCCACTGGCTACCAGGTTCTCATCCCCCTTGTGCCTGGCTGACAAAAAAAATCAATCCCACTGATTTTCTGTGTAATTTATCCCTTTAAATCACTTATGCACTTCTGAAAATCTCCACTAGACCAAGTTTATCTGGCATAAAGATATGTTATTAGAGCAGATTTTTTGTGTCTGCCAGGAATTGACCTTTTTCCAAAGCTTTCTTGGATGGCGGCCTATAAAGTTGGGATTACTGTATAATGGAAAAGTTAAGAGGAGCATACTGGGAAACAATCCAGACCAAAGGATTTCCCCATGGGATTTTTTCTTTTTGAGTGGCTAATGAAGGTGGGTTTCTGAGGTAATTTATTTCTGAATATAATCCTTGAACACTCAGCCATACAAACGCACTAAGAAATACTTGGATGTGCTGGATATTGGTTGTACCAGAGACTCAGCCAAAGATCCATGACAAATTTCAGGAATTTTTTAGATTACTTTTTACCCTGGTGCAAATGATGGCAGTACCAGGAGGAATTCAGTATCTTTATTTCATGCTACTGTTCAGATCTGGTTTTCATATTCAGTGCTCAGTTCCAACCCCACGGAATGAACGTTCACAGACATGATTTGGAACCGCTTTCCAGCACTGGAATCAGCATCCCAAATTAGCAGGATAACAGACATAACTCTGCAGGTGTACTTCCTATTTCTCTACCACGTTTGAGGAAGACACTAGTACATTTTCTTTGTGTGAGTCTTCTTCCTCTAAGAGCTGAGCCCGGTTTGTAACACCACTAGAGGGACCACGCTCCACACCGGAGCCATAAACCAACTCGCCCCCAATCTATAACGCTGCAAAGAGCACAGCAGTTCTTAGCAGGTACAAATACCTTAATTCAAGGGATTTTGCATTAATTCCAATTCCAAAGGTACTTTGATTAAGTGATTTTACATTGAATTAGAGCTTTATGTCTTGCACTGGAAACCAGACGCTTCTCTATAAAGGCGAGAAGAACGCGTGTGGCAGCTGTTCAACTGCTCAATTAGCACATCATCCCAATAAACCTTAAAAACTTCAATACTGACTTTGAAAAATCATTTCCCTTTGCTTTAGTAAATCCACTGTTCATGTTTAAGGTAAAAAAAATCAACCAACAGCATGCATTCATCAAGAAATTGATCTAAATCACTACGTTTTCCATGCTTTCATGCAATTAGAGCCTCATATTAGCAACAGGTCCATGTTCAAAACCAAATCAAGGTATGCACTGGGCAGACTGTGTATCTCTACAGTTGCACCATCTTCTGCATGGTTTGTGCTACAGCAGCTGAACAATTTGAAAATTGCTCTAAAAATAAGTTACAAATGATTTTAGCCTTACGTCCATTTTCCAGACGGAATGCCAAATGTTAAAACCTTTTGGGAAAAAATATTAAAAACACAAATCCCAAGAGCTTCCTTTCCAAAGCAGAATATCTTTCCACTGGAAAAAAAGGTAGAATTATTCAGTTGTGATTCTCTATTCCTTTTGGTAAACAGGGTACACCCCTGTGGTTTGATAATCTCACGCAGGATGAAATAATTCTGAACTCCAAGAAGGTGACCTCACCAGCAATGATGTAATCTCCTTGAAAATAAGAGAAGTAACACAGGGCTTGTGTTACAATCTGAACAACTTCAGGAGTGAAGCCACTTTCTAAAAATATGCCAGTAATTTAGGGGATGATAAGTGGTTATTTATATTTTACACAAAGGACAGTAAATATCCTATACACATGGACAGTTACTCTGTAAGGCTCTTTTCCAATGTTCCCTCCAAGAAAAACAGAAGCATTTTCAGGAGAAAAAAACCCCAGAACTTTTCAAATGGAAAGCACTAGACTTTGGATGTGTTTTCAACTTGAATTGGTCGGGATTTGAGTTCGATAAAACAAATGTATTTTTGTCTGCTAGCAAGGGAACACTGGAATTATTTAAAATATGTAATGAAACTACAGTTAGAGAGCTGTAGTAAAAGGCATTTTCAGCGTCTTGCTGGCTCTCATCAAACAGTAGCCCAAACTCACCAACTCCAATTCATCCTCCTCCGACTGTACTCAGCAAACAAGAGGGATAACACAGTTACTAAAAATAGCATTGCTTTCAAAAATGAAAGAAAAAGTCACACTTGTGCTTCAGGATTTTTATTAATTTTAATTCATATTGTGAATTGGCCACCTGATTCTGTAAGTTATGACAATTTATGTAATTTGGGTCAATTAAAAAATACCATACTGAAAGAATGTAGAAAGAGCTTAGCAAAAACAAGGACGCGGCTACACACTGACAACATGTGGATGTGAAGCACAGCAGCTTCTGGCAGGACTGATCCAATGAACATCCAGCTCAGTAACTAAATATTTTTCACATACAACCATCCCAGCACCTCTACTCTGAAACCTCTTTCCAAATTCCATAAAAAGACAGGCAAAACCTGTATTGAATATTACGTTGTTCTTAACACCAGTGAAGAGGTACTGTGCACTACTGATGTTAGAACAGCTGCATTAACAAGATCCTCTTCTTATATCTATTTCTAATTAATTTAAAAGCGTAATTTTCACTTTAGTAACCAGCCAGAGTATTTCCCAGCTCTTCTACACTTCAGTATTCCTAGAAAAACCTGAAACTTCAGGAATCATTACTCTGCGGATAATTATAGCTTTTGTTACTTGGATTAATTTTGTATTATTCATCATGAATACCAGTAACAAATGTAAGCACTTGTGGTATCTTAAAAACAAATAAGAACTACACAGAGAGTACTCGTATTGTTTATATCCTGCTCCTCTTGGTCAGGGTTCATTCTTCCATACACAGAAAACAGAAAATGTACACACAGACGTTTAAGATTTCTACATGACAGTGAAAGATTAAGACCAAAGGCTCTGGCCAACCAAATTAAAGGAAAAATAGAGTAACTCTTCCTGAAAGACCTGTTCTGGTCTCAGTGCAGTGGTTGCCTCATGCCTGACACGAAACTTGTGTGCTATTCCAAATCTAGGCTGAACAAACATTACTACCAACATGCCAAACTGCACAGTAGGATTGGAAAGTACTCAAATAGGGACTGAACCTGATCCTCATTACTCTTTCATGCCTGCATTGAAGACATGACATCCACCACGGACACACAAGGTTGCATTCCAGCACACCACATCAAACAAGTTTCTCTCCCATCGTCATTACCACTGAAGCTACATTTTATATCCCACAACCATTACAGCTGAGGACAGACAGGTACAAAGTGTGCTTTAGGGCACATTAATATAGTTCACTTCACCAGTGAGATCAGCCATTCCTCCACAAAATAATGCATAACCCTTTTTGAAAACCCACATCCTCCAAACCAACAAAGTTCTCGGTACCAATTGAGTGAGATGTAAAGTCAAACCAACAAAATCCCAACCTATGTCTCGAGGATTGCACTCTAACCCCATTTAGGTTGGTCAAACTATTGAACACTTTAAATAAAAAATTGCTTACAAATTTAACTTCTCCCAAGGTAACAACTTATAACTTCGGTTTTTCATTAGTGAAATTTCAGAATACAACCACCTTTCTATTACTGTAACCTATGGTAAGCAGATGAGATAGCGGACAGAACACTTCATTTTCACAAAGCCACTTAAAGAACAAACGTTCTCACTTACCAGTGGTGGCATCATACCCTTGCTGGAGGGTGGGATGACAACACGGAGGTCGGGTTTCCGATTGTTCATTCCAAGATTACCTCCTCCAGGTGGAGGAGGAGACTTTGTAGGCATGACTTTGCCTAAGCCATTCCCACCACCACTAGTTCCGAGCAGACTTGGTGAAGCTCGGGAATTCACAAACCCATTTCCTGAAAGAGGAAAAACAAATGTTCCCAAAGACTGAAGAGAAGCAGCAACAGAGATACAGATTTGCAGCAATACAAAATACAAATTACAAAATAATAATTCTGTAAAACTTCCAATAACCAAACCTCTCACAAGAGGTGCAGTACTGCATCATCGAACAGTCAAAAACCACTCTCACCAGAAGATCAATAGGTAAAGGTAATATCACTTCAAGGGCACACTGAGGCTGCTTAAACGCTGAGAAGAGCACATTGCCCAAGAACTATTTCTAATAACATCCGCTGTGTTTTTTTATTTCACCCTTTTAAGTTCCTCCAGGCTGAGAAAAAAAGTCTGTGGATTTGCACAACTCCATCCCCACCCCCAGAGAACATGAACTATACTGAATTGTTGTCTGTTAGTGTGAGAACAAAAGATATCAGCTCTTAAAGTCTCTTATTTCCAAAATGTATTCTTCTAATATCTTCAGGACCTACAGGGCTCCAGTATCTATGTTCTAATAAATTTAATTTCAGTCTCAAAAATATATACTGTCCGATTATTATATTTAGCAATGAGGGGGACAAATCCTTTCCCTTCAAATCCATTCCAAGCTCTGTACGCAGATATACACATCCTTTATGCCCATCAATTTAATTTACACAGGTCCTTCTCTACCTTACTCCTGATACTCATTCTAAATAGAATTAGACACGCCGAAGACTACATGTCCTGGCTTCAGCACTGAAAATCTCCAGAAGCTGAATATGCTCAAGACAAAGGCCGTAGCTCACATTCAGATCACAAAAAAGCAACAAGACAGTAAAACAGTTAAGTGCCAGTATTCTGTTCTCCACTGACAAAAGCACCAATCATGTTACCAAAATACATTTCTCAGAAAAAATTTAAAGCCACATTCCAATGATTTTATCTTATTTATAGCAACATTCCCAAAATACACACACCTTATTCAGCTGCAAAAAAAAAAAAAAGAGTTGTTAAGGAAGGAGAATTTCACAACAGGGGACCCTACAGTTCACACTACAGAACTTGTGTATGTGTGTGTATAAATAAATAGTTCATAGTACCATTATGTTTATACTAATATTGCAGTTCTGAAAGCAGCCTTTATAGTCAGAATTCAGAGAAAAGTCTATTACACAAAGTTCACTGTGTGGGAAATTCTCTTCTAATAGCCCATAGCGCCACACTGGCATGAATTTTGTATTATTATTCTAATTTGAATAGGCCCCTATGCCCAATCCAATTTTATTACATTAAGTACATATTAATCTGGAAGGAATTAAAATAAGAAAGTTGTCAGTGTGACATTCCACCTCCTTTAGCAAAATTTCAAATGCCTTTAAAAGCTTAGCAAGAATGAAGAACACAACACTCATGGAGGTGACTGGTACTGCTAAGATACTCAGCTGGTGTACGTGGTAGGTGTGAATTCACCAGGATGGTAATGAGCCTCCTCCATTACTACTGATCCTCATTACGCAGCAAAGAAACTGCCAAATGCAATCTTCATCTCTGCCCTGTCCACCAGCAATGGAACCCTACGTCTTGTTTTATCAATTTAGAAATGGAAAAAGCAAAGATTTACAAGGGCATGTAGTGACAAGGACAAGTTTAAATGGCTTTAAACTGAAAGAGAGGAGATTCAGATATTAGGAAGAAGTTCTTCCCTGTGAGGGTGCTGAGGCGCTGGCACAGGGTGCCCAGAGAAGTTGTGGCTGCCCCATCCCCGGCAGTGTTCAAGGCCAGGCTGGACACAGGGGCTTGGAGCAACCTGCTCTAGTGCAAGGTTGGAACTGGATGAGCTTTAAGGTCCCTTCCAACCCAAACCATTCTAGGATTCTACGAATTATAACAAAGCTCTTGTCCTTATGTGCAGATACTCTACTAAGGTTTATAAAGCTCTTTTGAAAACAGTTACTGCTAAATACTTTCAAAGAAAAAAATGTGTAAACTGGTAGAACTTACTGGAATTTGCAACCACAGTATCAGTCTTGTTCACATATGGATAAGCACTAAATTCACAACTTTAAAGCTAGGATTTCAAATTCTGGATTTACTTACTTTGTGGATTTCCTACTGTGCCCAAAGCCTGACCATACATGGATGATCCGATATGTCCCTTGAGTTTTTTGAGGTTAACAGAGCAAGGAGGAGTTATTCTAATTTAGAATTTTCCTGAAGCATTTGTATGAGAGGTACGGAAATACATTTTCTGAGAATTTAAGTGTTATGGGGAAATGAAGGAACACAGACAGCAGAAGGAAGAAAAAGCTTTTTATGTCAGCATTCTTCCTTGTGTATTAAAAGCCACAGCAAAAACTCATTTCGTGATTGCATCTACATTCCTCAGCAGAAAACAGCAGTATTTATCGGGCTGCTCTTAAGGTTAACGATAAAATTCAGTTAAAGTGGTTGAAAAGTCGGTCTAGAGCTGAGAATATGTACTAGAGCTAAATATACTCCTGACTGCTAGGAGAAAACTACCCACAGTTAGGTCACACAGAAAAACCAACCGGCCGCAGAAGAGAAATTCAGTTCTGTGCTAGCCCTAAGGTTCCTGAAACTCTGAGGCAGTTGTCATAGAATCATGGTTTTGTTAAATACAGGTATGCATCAATCCCTATCCATTATTAATGAGTGTAAACATGAGTTACAGACAGCCTACAGAGCATTGGATTACAAGAGAAACCTTGCACAATGGACAGAGTAAAAATTAAGTGGATTTGGAACCAGATGGGAGAGGAAAAATTATTAGAAAAGAGCATAATTTTCACCAAATTGCATCTAAGAAATTTTTACAGTATCTTTCATTTTCAGAAAAAATAAAAATAAAAATAAGCCAGAAGATTTAAAGAACTTACTGTTACAAAAAAGTCTGGACTTCAATCTAATAATAATAAATAGCATTTCATTACTCACAAGGCTGTCAGTGTTACCTTTTCTATGCCAAAGCTGCGGTGTTCCAAGTTGAATTTAAACTTCAGGACAATAACACTTTGTATAAACAATGGAGTTCTGTACAGCATTTTAGTCTATCCTATGATACCATTTCCTGTCCTCTGTTTCCAAGTATTTCGGTAGCTCGTGTGTTAAATCTGGACAGTGTCTTTCTTCCACACCCAATACAGTCATTTCCTGCAGCCCTTATTACAAGGCTCTGCCAATCCTTCAGAAACATTTCATGCTTTTAGTAGTGCTGTCAAAAACAACAAACTCCTTGCCATTGCCTCCTCTGTGCAATATCATTCAGGAGCAGGGCAGAGTCAAAGCATTTGTTCTGAAAAAAGGCTGAGAATTTTTTAAAGTGAGTGTTTAGAAAGAATATATTAAGAACAGGAGAAACAAAAAATGTCCTAAGTGTGCAATACTAAAGGTATCAATCCCACAGCAGCCCTTTGTTATAAATGGCAAACACTGGACATGTAGCAAACACTGGAGTATCTGTATTGATTATCTGAGGAATCATATGCTGGGGCTGCAATGAGAGTTTGGAATATTCATTTTTAGTACGAAACTTAAAGCCTTTTTTTCCCGTTAATTATCTAATAAGAAAATCAAATTACAAGCTAAGAGTGAAAGGATAACTAAAAGCATGATATTTCTTACAGCAAGGTCAGGAGCCAGAAGAAGATAACAATTACAGGATGATGCAACTATGCGGCTGTTTGCCAAACTGAGGCTTTAATAACCCCATAAATCCTACTTACTATTTTGTATGATACAGAAATTGTATCTACCCCACCCACTATAGATCTTCCCCAAAGACAATGACTTTATGTTTAAAAACACTACCAAACTGAAAAATGGAAACAGAATATAAAATCCTACATAAGTGTAAAATAAGACTGTTTTTACTTCCATTGGCAGTTCTATTTATCTCTAATTCTGCAAAACAGACGATGAAAACATGTTCAAAACACTTCTTTGGAAAACAGACACCAATGCAAAGATGATAAGCTCTCAATTATATGAATCATAATTTAATTAGTTCATGATAACAAACACTGCCAATGTGCATTAGCCTACTTCTTGTTTGGTCAGAAAACGTTTACTTTTGAAGTAACTTCTTTTCTGAAGCTAAACCTTAAAACCCACCCATTTTAACAAGTGTGTATTTTGCCTTCAGAGACATAATACAGCTTAATCTCATTTACTGTCCTGCAGCCCTCGACGCAGCATTCAATTACGTGAGCCAGACTCATATTTCACTATATAAATCACATCAGCTGAAACAATGAACACACGTGGCTGGAAAGTGCTCCTGCCCTTATTACTACTCAAAGAATAAATTATAGGCATTGATGCCATTAATCTTTTTTTGTGGTTCACCTTTGAAGAAACTGGACAGTTATACACAGATTTGGAAAATAACTGTAGGCAAGCTGCTCAGCAAGATAAGATTAAGCAAAAATAAGAAGAGCAGTAAATAAATATTAATGCCTCAAATGACATCATACAGCCCAACACACATCATGTAATTAGAAGTAAACTGAAAATCGTGCTTGCAATAAGCCACCAATTCACTGTGCATCTAGAGGACCAGATAAAATCTACTGAAGAGAAATGCTCACATGTAGGATCTTGGTGGGGATTAATGTCATGTTGCAATTAAATACAACAGCATTTCTATGCGCATTAGTTGCTCAATTTAGTTAATTTTTTTTGTATGACAGCTTTAAGTGGAAATTAAATAAATAATAAAAACCCCTACAACCAAAACCCAGAATATGCCATTCATACCATCTCCAGCTTTGCACAGCCATCACTGCTGATCCTATCATCATTCCCAAGCCTAAGTTCTCTGACGGTTTTGGAAAGAATTTACAGCTTAAGGAAGCTGAAATAAATGTATTTCCACTGATCTTTACAATACTTCAGATAGTGCTATGATTAGAATTAAAACATACCTTTGACAGTAACGTAAGATTTTGAAACATGTCTAACATGTATGAATTAGACTTCTAAAGCAGTACTTTAGATATTAAAACTCATCAAAAAGAAATACACATGACTAAGTGTCAAGGGAATGCTTACTCATGTTAGGAAACTAAAATAAAACCCTCATTTCCCAGGTTGCTGAGAGATTTTCCTTTTTTTTCCTTGCCTAAAGTTACATAAAAGGAGAGACAATTTTCAAGAATATTTAGAATTTAAATGGGCTTTCTTCACGACCAGGATTGTTATTCAGAATGCAGCAGCAGCAAACCTAAAACAAAGGCATACTGCGTTTGTATCTAAATGTTACTCAGCTTTGTGTGAAATGCTAGCAGTGGTAACTGGATGACTTTTAGGTCTTTTGTCAACTATACAGTTTACAGTTAATGAAATCAGACTTTCTGAACTTGTTGATTCCCATGTGTCTATACAAAGCCAATGTAAAGAATGGTAAATGATGGATGGCAGTGGTGATGTGTTTAGAACATCTGAGGATGTGTGGTGGTGTATCCTGGGAAAGGTGACATTATATGGAACCCCAGACTGCTTTGGGTTGAAAGGGACCTTAAAGCTCATCCAGTTCCAACCCCCTGCCACGGGCAGGGACACCTTCCACAGGTTGCTCCAAGCCCCTGTGTCCAACCTGGCCTTGAACACTGCCAGGGATGGGGCAGCCACAGCTTCTCTGGGCACCCTGTGCCAGCGCCTCAGCACCCTCACAGGGAAAAATTCTTTCCTAATATGTAATTTAAATCTCCTCTTTCAGTTTAAAGCCATTACCCCTTGTCCTGTCACTACATGCCCTTGTAAAAGTTGCTTTCTTAAGGTGGTCGTCTACAACAGTGCTAAGCATTTTATCTGATGCAGATGACACAGGTAATGAGTTTGACAGTGAGGGTGGAGGAAGAAGAAAGTCTCTTTTCTTAAGGAAGAGGCTGATAGCTGCAATCCAGTTTCAAGCAAAATTCCTGCAAGAGGTATGTTTTTCCTGAGTTGGCTGGATACTTCTCATTGGGGTGTCTCTCATTTAATAAGCAAAACAACACAATTAAAAAGGTATGCACAGACAGCTGTTTTGTTATTGAAGCCTTCAAGGTGTACTCTTAAGAATTGCAGCATATTAGCCATTTGACTCAGACTTGTGAAAGACCAAGCTGAAAGATTCTTTTATCCTCAGACAAGCCAGAAAAAGGTCTCCCAGTCAGCCAAGCCCTCAAGACAAAGGGAACACTTACAGGTGGAGCCCTTCACAGTTCTCCGTCTTGATCCCTTTCTGGCAATATACAAGCAGTTTACAGGTGCGTGCAAGCTGTCAGCTGCACCTCTGCATAATCCGTCCTCAGGTCAGACCACAGATGATCTACACTGTCTCTTAATAGAGATACAACAGCTCTCAAGACACAGCTATATTCCAAAGAAATTCAGTATTCCTAAAGTTACTTCACATTCTCAGAATCTGAAGATTAGTGAGGACATCAGAGAAGATACAGCTCTGGAACAAAGATTAAAAATTCACTACTCAAGAAGACCAGACCTATTCTTATCCATTCTCCTGATGATAAAATTGTAAAGATAATTTCCCAGATTAACCGGGTCCATAACCTGCATTACTGACCAGAATGGCTATTTCACTGACAAAGAAATCCATGGGCAAATAACATTCTCTCTCTGAGAGTTCACAAAAAGCCTCTACTTTCGACAGCTCTTTCAGAATCATCTAGGACTGAGATCACGTAGGATTGGGAAGAACTTAGGGAACTCATCTCAGTACAACGGCCTCAAGGTTTATGGTTTTCATGCAGCCTTGCATGAAAACCAGTCAGGTCCTTTGCATGGTTACCTCTATGCCACCCATTAAAGATATGGAAGAAAAAGCAGAGACTGGGTAACAGTGGTACTTCTTTTGAGTCCTTCTGATTCTCAGAGTCCTCAAGGATGGGACGCTGTCACTGGAACTGCACTTCACTGGCACCTCTGGATGATTCAAGGTATAACACTGACTCTGCTGGAACACAGTGAAGCAGAGCTCCTTGTGACACCTTTGGATGTGATCCATCCATCAAGTCCTTTCAGTTCAAAGGCAGAGAAACTCTCCCCCTCATTCACATACTTGGAGCAAGTGAGGCTATACTTCGCCTAATTAGAATCCACAGCCTTTTGAAAGGAGGATATGGAAATGCAGCATGTGTTCAAGCCACAATCATGCTGACAACAAATATCAAGGTGTACACATCCCGCTGATAGGAGATTCTTGAAGCATATTGGGTGCCCATCAAAAGCTGAACAGAGTTTAACACTGACCACAGGCAACAGTACCATGAAAATTCTAGCTCTAAAACATTGGATCTAATTAACAGACAAAATAAATTAGCTCAAAAGCAAACACTGTCATAATGCCGGACATTTTCTCCCCTCTCAAAGCTGATACATTTGCCAAGTAAAAAATTCAGCAGATGGTTTTTATGTGGTGGGTAACGTTTTAAAAATACTACAAAATAAAAATGCTTTTGCAGAGTTATGACAGCTGCATGTGAAGTGAGCTATCAGTATTATAAAATAATCACAAAATTTTCTGTTCTAGATAAAAAACCCACCTACCAATCTTTGCTACAACAGGCAGATATTTTTACTCAATTTTCCACAGAAAAACTGTTAAGTTGGCAGATTGACTGCTAAAGCAAATCAGATCTATTCCAATCAAGTTACACAGGACTTGAGAAAAAGACTTATGTGAGCTAAATATGAGCCATTTTATGCAACATCTTTGTTTGAACTGGGTCCCAACTAGGCAAGATAACCTTTACTTGCTTTTTATTCAGAGATAAAGGCATGTAAGTATCTTTGAATGAAACGAGAACAAAATCTCAAATGCTCAACACTTCATAATGCCAAGTAAGACTTGGATACTTTTTCCTTTGTCTGTAAGAGAATATCTGGGAATATGGATATGCCAATACTCCATCTTTATCTTTGCCATCTCTTCTATAAATTATGAGCTGCAAATTTGATATGTGCCCTTTCACAACTATATCCATACGAGAAATCTCCATTCCTGAGAAGTTTAAAAGATTGAAAGCTACAAGAAGAAAACACAGGCTTTTTAAGTGAATTCTACATAAATGTAGCAAGAAACTAAAGCCATTGTTGTCTGCAGACATAATTAACTTGATATACACACTTCAACGGCAGCTGTCAAGCTCAGATTGACAAGTTAGCAGATTTACCCAATCTGGTTATGTGTGGTTTCTTGATTTCGGTTGCAACTGAGAAGGTTACTGTGCACCTGACAGTATTTAAAAGGAGCCATGCCATACCCTAGCAGAAAGTCGAGCTCTGACAACTTAGGGGCACTCTGTGGCTTAGTATTCTGGTGCTAACTAGGTAGCTGAGTTTCGCTAAAGGTGGTACTTATAGATGTTCCACTGATCTTCTATAGCCACCACTCTTGTATGAAAAAATTCTTTCTAGAAATGAGTGGGTATATGTGTAACATTCTGGGTGCGATGTTCTGGAAAGTAAGAGATAAGTGATGCATTTTGACTTTTCACATAAACTATTAATAAATGCAAGAAGGAAAACATTTTATGGCATTAAATATGTTCACCAAGCTGCTTTAACCGGGTATTTCTACAGCTTAATATTGTATAGCAAGTGCTGTAAACAACGGTTTTATTTGCTTACTGAAAGCAGGAGTCTTAAGTCTGAGGCTGTTGTTACTAAAGCCTGATTTTGGAAAAGAGGCCTGAAACAGCCTGATAATAAACTTATTTAGTCTGACTTCAGAAATGCTATGGAAATCCACATCTGACCTCCACAGTTTCTAAAAATAGTCAACTTTTTTTCAGCTGAGGAAGTTTCCTCCATTTAAAATCTTGCTTACCTGATGGAAACCACTCTTTAATATTTCATATCTTTGCTGCACATAGCCAAAGAACGGATAAAGAGTGGAAAGTCAATTCTGTGCTTTCAGCCTTGTAGTTGTGGCATTTTTTATTCATCAATTCAATTGCCTGACTTCATCTTCAAAGAACTTTTTCCCCAGTTGCCACACAAAGTAGCCAGTGGGCAAATACTGAAAGGTCAACAGTTGCTTCTCTTGCTACAAACACATACCAAGGAGAGTTGTGTGTATTTGCACAACTGACCTTCAGTCACCAAGACATCTCAAGGCATGGAAGGAACATAAAGGAAGCGGGTGAACTATCATTTATTTTGCCCTTCTGTAACGTGATAAATTTCAGGGGCTGCCCTCTATTAGAGTACTAGATTTTGTGTAGAGGAGATAAAATATTATTTAAATGAAACAGTGCTATCATATCTTTCTACCAAAGACCAAAACACATACTGTGAATTTGATTTTTTGGCAACATCTCTAATTTGTTTTTGAAAGAAATTCTGATCATCTTCCAAAATTTAGACAGAACCTAGCGATGAGCTTCCAAGATTTATTGCTTTCTTTGTATAATTGCTAGAAAATGATTAGCAAGACACACATGGCAATACAAACAATACAGTCTGTATTTTCTTCCTTTTGATTGGCACCACAATCAGGTCTTGCAAATACTAAGCTTGAGAACACAGCCGAGTTGTCTTTAGTGTAATAGTTCAGTACAGAAAAACAGAAAAGGAGGAACAGCATGCTGCTACTGAAAACCACTAACAAAAAATGCAAATATTACTGAAGTGGAAAGGGTACGGCAGCAAAGCTAAATGCCTGACAAGAATTTACAAGATTTAACAATTGCAAGGCAACTAAAAGAATTATGACCGTTGTTCTTCCACAACCTCTTTTTCAAGAGTCCAAATAAAAAAATTGCTTTTGAGTAACTGTGAAACTAAACCCACAGTACTATTTTTCAACAAAAAGATGATACCACACTTACCAACTGGACTGGTACCAGCTCCATTTGGCACTGTGAGGTCAGTTGTCCCCATCATTCCACCTAACAAAAATAACAGAGAATTAAATTACCTTTCATTAAATTAATTTTATACAGTATTGTATCATTGTGTACTTCAAAGCTTAAGCCTTTAAAAAAATAAAATGCAGCAATACCATTAAGAACTTGTTTCCTGGGGTTTGTTTGCTTGTGTTTGGTCTGGGCTTTTTTTATAATCATAGAACGGTTTGGGTTGGAAGGGACCTTAAAGCTCATCCAGTTCCAACCCCTGCCACTAGAGTAGGTTGCTCCAAGCCCCTGTGCCCAACCTGGCCTTCAACACTGCCAGGGATGGGGCAGCCACAACTTCTCCGGGCAACCTGTACCAATGCCTCACTACTGCCATAGTAAAGAATTTCTTCCTAATGTCTAATCTAAATCTCCCCTCTGTCAGTTTAAAGCCATTCCCCCTTTTCTGGTCACTACACGCCTCTGTAAAACACCCCTCTCCAGGTTTCTTGTAGCCCCTCTAGGCACTCAAAGCTGCTCTAAGGTCTCCCTGGAGCCTTCTCTTCTCCAGGCTGACAAGCCCAGCTCTCTCAGCCTGGCTCCAGAGCAGAAGCGCTCCAGTCCTCAGAACATCTTCGTGGCTTCCTCTGGACTCATTCCCACAGATCAACGTCCAACAAGAGTGTATAAAGGAAAGCACAACAGTACTGAAATCTCACCTGCATTGCCAGTACTCGGTGGTCTCTGAGGGGCCCCAGGTGATACGTTCCGATGCAGGGTGGTCTGAGGTGGGGAGAGCATGGTCGTGTCCGTTAACGATGAACTGGCAGCCAGTGATGGGGATACGAGGGAACTCCCTGGGTTACTGTAGGTTAAAGTGTTGGGATTGGACACTGGAACTGTAACCGACATCGAGAAGTTCTGAGCAGGCAAGCCAGGCTGGAGGAAAGAAGACAAGGAACACACACAAGACAACAACATTAGTATAATTATTTCTGCAGAAATAGCACATTATAAAAATACACATTAAAGTTTGCCAAGAATTACTCAGGTTCAGAAAAAAAAAAAAAAAAAGAAGAGTTAATTATGTTAGTTTTTAAACTGTATTAAGCATACAATTTTAAAACATCCCTTTGTTGTGGAGTATGGTGTTAAACTCTTAGACATCATATAAATACAGTTCCAGAAGAATTACTCATCCACTTCTACAATAATGAAAGTTCAAATACAAAAGAATTGGATATTCATATGAAGTCACAAGCTCACAAATTTACCAGTTAATTTGGATTATTACAAAGCAATGATAAGTTAAACATGTCTACAAATCACTGAAGTGCTGTACCTTCAAAATGTAAGCATAAACATGCACATTATAAAATAAACAATTACACAAAAAAAGAAAAAGTTAGTAATAACATTTTCCATTAATAACCTTGCCAAAATATTGCTACTAATCTCTAAAACTTTCTTTTTCAACAGACTAAAAGAAGTAAACAGATCTTTAGAAAGTCACTGAGTTCAGTAATTTGAATTTAAGCATTTCCACTGTCATTACTGTGACTGTATTCCACAAAGGCCTGCTTGAATAACCACTCCATCTTTCTTTCTTGCAAATCTTTTTTTATTTTTTTTTAATTCAAAGTTTTCCAGCATTATTTACAAGGCAACTATTTTTCTGAAGTATATATGTTTGTTATTCAACAGCTATTTGAATCAAAAGCTTACATGCCTGCCCATCTATGGTACTCATTTGGTTATGACTAACTTCTTTGGCCTTTGTCTCATTCCTATCCTTTGACAGTGATGAGTTTCTGAAACAAAAGGGACTGTTTTCTTTCACAACTCTTATAATTACTGGAAACAAAACCAGGACAGGTACAATTTAAGGGCAAAACTTAAGTGGTATTACTTTAGTGGTATTTATTGACAGAATATAGAGATAATAGTTTTGATTTAGAGGTCAAATGCAGATGACAAACATTCATGACCTAGCAAGTATACTTAAAGATATGCACTTTTGCCATGTGCAGCTGAAAATTTACTTGGAATGAGACTTCTGTACAATGATTTTGATAGAAATAAAACAATAACTAATTAAAAGAACAGAATACATTTTCTACAAGAAACAAAATCTCTTACTGGCGACAGCCAATGACAGTGTCCCTTCTGAAGCGTTCTAAGAATAATTATCAATTTTTGGCACCAATGGAAGGAAAAAGCAATGAAGCATAGTGACATAATGCTAGCAAATCATTCACAGTATCTAACTAATGACAAGCTGTACTGGTATTTGTTTTCATGGGAAAATACTTCAAGAAACAATTTAGTATCTACCAAAAAGAAGGTTGCTTTTCAAACAGTACGCTGCCAAATAATTCAGACTAAATTTGAAATACCTAAATTGCTTAAAACAATGCTAGAAGCTAACAGTTGGAACATTTTTTCTGTAGGTGTCTCAATCCAGAACTAATAAAAGACAGCTTCCCCCCACACCTTACAACAAAGGCTGCCTCTGCCCATCTATGGTACTCATTTGGTTATGACTGAATTCTTCACGCTTTGCCTCATTCCTATCCTTTGAGAGTAATGAGTGCACTAGAACAAAAGAAACTATGTTTTTATACAGACCCATAAGTACTGGAAACAGAACTATAACAGGCCCAAATTAAGCTATAAATACAGAACCAAAAAACAAATGTTGCCTTTTTTATTTACACTGATGTCTGTACAGACAATTTAAACTGTTCATGAAGACCACAGAAAATCAAGGGAGAGCAGTTTAGCTGCAACAAACTGAGAGATGAGGCCTAAAGATGTCTCAACGCTGAAATGTTGGACATCAAAAGCTTCAAAAGAAAGCAAGAACAAAGATATTGGCTTCCTTCAAGTATAAAGAACTTGCTAAAAGAAGTGATGCTGGGTGTCAAGACTGTCAGTTTGCTGACAGTCCCAGAGATGGCCTTATTGCTCTGAACTATGAAATATTTCTAGTACCAGCCAGTCATTTGGGGACATGCTATTCCAAGTGCCCCAGGGTCTGTGCTGATTAACCTAGTCAGTCCATTTACTTTAACTGCTACAAGATTTGCAATGTTAAAAAATTCAAAGGCTGTGGTAGAGCCCTGTATTTGTTTTCTTAGAAAATACTTCCCCTGTAATACTCAACACTAATCAGGTTTTGTAGATGGAAAATAAGTATCATCACATACACTTCCATGAAAAACATGCAAAATTTACACTGCTGTTACATTCCCAAGCTTCCTGAGTTCTGGAGCCAAGTGACTTTTTACTTGGGTTGTCACACCATGTAAATTGGTTGGAACCTGGGACAAAATTTTCCACGATCTTTCAGTGGCCAAGGCAGTATCTGTTAGAATATCAATAGGAGCAAGACACACATCTTTTAAGGCTCCCGTTATCTTTAAACTTCTAAATACCTTTCTTCATCCACTCTTTGGCACAACAAATCCCACTGATTTGATGACCGAATTAATGCAAATCTATCTGCCTTTTTGTAACATACTGCAAAATCTTGATCAACAGACAGATAAAGAGCTACAAGATGTAAATAAACTATCCTACATCCCACGACAAAATCTATCTTTATAAGAATATTTTCGGTAGGATTAGCAAAGCAGCTAAGCTCCTGAAATTTAGAAATGCTACCTCGTGTTCACAAGGTATGAGAAACTGTGAGTGAAAAAGAGAAGCTACGGATAAATCTTCTTAGATAAAATGCATTTTAACAAGAATCAGCATCTCATTTTGCCTCAAAAACATATACTCCCTTCTCAAACCGTTACATCCTCTTATCTTTTGCAGCGGTTTTCAGTGGTAAGCAAACACCATGAAAATTCTCATGCATGTAATAGAAGCACAAACCATACTTTAGTACTCACTGCGATTTTATGATTCCGCATCATATTATCAAACTCTTCATTAATTTTTTTATATTTTTCTTCTGTATGTGGCGTGAGCACATATGAAGTGTCAGGGTCCGGGCTGTCGCACCCTCTGTGTTCCTTCTTGTTCAGAGCCTAAATAATGAAGTTAATAAAAAGGATCAACAAATAAAAAGTAGAGATAAAATAAAAGTACTTACAGGGCCTCGCTTGAAAATAAAATCACTATCTTCATTTAGTTTGCTGAATCTGTCCTCCGATAGTGGACTGTGCTCAAAGTAATCGTCAGCATCAGGGCTCTCACAACCATTAAGGCCTTTCTTTCTTAAGGTCTGAAATACAATTGGAAAATTCACATACAAATCATACTAACTTGCCAAGAAGTTTTGTATACTACTGAATCATTCAGAGCCACTGAAACTACATGAAACTTTCACAGACAAAAACTCACTGTTCAACAGACAGGCTTAGTCTTTCAAAATAAAGGCATAGTACACAAAGAGAAAAGGTTCATTTAGAGGCACAGACTCTCCCAGGTGCCATCTCACGGGTAACTTTAACCTACAACCACTTCATCTTCCCAGCATTCCATGTAAAACTGTTTTTAGCTACTGGCTGATGGAGTGATGTTGCCTGACATACAAGGAACATTCAAGCCTATGGCAAAAGAGTTAATGGCATCACTGGTGATTAAAAGCCAGTTTACCGGATTTTTAATGTATTGATATTAGCATCCCAATATCCACATTTTAAAGAGCAAACAGTTAAGCTCCGAGAAACACAGTGGCTAAAATTTGCAATCAAGTTCAACAACTGCAGTACATTCATATATATAACACTTGTTACAAAGGCAGGACTTCCCTGTGTTTCTGTCATCCTGCATGATAACAAGAACTGCAAAAAAAGTATAAAAAGAAATTACATAATCCCTCTCTACAATGACTTAGTTTGCTAAATATAATTTTTTTCAGACTCCTTTAGCCTAACTTGATGCAATTGCTTTTTTGGGCTATTTCCTGTTTTCTGATGGAGAACTCACATCAACAGCCCCTGGAAAAAAACAAACTTTTCTACAATCTAGGCATTACAAATAAGCTACTGAAGTTTAGTGGTGGACTTGGCAGTGTTTGGTTAACGGGTGGACTCAATGATCTTTGTGGGTTTTTCCAACTGAAATGATTCTATGTGAAGCTACGGATCTCATGGCCAGATTTTAAAGGATATTTGTGTTCCTTGTTGTTTTTCTTTTTCACCTTATTACACAATCAGAAATCTTTCTTTGCAAGTTCTCACATATAACAATACAATATATAAAACATTACCTATGGAAAAATATTTAATGTTTTAAAAAGTTTCACAAGGAAAGCAGTATCAATTTTTAAACAGGTATACTTTAGAGTACATAAAGCAGCAGTAGGACTATGCAGGCATGAGGGGGTTTCTGTGTTTTCTTTGTGAGAAATTATCTATATTCCATGAATTTTACACTAAAACCCCCTGAAGATTTAAAATGCGCAAGCTGGTCTCTCAGCACCATAAAGAAAGTGCATTTGTTTTCCCATAGAAGGTATGTTTCCATAACACACTGAATTTCTGATTAAAACCCCCCCACTGTTTGAGTTTAGACTACGGTGTTCATCAGCATTTTCTGACTGCTACCTCCTAATTTTTAGTACAATAAGAAGTACACAAGGCTTTCTCACTATACACACATATAGAAGATTATTCCTATTTCTACTTCAGTTTTCAAGCAGCACTTGAAAACTCAGTTACGCCATCTGAAATTCTTGAATATCACGGGTCACCATAAGCTGAAATTCCTTCTCAAGTTTCTTGGCTTGCTCTGCAGATCCCACACAGTATCTGGAACTCCCACAAAAATGCAATCACTAAATCAGCATATGGGGAAAACAGGTGTAGGTTCCTCCAGCACCTGTCACAGCCCCCATCCCGCTCCTCTACCCAATCAGCTGGACACGTATATGGATGTGGCCATACAAGGGCCGGCTCTTCGGGCTCTCAAGGTCGGAGCCTGTTATCCCTCTCCCAGCCCTTCCTAACAAGTCAGCCTGCCAGTCTTCTACACTTTGGTATCAGCGGGAAAATGTTAACACTGTATAATCTGGATTACACTTAACCCCTGCAACCCATAGAACTCTCTAAATAGAATCCAAATGTGTCTTTACATGGTGTTCAGCTTCAACATGCATATGCAGTGCCCAGGGCACGATGAGAAGCTGCATTTAGATACTATTAAGAAAGATCTTGCGAGAAATACACACACACACGTATCTAGTTCACTTCCTTTGACAAACACGTTAAAGTAATGTTAAGTATTGCAGCATGGGGTTTCATTAGTGCTCCTTTCAATACTCTAAAACAATCAAGTGAAGCTTTTAAGTGTAATGCCGCTAATTCATACTCCTGGATCTGCCTGAAAATTATACTTAAGGTTCCAATATAAAGGAAGAGACGCAGTTAAATACAAAAATGCCTCCTTCCTCTTCGTGGCTGGATTTTTTTCTTTATGATAACAATGGGGTTAACTCTGCTTTGACTCATGAGGAAGGAAAATGCCTCAGTATCTCCCGTTTAGATTCTGGAAACCGTCACTCCAGATGGGGTTCCTGTCATTGTGGAAGGATTTAAGCCACGGTTCACTGTTACAGATAGTAAGTCTGGGTCCGATAGCCAAAGCTCTGTCTCCTTATCGCTAAAACATGAACTGCCACTTTGAGGACCCAACCATAAAAAGACTGCCAACTTTATCATCGCCCAGTAACATAACAGTGAACCATTCCTGCTCCGTGGCTCGTAGGAACAAGTGGAATGCTGTAATCTGTTCACACGGCCAGGCGCAGCCTACGCGAGACAGTGCAGCCTCAGCTTTCTCACAGCCTGCCGAGTGAGACATGATAACGGGCCCCGGCTCAAGGGAAAACAGGGAAGGAGGTGACTACTGGGAATTGCTCCGTAGGGACACAGGAAGGCCAAACTCCATAAACAAGTGCTGACTCCGCCCTTGAGAATCGCTACAGCTAAAATCTTTTATTTCTCCAATTCATGTAAATAACTCACCTCCCTTACTGAGCTATTTCCAAGATATGATCATGGAGACTGAAATTTTATTAACTCCATTAGTTTAAAGAAAAAACTGCCAGTTCATGAGACTAACTAATATTTGTGTAACATGAAGAGAATTTTATATCTCTGCTATGATGCACAAGCTCATTTAGAATAAAAGCAGAGGTTTTGCAGTTGAGGCTAATAAACAGAAAATGTAAGTTTTGTTACTACAATGAGAAGGAAAAAGAATAACGAATTTCAAGTTTTGCTATTGGATGTTCACTGCAATTAACTTCTGGTGTTAGGTCCTGTTTTCAAGATCATCGAAAGGATGTGTAGCCTTTTGAGTTAATATCTTATTACTTTCCACTTACTCCAAGACTTAGCCAAAATGACTGGAAATTGTTCCAACATATTTGCCAACGCACTGTATTGTGTCTTCAGTAACTGATATTGAGCAGCTTTGATGTGAGACTGGATTAACAAACTGACAACAGAAAAGTCCTGATTTTTGTCAGAAAATAACACAAGATACTTATGAGGAACCAAAAAGTCCTTTTATAAAAGAACGAAGCAAACACAGCAATACAGTCATGCAACATATAAAGCCACTAAACAAGTGTTCCAGACAGCTGGGGTCGTCTTGATGTTGCAGAATGGCCCAGAAGTTTTAAACTGCTTTTGTTCCACTGTGTAAGAACTGAGTAGTATAGTTTAATATTTATTCTTAATGGTAGAGCTTAGAGAACACTGTATGATAATGGCTGGACTGGGTATGACAGGTTCAAATATTACATTCAAGCACATGGTAGAGGAGCCCCAATATGTTCCTGAACTTCTCCATACATATGCAAGGTACTTTTTAATTGCACTGCAAAACAACAACTAATTAGCTTCTCTTCACAATTCAACATAAATTTTACTGAAACAGATAATACAAATACCAAAGAGTACAAAAATACAATAAAGTTATTTATTGTATGATCCACGAGGAAGCAAAAATCATATTCAACCATCACAGTGTAATTATAAGCTTCCTCCCACAAAATCCAACTGAGAAACATGAAATGCAGGAGCTTTAAGCCTGCTGAGTCTCCACAGCGTCAAATCAAGTCACCACCTTCTCCAAGGCTTGTTCCAGCCCAGCTGCACACAGCTTCTCTCACACAAACTTACACTGGCTCAATACACTAGTCAGCAGCAGCTCTGGAAACCAGAAATTCTGAACTAATAAACACAGATTACTGCTACCAGAGATGAAGTTAAGTGACAACCCCCAACTGTTCTCCTCCCCATGAAAGATCCTGTTTTTCACATCCGACTCTGGAAGGATGTTGCCAATGGTTAAAAGAGCACAATCAGCATGTTTTTGTGCTCCAATCCAGTGAGTGTAGTTAAAAAGCCAAGATTTCTGATATTAGTGATCTGGGCTCCTTACCAGCTCTGGCAAAACTGTAGAGAACTTGATAATGTTCATTGTCACCTCAGGAAATAACATTTTTTTGCCTTGAAGCAAAAAAGTAGAATGACCTCATACGTAAAAAGTGTAATGAAGTGCAAAAAAGTGTCAGTTCATTCAAAACATTGTCAGTGTTGGGTTTCTTGTAACATTACACAAAAAGGAAATGGTTGTTGCTATGAATGCTACCATGTATCATGTTAACGGCTCTATTTTTGCACTTACTATTGGAGCTCGCCAAACAGGATTTTTGTTGGTGTTTCATCCCAAACCATGAGGGAAAATGTATCTAAAACTTGACTAAGATTGAAATGAAAAGTGATTTCCCTTGCCTTGGAAAAGGCAAACTTTTCACTTATGACCTGTGGCTAGTTCTGATTCTGCTGTTGCATTCAGAGCACAGAAAAGCTGTGAAACAGCATGAATTTGGAGTAAATACCTTTTATAAAATGGTAATTTTAAAAAGTAAGTATTCCTCAGGCCTGAAATAATGGAAAGGCTCCACTAATACTGCCAAATATTACTGCTGCTCAGCAAGCACATACACGCTGGTTAACAAAAGGATAACCAATTAAACAGTTTTCTGATCCTCCAGAGCTGCCACGCAACAGTGGAGAGGGACACTGCTGCCACTTGCACCAAATTCCAAAGGCTCCTCCCACAAGGGCTCACACAGCTCTCTGCAGGAAGGACGGGACTGTCATCCATCATGGATAAGATCACTGAGGTGATAAATGTAAAAGCCAGTGCCAACAGTCCAGGCTGCAATAGTGCCTTTCCTACCAATGTTCAGGAGTAAAGGAAAATAATCCCTAAAATAAGAGATCCAAGGGTAACCGGGAGCTATTCAGTCGTACTGTAGCCTTCAGGATCAGTCTCACATTCCATCTCTGCAGATGATCCGGGCTTTAAGGTTATTTCACCCTGCTTTAAGGGAACTGCTGCAATCTCCGTGGGAGCAGTTTGACAAGCTGACTGACAGTAACAACTTGCTGCCACACAAAGTGCAGGATCCTGGAGACCACCCTTACGCCTGCTCTGATCTTTGCTCGAGATGGCAATAAGTTATTTTGAATTCATTAAAGGGACAGAAAATTCTCCTTGGCCATTCTTTAACTTATTTTTGCTGGGTTTGTTTTCAGTTGTAGCAGGAACAAGGTGGTTTTCTAATGGATGGGCTGAGCACCACAGATAGAAAGCCGGCAGAAGGAATGGCCTGTCCTCTCTGGCAGCAGCAAGCCATTGCCTCAGCCACTGCTGATAAACACATCCTACTTAAAAAGCCGCACCTCCTTTCTGAGATACTCACAAAATTTAGGACAAATACAGTAGTCACAGCACCAGACTCCCACCCAGTTTTCATACTTATTATGTGACACCAGTGAGAGAAAACAGGGCATATTCCTTTAATGCAGTTCAGCTCCCTTCCCACAGCAGAGAGATACTTCAGCTGGCAAGAACTACAAGCTTCACTAGAGGCTTCACATACAGCAAAAAGTCATGCTGAAAGCACGACAATTGCTTTATTATTTGCTTCCTGTTACATGCTATTGCCAAGAAGCTAAGCCTAAAACCAGGCTGGATTTTTCTTCTTTTATAGCACAAAATACTTCACTTTTATCATCCTAAACAATACTAAGGTGTATCATCCTCTACGTAAGTAATTTCTCTCCTATTATGTACAAAACACATTCAGACATCCAAGGAGTATTCTTAGTCACTCAAAGCTATTTATAGTTTTTAAACTTCCTGCAGGTCAGTTTGGCTTCAGAAGTATCCTCTTTTCTGTTTCTTTGTTCTGAAGTAACAACGTGGTTCTGCAAAGTCAGACCTTGACCCTGCAGTACTGTATGAATTTCACCACTGTCTAAAATACAAGCAGGGTTGAACCTGAACTGCAGTGTAGCCATCAAAAGTGAACAGCCAGAGAAAAACCCATGTAACGCAACTCAGTAACAGTGTTCTGTGTTTGAAGCTCATCTCTGGAGGCTTCCATTTCTTTTTTCCTAGTTAGATGTACTGGATTATTTGATGTGATGTTTATAAATTTTTTAAGTTTTCCTCAGGTTCTCTTAATATTCTCAACTTCAACCACTGAAGCATCTGCAAATTTCATTATGAAGCTGTTTTCTTTTCCTTTGAGTCTGAAGGCTACCTAAGTTTAGCCCGAATACCATTCCTTTCAGTATGCCCAACACATTTTCAGTTACATTTTGCTATGCTATCAGTTAGAATTTCACATTCTAACTATAGACGCAAGCACATACACCCCAAACCAGCCCAGTAAAGCAGAGTGGTGCCCAGCTTTCAAGACTCCAGTGAAATGCACAGGAGGTCAAATTCGATTATGACAGACATTTCCACAAGCTAAGCAACTTGGAGAGCTTAACTCCTTAAAGAGCAAGGCTTCACCAATCTTGGCAGGAGCTCCCCAACCAAAACAATGTATACTAAATCAAATACGAAAAATTTACACACTCTACCTTGCTTAAATAATTTTCCATACTTGTGCTCAATTAGTAGTGGTATTTCTAAGGTAAATAATTGATACCATGCAAAAATATCTAGACATCAATTCTGAGCACAGTACTTTCACGCAGTTTGCTGTGAGTCTATTTCTTCACTAAATATTACAGTATGTTCAGGGGGAAAAAGAAGGTTTAGGATTAACTACTTATTCCAGAGTTTTACAAACAAAAACCATATATGCCTAGCACTAGACCATAAAATACAAGGAAGAGCCCTTTAAGCAGTGCTCTATGCTCAGTTTTAGACAAAGGTATTCATCATTTACAGATGAAAAATGCTCATGATTTGAAATTTTATCAGTGTCCCTGTTATATACCACTCTAAGAAAAGACACTGTCTTGTTTCAAACGTTGGAGCACTTCCAGTATCTGGCAAATTTTAACATGTATCCCTGGCTTGCCAAACATGAAAGCTAGCTGTCAAATTCCTCCAAGATATGATAAAGATGGCACTCAGGATTCAAACCCGCATTTATATAAAATAACACATACAAAAGGTTTTTAGACATGATATGGTATGAAGCTTAAATTCTAGCTTGAAGCATCTTTGCTGTGAAACATCATTTTAATTAAACCACAAGCAATTATTAAAGAATAACAATTTTGTGGGCTTTACCATCCACTCTTCACCCCCAGAATATTACACAACACACTAGAAGGTACAGGAAGGGAAGCTGCTTACTTGAAGCTGTGATTTTAGAGGAGTATCTGTAAACTGTGGACTTTATAGTTGCTGACCTACAAGCAAGCTGGATTGCTCGTTCCTAAATGAACTGCTCAAGACATAAAACAATTAGTAATCCATCAGCACTGATAATACTGTTTCCACAGTGGAAGCTAAGCCAAGCTCCCAAAGTCTGACATTTGATGCATTTGTCTTTGTTTCACTTTCTGTACAACTTACTAGATTATTAAGTTTTGTATCACTGAACAGGATTTCATTTTACCTGCTTTATAGAAAGTACCATCTTTTCTATTTAAGAGCACTATATTGCCTAAGTCGATCTCATTCAATCTTTTTATTAAAAACAAAGAGTAGATCGATGTTCATCTTCAGGAAGCAGAAACTATTCCTTAGCATACAAATTAAATACATTTTATAGTCCTTTCAGAGAAAGCAGGCTGCAACAAACAAAATGAGTGCTAAAGCAAAGCATGTTTTACATAACCATCTATGTTAGAATGTTCAAAGATTTATTTTATGATAAGTGCTTTTTTTAATCCTTACTGTGGCAACATAGATATGTAGATACATCTCCTCCCATATATACTTCTTCACATACTTGCAATGGTTAAAATATAAATCAGCAACAGCAGTAGCCGACTGAATGCCTCCTTTCAGCAACAGTATATTGCAGATAAGCCATATGGAACATGAAAAGTTTCCAAGAGTAGCAACCCATCTGCATAATATCCTTCATAATCCTTTAGAAGTTCTTTAGTAAAAATATTATCTCCTACTCGTAAGTTTGCCAAGAAAAATTTTCTAAACTCTAATTACAATTCAATGATATAAAAAGAAAGGGTTTCTTTTGGTCTACCTGCCTATGCAGTATTGCCATTTCAAACTCTTCTTGTCCTGGATTTCTCCTTACAGCTTGAAAATTGGAAAGGATAATAGAAACTATTTCAAAGCCTTGGTACTCAAGATAACGTAGTGTTATCAAAACAGCAATTACAACACAAACAGCAACTATTCCCAAAGAAAATGTTTAGTGAATTCTAAGGATTTATGTAATTGTTAAAATGCCATTCCCACGTAAGATTATGGGAACCAGCTCCACTAATGTCTACCAGAATAAGTTTCAACTACCTTTAATATTGGTATGGAACTGCCATTGTGTTTCTGCTAAAAGGTGTCCAACTGTATAGACAGTATGTGCAGACACATGCATGTGTTCTGAACATGTGATGTGCACACACACACACACAAGCATTACCCCAGTTCAGAATATTACTACAGAATATTTACAAAAAATAAAGAAACCCCTCAAAAATAAGCAAGCTGCAGAATACAACTGAAAGGAAGCACTTGAAAACACCAAGCTAAGTATGCACAGCAGGAAGCAGAGAGCTTCTCCAGAAATAAAGAAGTAGGGTACAGGTAGATACATTTTTATTTTTACTGAATTAAAATAATTAGAATGTAGGACTTCAAGACACAAAGCTGTAATAAGTATGTCACAACTCATGTTTGGAATACTGAACTTTCAGTTATGTGTCAAACAAATATATGGAACTTGTTTTTCCTTGCATAACCTTCACTTCGAGTGAATTATTCAAAAGCCAAAGCACCTCTTTGAAGACTGTCTTTAGCTAACCCAAAAAGGGGATGGGAAATCAAAGGTAGAACCTAGAGAGGTAGAGAGAAAAGACTGTACAGGAACCAGGGACAGTGAAATACGAGTAAGCTCTACTCTATCATATGTGATTCATGTCAGCATTGGATAAAGACTGGCTCTGCCATGCTTGTTTTTTTTCTTTTTAACAAGTCACTATACTCAGCAAGTACTGAATTCTAAGTTAATGCAAAAAAAGAGCAGGGCTTTAAATGTCTTCAGTTTGTTACAGCTAGAAGGGCTTTGATCTAAAAAATCTTCACAATATTCCCAATTAATTTGAGACTTTTAGATTAAAAGTGTATTATTCACTTCCTATTGAAAGTAACTAATAATTCCATTAAACCATAATTTAAATATTAAAATGCACACTACCCCAAATTTAACTAAACTAGCATTCCATAGTCTATATTATAAATTGCAGACATTAAGGTCCCACATGAAATCCAGCATCACTGATGTGACATTAACAAGATGTAATAACTATCACAGGTAAATCACAGAAAGACATCAACAGTGTCTGTGTATTTATTTGTAAGTAGTATGAAGAACAAGAATGGTCTGTACCACAAAAACTACCAGCGTAAGTACTGACTTGATCCTGGTGACAGAACAGTTACTATGCAAAACCCACCAGGTGAAAGCATCAACATGAAGTCCTTTGTTCAGATGAGCATTGAGAATGTTACAGCCTACTTGTGGTAAAACACTGGCAATGAACAAACCACAATCTCCATCATATGATGAGGCGTATCTCATCACACCCACACGTCGGTTACATGACTGGGAGGTTTTATGACAGTATGAAAATCTGGGCCATTTTTCCTTAGGAGCTAGAGACTCCCTCACTCCTCTGCTGCTGAAGCACCACCAGTTTAAGGGCCAAACATTAAGATTATTTAAGATTATAAAGCAAAGTTTTAGACACTTCTCAACTGAAGCACAGCATGTAAACAGGCTGAGGTCCAAAAGGCACTTAGGAGCAAAGCATCCTATAGGTGACGTGTTCTCTCCTTTTTGACAGTTCAAGCTAGAACACTGGTTGATAAACAGCAATGATCAAGAAGCTAGCACTTCTGCTGTCCTTTCTGCAAGGAGGTTAATCCATGGCAGACTGGCAGGATCGAAAGCTGAAGACACTACTAAGCCCATGAGCTTGAAAGTCAAAAGCTAAGGTTACGTTAACTCTCCACTAAAACAAAGAGTATCATCAGAAAGAACAGTTATTTATCTTACTGTAGTTCCAGAAGATGCATTGTTCTGGGGTCTATTCTTACCATCCACAGCTTGTGTAAAGTCACTCACTCTTGATTAACAGATGCCATGGTCCTCACTTTGAAATTGCAAAGTAAAAATATACTCTTCTGTCAATGCAGAATTTCAAAAGCACCAAATTCTGCAGGAACATGAGGGCTGCAGAATAACTTGAGACCAGCACAGCTTGAAGAACTTGTTAACACAAGTAAATAATCATGTCTTTGTGTGACTGCCTGCATGAACTCCAGCATTAACAAGCAGTGAGCTGTTACAGATTTTCTTGGAGTCGATTTTTCGATCCTACTTAAAGCAATCTACCCAGACCCAGACCTTTGATATGCATTTCCCAAGCAGTGGGTGAGAGAACTGACTTTGTGTGTCTGCCCTAGAAAATTCAAGAATAAAAACATTCTCCAAATACACTGCCGAATCAGTTGGAAAAACATCACTTGCACAGCTGGGAAATAAATACAGGACTTCAGATCAGAGGAAAATCACTTTTTATGTAGCTGACCGGCAGCACCTATTTAAATAAACACTAAAAACAGCCTCCAAAGAAAATGAGAGGTATGTGTTAATCACCAAGAATACAAGCTATATGCAATGTTTTAAAAATAGCTTCTTAAGTTTTGATTCCTTGGAATGTGTTATCCAAGCCTGTACTACAAACATACATATAAACATGGAGCCTTAATCCTCCTTTGCAAGGATGGCAAGGAAGAGGTGTAGGATGTAGGAATCACTCCCACAAACCCTCATGTGTCACAGACTCTCAGATGCAAGATAGATCCTTAAAGAATCTCTCAAAACACTTAATTACTCCACTTGAAAGTGTATCTTTATTCTACAAATGTCTAGGACATGACACATTTCAGTTTCTGGAGTTCAAAGTTGGTATTTTAATAAAGATTTGTACAGAAGGGTGGAGTAAATATGGTACTATCTGCTAATTTGCAACATAAACCACCGTCAAGGATAGTTTTCACAGGAAACACACAAGGAATACTTACAATAGCCATATCCTAAAAAAAATGCCAGAGATTCCACCTCATGGCAAATTTTACATTGGAAGGCCTCCTTCAAAAGCACAACCACCTACGTTTTCTTTGGTAAACTGAGTAAAAGCAAAGAGTTCCCTTTATTCAAGCCTCATCCTAGGTACATTACATGGGTAGACTTAAAACAAGTTTTGCTCTTACTGCTGTGGGCTGCTGAGTATTATTATTTATTCCAATTATACCAAGCTAGTGCACACTGCAAGGGAAAGGACAAAAATCACACAAACTAGAAGCAGTTATCATTATGTAATTAGAATCCAAAATATTCATTATACTCATTAGCATTGTTAGCTATTTGTATCTTCAATAGTTGGTATGTCTGGAGTTCAGCGAGACACTTAAGTTATCGCATAATCCAAATGGAAATATTAACAACTCACATTACCACTAGAAACTGAGGGAGGAACTTCTAAATAGTCGTATTTTCTGTTTAGATATAGCCTATGCTCTAGGATTACAGAGAGGCTTACACCACCAACTGACAGGCCAGGATGCTGAACAGTCATGCCCACAGTCAAGTCTGTCACATTCAGAACTGTTGTAAGAACAAAAGCACATCTCTGGGAACTTTATTGATTATGAGTAGCTTGAGGCTACACACACAGGTAGCGACAGGAACTACATCAAGCCAGGCTTTAAATTGTTTTAAAGACGACTGTTATCTGTGATCAGAAAGATTGCTACCTAAATGCCCCAACAAGCACTGCTCCAACTCTGCTTAGAACTTGCTTCTTCTAGACTATGACTTCTTAGTAACAATTCCTTTACTACATCTATTAAGCTGCATCTATTTATTGTTATTTTGGGTTCCATGTCAAATTCAGGAAAAAAAGTTAACTGTCTGATGGAGGCAGAAAGCAGAAGGAAGGAGAAAGTTTAGTGTATTAGATATGTTTTCTCAGCAGGTAACTAAGAAGATGGTGGAAGAAGGGAAGAAATGATCTCTGGTCTATGAACAGGATTTAAAACACCGGGCAAGCATCCAGTTCACAGGACAATTAACCATTTCATTAAGACAACCAGATCCAAACACTGACAGTTTGTAATGAGGACAGGAAAGATTTAGGTATTGTCTTTTTACTAATGATATTTGGATCTATAACTTTATTCATTCCCCTTTGAAGAGCTATTAACATAAATTGGGAGGAAAATTCTCAAAGAAAAAACCATGCTGTTATGACCAGCTCAAACTCTTGGTGTTTCTTCTAGATGAAATACAAAGTTATCTTGCTTCTTAAAATACATCCACATCACCTATTGCAGGGCTGCTCCTGCAGAGTTTTCAGCAGACACACCATGTAAAGGCCCTCTATTAGTATTTGCCAGTGATTTAAGATTCTGGTCCTCACAGCAGCATAGGCTCCTGAAGAGCCATCTGATTCAATTTGAGATTCTACTGATGTACAGCCAAGTAAGCTCTTGTTCATCAGCTAAGTGATTAGCTTTTTCTGTTAATTTATTAGAAAAAAAAAAAAATCAGGAGAGTACCACAGCAAATATTTCAGAGCTTTAAGATAATCTCACAACTATAACTGTCATAGGACTGTCATGGAACTGAACAGGAACTACATAAAATTACTAGCAGCAGTACAACAGCACCACCATTATTAGCAAGACTTCAGAAACATATACAAGATGGATTCTAGACAAACTTCTCAGATACACATATGTGTGTGTATGTATATATACATATGATTTAATTAGTGACCAAAGCTGGAATTCATCAAAATTCAGAATACCAGTACAGGATGGTAAGTTTAACACACCAGCACTGTTTTAAGAGGTAAATCTAGTATTCCTAACCCTAAACCACTAAATTTAATCACTGACTTAGACACAAAGGAAGTGGGGCTCTAGATTATTTGCAGCCAAACCGAAGCTGTTAAAATTAAGTCTATCCTACTTCTGGCAATTCTTTATGTATCTGAAATGAACGAATGTGAAATGACATTGACTAGGAACAAAAACTTTTTTCCAGCACTGTCAGTTTCTTAAAGTCACCAACAATCTGTCATTAGTCACTGGTATGCCCAAAGCAATTTCAGCACAGCCAAAGAATTAAGAGAGTATTTGCAAGTAGAACAATATTACCAAATACAAGATACAGAAAAATTAATGATAACAGTAAACAGCTCAAATAAAAAAAGACTTTGGGGATTAAGTGTTGTTAAAAACAAAAGGGAAGAGAGAAGAGACAAGACACCATTACGAGGGTAAGTGTTCTGCTCAGTGCAATATATACCCAGGTGTCTTCTGTCACTGTATTCAAAGTAAGTAATTGCTACCTTGCCTACATTTTAAGCTTCCCAAGGAAGCTGTTTCTTCCAAAACCATGAGTGGGAAATAAAACCCCAAAGCGTGACCTGTTTACAAGTCAGGTTTATAGTAAACACTTCTACTAGAAAAAAAAAAAGATTCAAGCATATATATACACACATACACACACCCCTACATACACACAGGCATATATTTATATATATTGAAGTTGTTGATGAATTACATAAGACCACTTCAGTTTTTATGCATTTTCTCTCTTTTAAGGTAAGCCAAAAGTGAGATTTTAGTCCTTAACTGTACATAAATCCTCCTCAATCACCTCCTTAACATGTCTCAAAGGCATTTGTGTGCTGTCTCAAATTATTTCAAATGTTATATGCAGTATAATTACATTTACATAATCATTTAGCAAATCAAGTCCAATAACGCCTACATTTTCTCAGCATCATGAGCAGATTACAAAGTCATTTCCTTACTTCACTGAAACCATTTTTAAGCTTCTTCCTTCCTTTAAACGTGTACCACTTATTTCGTAGTGTGGTCCATGCTATTTGGAGATCAAAGCAAGTGGTCAAACAACAAAAACACATGATAATACTATTCGCAGTGCTCATACGTATTCTCTCAGCCCAAAGCTTTTTTTTTTGCCCTTTTATTTCATTTTTCCCCACGAAGTCTAGCCCACTTCTGGCAATTCTCCACCTACCAAGTATGAAGGAATGCAAAACTTTAACTATCAGCATTGCCAGCCTTCTTACAGTCTTGTGTGTGTCTAATCAACCACATTCATGGTATTGCCTCTCAATAATCACTGTCTCAACTCTATGAAGTTGCATTCATATTTCACAGAAATTTGGAGATTTTAATCACCTACATTAAGTGTCAGTTTTCATTTTCAACTGAGGCTGGTTGTAGGACTCTTCCTTTTTAATAATGTTTAAAAACTTACCATGCAACTTCTCTTATGGAACATTTCAAAGTAGTATATTTTTGAAGGATGTGATCCAATTTCCATCCGATTACTTTTTAGCTTTGAATAGCAAAATACAGAGCCTAAGTTGCTTGCCAAATGCATATCTAGACTGGATACAGCAGGAAAGAGAATAGGACCATTTAGCTGAATGTCTTTCTCACCTAATTCCGTATGTGTGCATCCATACATATTGAGATACAATTCCCAGATCTTCAGTTTCATATGAAGTTAACCCAAATTTAAAAAAAAGCAGCCATGAACCAATTCAAGTGCTACAGAAATACTGTAACATCCCATGGTTAGAAAGCTACTATACTGTACATACAGTTCAAAGCACACGTTGGTAATCCATAGCCTGGAAAAGAAGCAATGCTGGGGAGGTGGAGAAAACTAGATAAAAAACAAAACCAAAAAGCTTTTGGTTTATAAACAGTGTGTTTCAACACCAACTTTGCTGTTTATGCTCCCTACACTGTTACACTTGTCTCTTGGCATATGCTCCATCTGGCTGTGGAGATGCATCTGCTTCTTTATGCTGCAGGCTCTGCATGTGCAGATGAGCTCTACATGCTTACTCAAAGCTATGATCTGACAATCGTATCTCTGAGACTATGTGTGTCTATGACTAAAGAACACGTATTGCTCCTACAACTGCTCTTCATTAGAATTTTGTGAAAAGGCAGAGAAACAGAGTGCTTGTTTGGTATTTTAATGCAAGATGATGCATTAAATAAAGCTTCTCTAAACTGGCTTATTTACGCTACTGTAACTAGCAGCAGGTACATTTACCTGCTTTTAGTCTTGCTCCTGTCAAAAACATGACATGACTACTATCACACCACGCCATGACAAATGTTACTTCCTATTAGCATCACCATTCCCCCCGTTAAGAGATTTAACACAAACATCCAAATCACTTGCTGTAGCTTTCATCAAGAAACAATTATGATTATTCCAATATATCAGCCTTTTCACAAGAATATGTTTACAGGAGTTACTTGATATAGTTTAGGATTTATTCTTCGCACTTTTTAGCTACTGTTTTTATTACAGATTATTGCATATTTCAAGGACAGCTGTCAGTATTTGGGGTATAACCTAAGCCTTATACAGTACATTATACTATGCTGAAGACAGCATTAAACTATACACTGCAGGAGAGGCTTATTAACTGACACCTATCTGAAATTCTCATGGGCACAGATGCCAACCAGCAAAGTAGGTCACATTTTAGACAGGCTCCTAAAAATCAAATCATTTCAGTTTAATGAGGTGATATGATAGAACATGCACAACCCACCCAGGGCCAAGTGTAGGTGAAATAAATCCTGGCTTGCTGCATCACTCAAGGAACATCAAAACATGGAAAAGAGGTAGGAAGTTGAGCTAAACAGGCAAGAAGAGCCTGTCTTCAGCCTTTGACTCCCAGGAAGACTGAGGCTGGAAGAAAGAGAACAACTGAACTGCTGCTTTTTGAGGCCCTCTGAGGGACAGAAGGACCCACCATGGAAGTGTTACCTTGTAGATAACCTGTAATAATCTTAACACACTCTACACTACAGAGGATTGAATACAAGTACCTGCTCATTTCCCTCTTTTCCTTTGGATGAAAAAAGAACCAACAGTCACAGTCTCAAATTGTCTTCTGTACATTAAAACATTTTGTTGACCATATGGATACAGAATCCTGATAAAACCTGACATTCCTCTCATTTTACTCTACAGAAATACTCTGCTGCTTTCTTCAGGAAAAATAATCACTTGCCAAGAATAATGTGTTACAGAAAAAAATTCCACGAGCATTAAAGCATCAAATGCTGCAACACCTACGGCAAGTCCTTCAAACCACAGACAGTACTTCAGCATATCAATTTTCAGCTGTGCCAGTACGGCTTTGTAAAACCAAATAAAGGATCCCTAATATTTCAAGAATTCAAAGCACACACTGGATGAGAACCTCACTTTTTTCAATATGCCTGTATGTTCCATCTGACCTGTGCAAAAGCACTGGCTTTCCCTCAAATAACTATGAAGAAATAAGACTAATGAAAACTTACTGTACAGCAGAACAAACTCTCTCTCACCTGATGTGAAAAGGACCATATTCTCCAAGAGGAAGGAACATCAAAACATTTTTTTTTTAATGATAATTTTTGTTTCTGAATTCGTACTTAAAAGGTTATTTTTTAAGTTCCACAGAAGATAAGCATCTTTCCTTTCATGAGGCTTGAAGGAAAATTACACTCACCACCTCCTAAGTAAATACCTTTTACTAGAAGGTCAGATCAGCCATCATAAGCAAAGTTTCACTGTCCTCACCAACACCAGCAGCGTTCACCTTGCGTGTTTCAGGGGGATACAGAAATTAATCTAAAAACCCCATTAAGGGGTCAATTGTGCCTCATCCTGATAAGAAAGGGCATTTTCTCACAGACCTGTGTATGTTCTGAAGATTTTAAGTGTTTCAAATAATCCTGTTTGCCCTATTCACCTCTTCTTACCCAATGCTGTAAAACAGATTCAAACAGCAAAAGAGTCAAACATCACAAAGGTTGAAGCCCAGATTAAAAATGCCACACAAATCATCCTTTAAAAGTGGTTACAGGCCAAGTGTTACAAGATCTTCTCCCTTTATTTTAGAAGTACCAAATGGCAGGGAAAGGACCATCCCCCCAAGTATACTAGTGATAGTTAGAAAACTAAGCTTAAAATTTCTTTCCATGGCAAGAGATGGGTAAAGAAGCCAACAACTTACTGATACGTAAACTGTTTAGAAATTGAACAGGGCAAAAAAAGGGGGTGAGGGACAAGGAAATATTTCCATAAACTGTAAGTGGGACCAACAGAAAGCCACGTAACAGGGACAAAAGAAAATTAAAACCAACAGGTATAGGACAGCAACAGAGCATTCACATCTACAGTAACGTGTACAGTGAAAGACATAAGGGCATGCATCAAAAAAATTCCTGTATTCATTTAAGATGCCAGTGCTCTCCCTCCTACTATGTTTTCACACAAACGTTCCAGCAGCAACAGAAGATACCAAGCTCTGGGCATGTGAAAGCAATTCCTATGCCAAAATTGAACAGGAGGGAACTATAAGGGGAAGATGTCTCATCAATTTCACTTAATCATTTACAACATTGCCGTCTACCCAGTACTGAAAATAAGTAACAGTAGATTTGTTTCTTCCCTTCTACAGCTTCTGAGCTGTGTAGAATTAGCTTTCGTCCTAGCATAGCAAAACACAAATCAAAACCACCTTCCTGTCTTGCGTATCAGGACCACAGCGGGTCACGGTGAGCCTCCATCACAATAAATACCATTTGTCATATTCAAGGAGGCAAGTGAATTACTAAATCGTTTAGATAAATACATCAACTGTAACGCCATAAAATGGAATTACTTATTCTAAATTGGTTTAGTATATACTTGACAGATTTTTAGCTGGGTATTTTTTGTAACTTCTATTTGTTAAAACAGTGTTTCTATGTGAGCACGATAAAGAGAAGCCATTTTACATTGTTCTTTCAGAATGCTTCCAAAATGCTGGTGCTGTAACTTCACCTCTGCCACACACAGGCACCCCTCAACAGTGACATTACATGAAGCAGTGAGCTTCTGGCAACTTGCTACTGCTTAAATACAGGCGTTTTAGTCCCCCCATCTCACCTCTCCTCCCTACCTATGCTGAACCTGTCACTGCATCTACTCCAAAGCACATCATACTCTCCCCTGAACCGGTTCTGTTGTAAAGCAAAAAAGTAGATAATTTTACACTGAAAATTAAAGCTTTTCTAGATTATAGACATCACTTACTTACGCTGGGAAGCCCAGCATCTGATCCCAACCATGAATGATATCTCTAATTCCATAGAGAACAATAGCTAACAGATCACAAAGTTAATATACAAGTGGGGCAAATCTGAAATGCAATCAGTTGCAAAAAATGAAACTGTGGAGCATCTCTCTGAAATACTGAACACAATTTTTTTCCACCCTGGAATTCAAGAGAGAGAAAACATCAATTTACCTGAAATATATTGAGCTTGTAAATATTTCACCCTACTGATTTCATCTTCCCATCCAAAACAGAGCCATAAACTTAAAGCACATATTTTCCCTGCAAAAAGGTATACAGTCCCCTTTCTGCCTATAGAACTTTTTTCTAAGAAGGAAGGAAAAAACCCCACAAAAACATTTCAAGGAGACTAATGAGCCCAAAGGGCTAATCTGAAAAGATGGGGAGATGCACTCCTACATTACAATATGCTTAAAAAGTAAGAGTAAAGACCCAAACCCCACACTAGTGTAATACAGTAAGCCTAGAGAGGAAAATTAGAAAGAATCTGCAGATGGGTCTTCACATGTTTCCCCAGAAGAGGAACCACAGGTGCACTTAGGTACTAACTGCACTTTTGATGTAGTTGTCAGGGGCCAAATGCTTGACACTTGTGTAAAAAAAGCCATCAAGAAACAAACCTACATCAGCCTTGTGTAGAAATGATTATGGTTCTTAGTACTCATGTTGTGAGGAAGCACTACTACCACAGGTCATAACACAAAGAGGCCTTAGATGCAGAACAAAAAGCAGCCTGGCTACTTGACTTGCTTGCAACCCTACCTCAAACTCATGTCTATCACAATCAAAAGCTCATGTTGAAAGAACTGGGTTTTCCCTAACTCTGCAGTGGCTATCCCTTATTTATACTAATCCTAGTAATACTCCTTCGACTCTTCATAGCTTGTATTATCCCTCTTAAAACTCAACACTGAAGACATAAGGCAGCTGACAAATTAGCAGAGAATCTTCTCAGAAAGAAATACAAGGCATTTGTCTTTCTCAGTTTTTTCCATCTGATTTTTGCTTGAAAACTTATTTACAAGATCAGCTATTATCCTGCCTGTACCCTGTGATCCCCTCGGCAATGAACACTTCAGCTATACAAGGCTAATCACTATTCCTAAATCGTTCCTAAAAAGCAAAGCATTTGTTCAGAAGACAACTTCAGCATTTAAATTAAACACTGAAGTCAGCCACCTGTTTCGGTCTATTTACAGGACTACTGGAGACATGACTTATCTGAAATGCAGTTACGGTGCAGGAAGGCTCCAACTGCCAAGAAAATCCTTGATTTCTACTGCACCTAATTTAGCAATTATGTACTGGAAAGAGTTACTATTTAAAGCATCAGTGTAATAAAAGTCGACAAAACCAATACCTTTGAGTAAATATATTCACGCCGTCCTACTACTGCAGAAACTGCAATTGTTCTACTGCTGTTTTAATGACATACAGAGTGACAGGACAACAAATTCAATTAAGTTCATTTGCTCCATACATTTACTTTTGGGGGGGCTTTTTCCTGAACAAGGAGCAGCACAGGCAGCGGCTGGTTTGATCTGCATGCAGCATTTGACTGGTAAAGTGACAACTGCCTCAGAAAAGCAGCCAACTGTAACGGTCAGGCTGAGGGCACTCTTTGGACCTTATTCTCGATCCAACTGATTTTTTTTCCATGAAAACCCTGAACACCTCCCCCTCGCCCAGAAAAACAACCATCTTTCACACCTCTATTTCCATTGCCAAATGTGGTTGAAATCAAACATATTTTCTAGAAACTGGCAGGGGGTGGAGGGCAGATGGGAAAACAACATGGCTGTAAAGACAACTTATTGCCTTAGAAAAACCAGACTAACAGCAGTAGTTCACATTTTATGACAAGGTTTTCAAATTATTAAATACATTTGGTTAAAATATCTTAAAATACTCTATATTGCTCTACATTTAAAATGTTAAGGAGATAAGAAAACTGATGTGTCTTTTCATATTGTTACCTCAACGATATCTGAGTTGGTTCGGCTTTCATGGGGCTCGTTGTATTCTGTGTATTTAAGTAGAACTTTGTCCATATCAGTGCTGGCATACTGAAAGAGTTTGTTAGAGCTGTTAAAAATGATGAGTGCTATTTCACAGTCACAGAGTACACTCAACTCATATGCCTTCTTCATTAATCCAAACTTCCTCTTTGTAAAGGTGACCTAGAAAAGAAAGATAATAGTATTCTTTTAAACACATGATGGGTTTGCAGGACTATAATCAAACATTCAAGAAATATACCAATGGAGCCTATTTATTCCTACTAAAAGTGACACAACTGAACACGTGTACAAGCTCAACAGAACAACTGCCTGTAATATTTGGGTGTCACTTTGAGGGCCAATGTTCTATATTAGACTAAGCTGAACAATTACACCCCCCCAGCTCTTCCACAGATACATAACTACCAAGGAGAGTTAAAGTTTGAGGATCTTCTAACAATGTTTCCTTCTGTTCAACACTGACTTTCCAGGTATCACAATATTTACTTCTGTGATGATTAGTTATTCTGTAACTAGTCTACAAATTACTCACAACTTTAACTAAAAAAAGTCAAAGAACACAGTAATATCAATGGAAGTTACACTCCAACTATGTGATATTATTTCTGATTATGTAAAGATAAAATATAGTCTTATTCTGTTGCAATTAAGCCATCTAATCAGATTCACTTATACTTTGAAATTGTTTTCTACCACTTGGGAACAGCCTGGAACAATCATTCTGTCCAATTAGAACTGCTGTAGGGAAATAAATGCATTACGAACCATCACAAAGGACCATTTGCCCATAGGAGAAGGGTGAAAGACACTTACAAAAATCACCATCAATGATGAAAAAAAGGTTTTAAAAATTATTCCTTTCACAGGATTCCAGTTCAGGATATAAGAATATCCATGTATTTGATAGCAAGTTGAATCAAACAAGACTGATGCTACGGTCAACTTTTCTTAGAAGACAGTGTTTTTATTAAATGTCCTCTTGAGTGCCTCAAAAAGGCACTTAATCTACTAGCATAAAGTTAATATTCGAGACCTTTTTAATAAAGATGTTATTTTCGGATCCAACCTTTAAATCTGAGCTTTGGAGCTGAATTGAACACCTCTGTCTATGGCCACATTCACACTCCTGTTTTACACTTTGAAGTAAATGCCTCTGCACAGGTGAATGACCTACATGCCCTACTTGTTTAACAGACAGCAGGCAGAAACTTCTGGAAGATAGGAATGAAGTAAAACACAAGAAACCATCAAACCTGTTTTATGGGTTTCTATTATTTCACGTGTTAATTACCAAGGTGTACATCAAGTTTTTGGAAGATGGGTGGGAAAATTCTGCGTATACACACCTCAAGGCATTTTCTCCAGAGATGAGTATCTCGTGCATATTACTTTTTTAATACTATCCATAATTCAAAATGTATACTCTACTTCCCACCACAGGAATCGTTCAGGGGGATGCAGACAGATACACTAACAACAGCATGCTGACAATGACTATATCATTAAAAAAGTATATGCATGCTTCACTCTTGTACCACAGGTGTTTTCAAAGGTACTGTGGACGCGAGATTTCCCTCCGGCTATAAAACTGTATCCACATCCATCAAAAACATGTACCCCTTGCCCCCAAAAAACCAGTGTTCCCACACTTTTTGAAACCCTGGACTGTAACATTTAGGCACAGAAGGAAGAGGTAATGAAGAGAAGACTTAGAAAGATCAGAATATGGAATGTTGGGTGTATTATGATAACCACAGTTAAATTAAACTGTGCAGCGTTTCTAACTTAGAGACTTAGGGTTTAAAGACCACTAATCACAGAGGCTTTTGTGACGCTTGAATAATCCATGTTCAGATGAAAGGTAAGTACTTCCCGTAACTTTGTTATTCAACCCTTTTAAAGCATGTTTGGTGAGAAGCTCCATTAAGATACAGCACCACCTCTGGAACAATTTTATATAAAGTGCTGTAACACATTAAGGCCCAACTAGGGTAAGCAGATCTTTTTACTTACTTATTGTTTAACCATTACAATACATTAGTGAGACAAGATGCCACAAAATCTGACAGACTTTAACTTAATGCAACTTCTATTAGAGTTTTATTTTCAGTTATCAATTCAACAAATTGACCAAGTACAAACGTAGGTTTTACTGGGCTGTGCTTTTCCCAAATGCAGGTGGAACTTCTACTATTCACCTATAATGCAATACAGCTGCTTTTAAAGAGAGGATCTTGTGTTAATCTCCTGGCAGTTCTGCCACTTTATGCCTATTTCCATAACACTGGCATTTATCCTTTCTTGGATGGGACATTAAGAATTACTTTGTCTGGATTCCTCTGGGGATTTGGGAAACACTGGTTTTTTTTAAACAGCCGTTGTTATTGCTGTGATATACTTCAATTACAAGACACTTAAGAGATTATTACCCGAGTATAGGCAGGTATAGACAGGTACTACCATTTGTCAGGAAAAAAGGCATCATAAACAAGATGGGTGTGTGCTGTTATTACTTTGAGAAGTCACTAAATGATGAAGACTGAAGGCTTAGTTCCACTGAGGACCCATATGACCCTGAAAAGTAACCTTTCTTGTCTCTTGTAAGGCTATTTTACTTGAGAGGTTTTCTTACTTGTGAGATTCCCAGCCAGCATCAATTTCTCACTTGGTGCTTGGGACAGCGCTCAGCACAAACCCCACTACCTCTGGAGTCCAAGCCTTACTTTAACAGACAGAGTACTATAAACTCAGTTTTCATTTAAGAACTCAGAAAGCAGAATTTGTTCTGCAGATTTCTCTTTTCTTTTTGCCATTTAGTGTGCCATTCAGGATCACGCTAAAACCAAAAAGATGTATCTTTGCAGGCCAATGGTTTCCTCAGCACTATTCCAATATTGCTTAGCAAAAAATGGGTGAGGAGGAGAGAGCAAAGGCAACCAGACTGAGTTCCTCTGATATCTAATTTACTGCACTTGATTCTCATCAGCTTAATGAAGATAAATGTCCTACTGCTCATTCAAGCAGGTAAGACTGCTTAATTAATAGTACAATGACAGTCTCAGGACAATTGTAATCCCCCAGAGTAACGGTCTATATATTCTGTTTTGAGCTTGCATGCAGTCCCATCAGAAATAAGATGCCTCTGATAAAACAATAGTTTTTTCTTCCCACATAAGTTATACGAACTTGCTCTACAGGCAAAGCTCTATCCCATTCTTACCATACATTCAAACAAACAAAAACCTTATCATATCAGACACCTAAACAGGACACCACATGCATGTTCATGAGTGACCTACAAATCAGCTACGTATGCCACAGAAAAACAGACAGAACACACCTGAACTACACTTTCAGTTTGACAAAACAAACCCTAAATATCCTCCTTACCTGGGCCAATGAAAAAAAAAATGTCAAAGTAAATTAATACCAAGTGCATCAGGGCATTTTAGTATATTAAAACTCTATACAGTTCTACTCTACACTCAGCTACCAAAATCCCAGGACGCCAGTGGGGTTAAAGAACACCATCAACGCCTCTACACTTAAGAAATATGGCTCCACTAACAAAAGCTATTTAATCTCTTTAAAACCTTTTAAAGCCAAGATGCAGTATATAATCATCTCTAAGTTTCCACAGAAAAAGGATAAGGCAAGCTGTCCTGGGTTCAGCTAAGGAGAAAAATAAGTGCTGCAGCTGAACCCAGGACACAAGCCTAGTTCCATTAGAGCTTAAAGCCTCTTCCCAGTCACTAAAAAGCCCAAAGAAGTCCTAGCGAAGAACAGTCAGAGACAAAACTTCAAATGTAATTCCTGTATTTTGCTTTGGCCATAGCAATGGTACAAGTGGGCTAAAATTTGATACAAATGCACCAATTCTCCTCTTCTCCACTGACACAGCCTGAACAATGAGATGGAAATCCTCAAAAACCAACTCTCCCTGAAGTCCATCACCCCAAAGCCAGGTTATAGTGTAACAGTTTTTGTATTTCAAGCAGAACAAAAACAATGTTGTCCAAGTTACACCAAATGAATTGAAGAAAGGAGTGGGATCAATTTCCGCCTCTTCAACATGTCTGAATTTCTAGAGCAAGATCTGAAGGAACTGCAGTTATTAATTCATCTACTTTTACTAGATGTACTTAAGACATTTATCTACATCAAACATACAGTCGCCGTGCGATTAAAGCTGTTAAAACACAATACCTGGCTTTCTCCCAAACTCCAATAATACTTTTCTTGCTATATATAGTCTTCTGAGAGTTTACATTGCTTTTAAAGTGATACAGGGAGAAAAACAATCCTGATGTTGCTAACAAAGCAACGGGCTCTGAGCTGATGTGTCAGCAACAAGGCAGTCTCATGGAATTCTGACACTACCCCAACATCAAGTCGGTGCTCAGAAGAAGTTAAAGAGGCAAATCAAACAGTGGGAAGGGAACAGAGAACAAACATCACTACACCACTAAGTCTACGTTTTTCATGCATCTTGAACACTGCAGTTACGGGTCTCCTTGCCACCAAAAACAACGCAGCGATACTCGAGAAGGTTTAGGGGAAAGCAGAGAGAATGGTCAAAGGTGTGCAATCAATTCTGTACTAAACAATGAAGTTTTAGGGTGCTTCAGCCTGAAAAAAGTTATTTTCAGAGAAAATAAGAAAACATTGCAGAGGTCCACAGGGTAACAAGCAAGGTGGACAGACTAGATAGGGAGTGACTGCTGCCTCTCCCATAAAAGAGCTGAATAACTAGCAGAGCTATGACAAAGTGTAAATGTAAAGGTGTTTCTTGAAACAACAGCTAACAGACCCAAAGGAAAGCCTAGCCAAAAGATGCTGTAAATGCTGCAGCTTTGTAAGGGCTCCAGGGATAACTGAACAACTTCACTGGCAGGGGGTGGGGAAAACAAAAATAAAAATACCCATTAATGGCTGCTAAATATACGGAAACCACATCCAGCTCAGGAAATCCCTGAGCTAAGAACAGTTAGAAGCTGGAAGAGTATTGAGTAGTGTAACATGTGCGTCTCCATCCTACACTTATTTGCTCATGACCAGCACTGGACAGAAGACACCGCTTAGCAGCACCTTTGGTCTGACCCACAATGACTATTCTTAGAGTCCCAAGTCATTCTACAATACTTTGTCCTTACAAATGGTAGCTTCCAGATCCTCCACTATACATTTGCAATGTCCAATTAAAATTCCATTTCCTATCTCATGTAGCAGTTTAGAAGTTAAGAGGAAACTCTCCTTCTATAGAGTTATCAACCTCTGGTACTTTTCAAGTTCAAGGACACCTCTTTACCAGGGCAGGAGCAGCCAAATAAGCAGCTTCCCCTAAAACAGCACACATTGGAATACTCTACTCTTTTGACTGACAATTTTTCAAGACTGTTATAGCAAACAGCTCTTACAAGAGGTATAAAACAATGCTTTTAAATAGAATCATATTAACAAAACTTACTATATCCAAACCACTATCAGATCAAGCAAGGTGTCTGTTTCAACATGATACTCCAGTCTAAAGGAAGTACGGACTAGGACACCATTTAAATAGGAACAGTAGTTTTACAGTGAATTTAAAGTAGTAATTGGTATAACTTATAAATAACAAATCTCCCCTCAAATGGTAGTAAAACCATTGAGACATTTCTTATTTGTATTCTGGTAATGCCATCTGTAGGTACATGAAGACAAAGCTCGGCTTTAGAAGAGCATTAGGATGAATGTATTCAAAGTTTCCGTTCATTTTTAGGATTACTGAACTCGTTCATGCAGACTCCTTGTTTCTCACCTGCCTGTTCCGTTCATCCATTATTCTGGTGATCTGTATTTTCTTTCTCCCCATTTTCGGCCTCTTCTTTCTTTTGCTTTGCAATCCAGAAATATACTAATCCAAATGTCACTCTTCAGTATTCTAACACATGATACAGTTTTCTTTTACTTTGTCTTCAGCTCGAGAAAAGGTTCCTTATTTCTTCTTATAAGTGCCTAAAAAATAAAGTAAAAACAAAATAATTTACCAATACACCAATGAGTAACTAAGACACTCACACAGTTCCTCTCTCTTCAATAACCTGTAATCTATACATTTGTCAATACTCAATTACCATTCCAGCACTTGTTTCATGTCCTTATATTGTTAGAAAGATAAAGGTGCATACAACTTGAAAAGCCAGTGTGCCACCGTAATATTTATCTGGTACTCATGAACCAAACTAACATGTAAAACACTGGTATTCAACCAACTTTAAATGCATTTTCAGTAAAAAAGAATTGCTGAGCCATATTCTAAACATACTGCTTCAACTGAAGGATAACATTAATTCAACAGAACTGGAGAACAAATTGAAATAAATAGCCTCTAGCACATCAGCTGTATACTAGAGTGTATAAACATGAAATAGGTACACCTTATTCTATTACCACCCAATATTCATTAAAATAAAAGGGTAAAACCAGCCACAATATTAGCTTATAACCTCTCCCTAACTTTCCAACCCAAAATGTCTTTTGAAATCAAGTCTTGCATATTTTACTATGGGTGTCACAATGCCATATCCTTGAGGCCATGTGTAGAAAGTGGTGCAACCACATCACCATCAGCCAGTTAATGAGCAGAGACAGCAAGAGGCAGATTAGTCACAGGCTGCACTTCACAATACATTCAATTTCCACTGAGGAAACAACCATGATGTTCCGATACAGCTTGAGAGGAAAAAAAGAGGTGGAAGAACATCACAAAATGAAGGGATGTCATTTTACATTTACCTGCTACCAACCAAGGACTGCTTTGGCAAAACATTGTAAAATTCCCAACATATTTAGAAATACTATTCCATGGAATTTAAGATCAAATCAACACTAAGTTTACGTGATGTCCACTGGCCACAACAAACAATGCTACCACTCACAACCACCAAGAATATCCACTGCACTTTAAGCTTCAATTCCTAAAACACTCAGTCTGAAGTCTGCTGCCCCACTCAGGGAAAAAAAGGTCTCAGCTCCTACTATGATCACACATTACATTTAGTTCTGCAAAATTCTGGTTGCATTCCTTGGACATACCTAATAAAAAGCTCTCTATAAACTGCTATTAAAAATTGTTTTCTCCATCACGGGTGGTTTCATTTTTTAAATATACTATAAATAAATATACCATACATTGTTGAAACAGTTCTCTGAACACAGGATTATGAGATTCCTTCCTCTGCTTCTTAAAAGCAACCACCACCGTAACTAGTACATATTAACAGCCACCACATGTGAGACCAAAGATGCATCTGGTCCAGCATCTTATCTACGCAAGTATCAACAGGATGGTAAAGGTGGGACATGGGAACAGAATAAACATATAGCACTTAAAAGCTGTAACAGCTATATATAAAAGCGATAATATTTATAAGCCATTTTCTCCAGATATTAGGTGATTTTTGAATCAGGAACTTCTGGAGTCGTATTTGGAATCTTAGATTTAAAGGTATTCATCAAATCTTCTTCATTAACATTACTTCTGAATCTGTGTTAAATTTTTAACACCTGGGAGCAAGCAGTTGCACAGCTTCCTTATGCACCAGAGTAGAAGATCTATCATTGCATTTAAGCCTGATCCTGATAACTGTATTTGGTATCCACAGATTTTTAATTACACGAGGCAGTAAACAGTCACCTTCACTCTTCACATCAGCCCTGATTTTGATGTCTATATTGTATCTTCCTTCAGTCATCTTTACTCAAAAGTAATAACCCTACTCAATTCAAGCGCTTCTTAAACAAAAGCCATTCTCTGGCCAGCCAGCCTGTCCTCCTCTCCACCCTTTGCAGTTACCCCGTCCTTCCTGAAACAGAAGGACAGGCAGTGTGTATAGTATACAGGATATGAGGTATATAAAGTTCTATTATAATCTACCATAAATTTATACAGAGGCATAATAAAATATTATGTTCTGCTGCATTAGACATAGACCTGGGCAAATTTACTGCTTCCCAATTTTTTTTCCCAAGGAAATAGCCCTATGCTCCAGAACACAATTTTAAAAGCCCTGTGTGGGACCACACACTTCCATAGAGTCCTATCACATACATTCAGCTCTTCCACTTTCTGCAGTAAACATTCAAAAGCAAGTCTACGCAGTGAAGAAAATAAAGAGCTCATGGGAGAACAGGGTAGAGAGGAAGAGAAATATGACTTGAGATTATGCAATATATATACTTAAGGATACAAAATGAGAGATGCACAAATGTTTTCCATGAGCTAATGGAAGAAACAGTAGCAGGGAAACACTATTACCTGCTTCACGTACCATCACACACCGGGAAATGGGAAAACTGACTGTAATTTTCACCAACATTTTGTTATAGTTTGAGGGTGTTATTTCAGGTCTTTTACAATTAGCATGCTCTATTAGGCGTAAATGCATCAATCCATTTCCCATTTACAACTTCTGCTTCACCCTCCTTACTCAGCCCACTGCTTCCTCTCATCTCTCTTCTTGTCTCTCTCGCTACTTTCTTCAACCTCAAGCTCTTTTCTCACTTAGCAAATTCCAAATCCCTACTTGCACGTCTGTCCCCGTTCGGGTCCAGCCTCTCCTCCCTCTCCCACACGTTGCTATGGACACCAGAAACCTGGCTTTGGAACATATTTGCCAAAGGCAACCCAGCTCTGAAATACTGCATCCCTTTCATTTTGAAGTCACGTACAGGATGATATTCAAAGCTAAGAACTGAAACATAAGTTTGGCATGAGCTTAGGGTAGAAAGGATCTTGACACTAACTGCAAAATCAGAGTAAATTGTGCAGTAAAAAGCCACTTTTCATGCGCGCTCAGAACACCCAAATGGGAAGTTACCACCAATGACAAATGCATGTTACAGTTCTCATGGGAGCAATGACTTTTCCATTTTCTAATCCTTGATCATGTCAGAGCTGCAGTTTTACTTTCCATGCTGACTAGCAACAAAACCATGTAAGATAAAGGACAGTGTCCACTATATGGTTTCATCCAACATGTAACTAACAGTTTTAATTTTGCTAAATCACAGTTGCATTGTGAACATACTTAAGTAAAAGTCTTAAGTCACAAAGTCATTTCATTTAGATCATCAACAAACTTTTGCCCAAATAAACACAAACTGATACAGGAAGATCAATGCATATTCACTTCTAAAAGTAAATGTGGAACTAATGTGAAGTAACCTTGATGAAGGTAACATTCTACTTCCTTAAGTGACAGAATCAAAAGACACCACCAAAACTGCCTTCCATGACCCCAGGGGCACGCAGAAGCAAAGAATTTCTTTTTCTTGTTTGTAACAATAATTTCAGCATCTACTAAACAAAACAATAAGAATAAATAGAGAAAAGAAGGGAAAAAACCCATGTGCTTCATGATGAGCTTCACACAGAAAATAACGTCAGCTTGCAATAATAGCAAGAAAAATGATATTTGTATCTGTCCGAGTAAAAGCCTCTATTACTGCATAAAAGTAAATTTTATTCCAAATTTTCTGGGTTTATTCCCTTCCCCTGCCATGTGAAAACACACTACATACTGAAAGCCAACAGAACCATATGCACGAATACCCGCTCCTGACTGCGGATTTTCAGGAGCTCAGCTCAGTTCGCTGTTGTCAAGGTTGCTCACAGTTTCATAATAGCAAGAGATACAGAACTTTAAAGCAATGAAACTGTGTTTGACCTATTTAAAAAGATTCTTTCAAGGGTTCAGTGGAAAGAAATTATATCTGTGCAGAACTCCACAAGGTTTGGAAGCCTTCTGGCAGAACAGGTTAGGAAAAAACTGTGTCAGAATTACATTCCTTCCATTTATTTTCCCTTTATTTGCCTCTGCCTCTTTGTTTTCTTGGAACTTCCATTTCAGCATCATGGTTACAGGTTACATTTGACAGTCACCATCTCAGCAGAGCTCATTTACTGCAAAGCACACAAAGAAATGAGTGTCATGACGTCAGATCATTTGCATGATAACTCTCAAAAGCCACAGCTGCATGAAAACACAGATCTGTACAGATGCAGCTCACACTGACAATACTTAGGTAAGGCTTATATAGCAGACAATGTTTTCTTACTAAATGAAGGTTAATAGGTCTTTTTCTAGTCTTAAAGGAGCCTGTGCAGATATTTCTGTAGATTTTGCCCCTCAGCCTTCCACTGATGGGCACAGATTGCACCACCAAACTGCACTCACTGGCAATTCCAACTAACACTTCGCATGCTCACCAAGGATGTGACCAGAATATAAATATTCCCATACATACCAAGTGGAGATGAGGCCCATCACCACCACGTGCTTCTTTACATTAACAAAGCAGATAACACAGAATATCTCGTTTTTCCATAGTAGCAGTAATCTAAATGTCCTTCCTCCCTGCCCCATAGCACTAAGTGGAAATAGCTAGAAAAAATTAGGAGTCAATAAATGGCTTCACCAAAACAATCTAAAGGTTAAAGGGTTGTATGAAGCTTCGTCACACACGATTCTCAGACTCCATTTGCCATCCAGAAATGAGAGATAAGAACATCTTCTTCTTCATAACCTCAAAGAGAACACAAACCCATACAAAGTATACAACTCCAGACACCACCTCTTCTAAATCCCAAAACTATACAAATACATTTGCTCAGATTTGGATCTGCACTAAAACATCCTGAGAGCCACAGGAAGTTATTACTGTGCTCTGACATTCCACCAGCCCTGCTCCAAAATTCACTGCTACCACTTTGAAGCCAGATTTTAAAATGAAGATTTCAAGCAAAGAGACTCTATCTACCTTTATGTTTGCCTTTAACAGAGACCACACTCACACTCTTGCTGGGGTTTCTGCAGCGGTGTGCAAAACCAGTAAGAAAAAAAAAAAAATGTTTCCTACAGCCACATTTCTATAGCCCTGTCATAATACATTGTTGTAAGTAATGTCAAATGTAAGTGTAAAACAATAGCACAGCCTACCCCTTCCAAACAAGACACGTTGTCATTTATCTCACTTCTTGTCATACCACAGTATTAGGAAATAAACCTTTTTTCATCCTCAGTTTAGAAGCCATTCTTTTACATCCAAGTAGAGCCTTACAAGTGAGACTGGCCTCAGAGCTCCAAGGTCCTCAGCTAGCAAGTGATACACAAGCATTGTTATAAAACAATAATACCACCCTTAGCCAAAATAACTTTTTGTAAAAAGTGGGACAACATAAAAAAAGAGTATCAGTCAAGAATTGTTTATGGCTTCCTGTATTTTTTATGCATCATAAACCACTTGTTTCTTTTAGCTGGGAAGAACAACACACATCTTTTATACTTCACAGTTTAAGTAAACTGTACTTCTAAGAGTGGATTTGTGAAGTTTTGCAACTAAACAGAGTCCCCAGTTTCCACATTAAAATGGAATCTATTTTTGAGCCTCTAATTTGTAAGTTACAAAGGTTTTCAGACTAAGCTTTTGAAGGCATATTAGAAAAGATATCAAAATACTTTCAAAAAAATACGGTCTTACTGAAGAACTGCACCTTTCAAATACTGTTTAAACACACTGCTGCTCAAAATGGCCTTTCTGCCATTCTTTCCCATGCAGCAAGTAAGATGAAGTTGAATAACTATATTGTCTTGCTAAAAGAACTACAGAAATCTACACTGTACGAAAAATGAGCTAAGACTCAGATGCCTGTTTTTAAAACAAGTTTTAGTACTCCTAGAATGCACATTTTCCTAAAGATGGATTTTCCCAAGCTGACAGACCGAACAGATTTCAAGAACTATCAGCATCACCTATGACAGCACATGCACTCCTAGATAAGATGACAGATGTGGCCTTGTCCAGGATGAGCTACAGCCAGGAATTCTGCTCTAGTTCATTATTTAAAATGCATTCGCATTCCAATTAAACTCAATACCCAAATATTTTTCACGCTGTTACATTGCTATGAGCAGTAAGCCAAAAAAACCCAGTTTAAGCCCAAAAAATACGTATCATCCTAATCTGAGCCTGTATACCCTCTAGAAGCAAAACAGCCATTATGAAGCTATCTGTAAAAGCATACATCTTTACCACATCCTCGCCACATATTTTCATGTGATATTAAATTCCATTTTATTACTCCCATCCTTAAATTTGATCTTGATATTTTCTACAATAATTTATCTTTGCATTCTCAAAAACATGTCAGAGCACAGCTGGAAAACAGGATCTGGAAAGTCATGAGCTAACAGCAGAGAAAGGTGACCACAGAAAAAGGACTAAACTTTCAATATAGAATTAAAATCCAATTTTAGATAGAAACAAAACTTAAAATATTAAGTAACCACAAGAATTCTGTTTCCAGACATCTACAAACCGATTAAGAAAATAAGCGCAGGAGGGAATAGCAGTCTGGAAAACATACTCTGGAGATTTTCCCAAGAAACTTGTTCCTAATTTATCATATAATTTGTTGAAAGATGCAACTTTTCCATGGTATACAAAAATAGCCACAAACAAAGATGATTCTGGGCACTGTTAACAAAAGGAAACCCAGTATTTGAAAGCTGTGGCCAGAAAAATTAATCTCCTAGTGAATGAACCACAGCTTTTAGAACAGCCATGTCAGTCCCATCACAATTTTACTTTTTTTGACCAAATAATCTTTTTTTCCATTTACAGCTCTTAGACATTAATAAAGTAGATGGAGAAATCTAAATGTAAGTTTAGGTATGATTGCTCCATTACAAAGTAATCATCGTTTGATGACTTGCAGGTATTCAATTAGTTTAAAAACTCATTACACATTTCATAACTTTCACAGCAACAAGCTCTAAGTGCAACTAAAAGCCTTTAAACACAGATTTAAACCTACAGACTCCTGTGCAACTTAACCCACAGAAAGAAGATTTCTTCCCTCAAGTTAAATAGACATATAAAGAAAGATATTAAATGTTTTTCAAGATCAAAACCATCTGCTTTGGGGTTATAATGAATCTGCAATGGCTGTGGAACTTAACAACCATATGGCCAAAAAAAAGGCAGAGAGCCACATGTCTACTTACCAAAACTCCTTTCTGCCTCAAAAGCAGCAGCCATCAGGATGAACCTTCCAAAATGCTGATAAGAACATGTCTACTAGACATGGCTTTAAATTATACACCATCTCACCCACAACAATCAGCTGCTGCAGAAGAGCAGGAGGCAAAACACAACCCTGTGAAATGAATTTCTTATATTCATCTTGGGGGAGGAATCACCAAAATCATGCAGCTGTTCTCAGCGGGGAGAATAATTGCCTTTCTTTAAAGCTAGCCTAATGACTCAATAAGAATCAGCTGAAAAGACACCTTCACAAGCATTGGTAATCAACTAAACAACAAACACCTAACTGTGTGGACAATTAAAAGGCTCATTTTAATCTTCTTCTTCATCTTACAATGAAAGAGAATAAAATACATACACAGGACTGTTCAGTTTCCAATTAATATATTTACCAACGAGAAAGGAGCTTTCTTCTGGCTTTGCAACATCTTAACACTTCCTCAATCTTCCCCAGGCTCACTGATGCATCTTTAGATCACACTTAAAACGTGCTACATACTGCTAAGTTAAGTCACGGCTTTAAGAAAAAGTATTATCATGGGAAATCTATTTCCAGAAGTCTTCATATTTCATCAGTTACCGCAGTGACTCTCAAGCTTTAATTACTGCTATCTTGGCTCATTACTTTCTCCATCTCAACGTAAGTTTATCAATAGATCAGAGAATACAGATAATCTTCTTTTGCGTAACAGGCATTTGGCAAAGGTATAGCTCATTATCTCAAAGTTCTCACAATACCTCTGCCTCACTTGTCACGTCTATATTTATCCCTACAGAAATCAGCAGAGCAAAGCAGAGTCAGGGCAGCAAGTAACACTGGGGACTGCAAGTGGACAGAAGATGTTTACACAGTTACAGCACCTGAAACTGTTCTGACCATTGATTTGGTCAGATTTCTGTGAAATGCTAGACAAGCTGCAGCACCTGTCTGGTTTTGGGGTTTTTTTAATATGTGGTCACTCCCTGTTTTCATCATTTTATAGATAACTAAATTGAAAGCTTTCCTCTGATTTTGTAATATGGCCATGTCAGGCTGAATACAGAGGGAGCAGCACTTGAAGCATAAGCAACAACATGTCAAAGTAACCTTAAAAAGTCTGGTTCTTGGCATTTCTATTTGGACATAAGGAGTATTGCTCTTCTTTTTGCCTCTGAGAACTGCATGATGTAAGTGGATTGTCTTTTCTGGGAGAACTGAAGTTTTTAGTAGATGCTTTTCGTGGGTGGGCTAATTTTACAAGAATTTAGAACCTTAACAAATAACCTACACATAAAAACCTGAACATTTATAAACCAAAAACTAGACAAAAATATCCCTCTATGCTAAGTTCTGATGTATCATAACCACATTTCACAGCTGGATTATACAGCAAGAAAATAAACACCTGAAAGCAACATACAAAAATACAAACAGAATGTACTAATTCTACACATAGTTCAAAATCAAACAAGGTGCCAACCGAGCCAACTCCAACAGCATCCTGCCATGAGAGTTACAGTTTGCAGAAATGAAGACAGGCACAAAAACCATTCAGAACCCAGCACACGCTGTAGGACAACGTTGAGAGATTTATGACTCTCATCCTTCAAATCCACTCTTTAAAATTGTATTCAAATTTTGCAGGCTGCACTTCAGCTTTCTTGTAGCAAATGCCAAATAAGCAATTCTCCAGTTAAGTAAAACAGTGTCTGTTTTCAGTATATTAAAACTGACTGGTGTACAGCTGGCACAGTTTCCCAAGGCAAGAGTAGAAACCATAGCAGATTTTTCCTTAGGAAGCATGTATATAAAAGGCATTTCATTGCCTCAGTTTTTAGTTTCTTCTACTGGAAAAAAAAAAACAAACCAAGAACATAAATTATGAGATAATCTTATTTAACACTGAGTCTAATGTAGAAAACTCTGTGAGCCTGGTGCTTCAGCAAACCCATTTTGTGACTTGCAGCAAGACTTCCAACACTCAGTGAAGTTCATGTACCAGTGACTAAACTTCTGGTAATTCATTGTTAGTTTCTACCAAGAGGGAAACTGTCCACTCTGCCTACAAAGGACAAACTGTTGAGGTAATGCAAAAAACAGCCTTATGACAGCAACTTCAACACACGTTACCGAGCAAACATTACAGCAATCAAAAACATTTACAGCTGACTTCAGGAATGTAATGGATACAAAGGCAGCCATAGCTCTTGAGTGGTTCTGCTTGTACCTTGTCCTATGGAGAGCTTCCTCAAACAAGACTTCACATCAAAACCCACCAGATTTGATTGAGGTTCTGAGCAAGGGGACAAATATAAGTAGATGAGAGAATGAAAATCTAAAAGGATTATAAATGAAAAGCCTTCTTGCACACTGTGCCCTTGCAAGATGGGTCTTTATTCCCAAGTTTGGCGTCAGTCAACCGTGTCTTTGTGACACAGAGCACCGTGTGCTCCTGTTTTGTATTTGGGAAACTTCTTCCCAAGGTTCAGCTTATTCTTAACTGTTTCTTCCTGATCCAATATATCAGCCTTTCTTCATGCTCTGCACAAGCTGCAGGCTCCAAGCTTCTTGCCCAACTCCCATTTGTGGGGTTTTTTGTTCGCTTGTTGGTATTTTGTCTGTTTATTTGTTCTTGAGGTTTTCTACCTGCTAAAACAGGCAGTCTCCACAACCACTTCCCTCCTGAGCTTTCTTACCAAATACACATTTCCAGTCTTCCAGAAGATTCCACATGATACAGGCACCCCTCCTTTTAAAGGCAACAGGACAGGAAAACCAGGAACAAATGGAAGAGATATCACACATCAAAGAATCTATACGAAGCTTTAAATCACTGAACAATTATCCAGAAAGCTTCCTGCTAATTTATTCGATGCCTGATTAAATGACAGCATGCACTCATATTGTTGAAGTGCAACAATTATAAACCAGACACGACAACATAATGCTTCACAACAGCCTGCATGCCTCAGGAAGACATTCAGTAAACCATAAAGACGCCTACATGTTTCTAACAGAGTAGTGGTAAGGTTCTTTTTCTGTGGCTGTCGTAGCCTTTGCTCAGAATTCAATCTCTTAAAATTCAGACACACCACTAGTTCAAACTTCTAAGTAAAAATATCTTCTTAAAGTTACACTGTACTTCACTGTACAGATTAAACCCACATTTCAGTGAATTATTCCCTTCCTTGCATCCTTTTAAGCAAATAGTCAGAAGTAAAATAAAGCATTATTGCTTGGGGACAGGGGACACGGGACACGACCTGCAGCACAACATAAGGCAGATCCTTTCCATGCATGCATGGAGACTGCTTCTTTGTAATCTAAAGGTTTGAGAATACAAGGCAGACAGGTGGCAAATAATAAATAACATACAAGTGAGATGAATCCACTTAGCTACATGTCTGGAGTGATATATTGGAAAAAGATTAAATACAGGAATAATACAGACAACACCACTGAACTCACAAGATGGTGTTAGGCACCCAGGGCCAAGAAACAGTCTGATTCCCATGAACTCTAATTTCAGCAGCCACTTTTAAAGGCAGCCTGGAATGAAATTCCTTACAACCTAAAACATTTTATTGATCCAAGTACTCCATAACCCTCTTTCTCCCCCCACACTCCCAGGCTGGCATTATTGCCTCCCATTTGGATGTCTATATACTTAAAAGCAATCATGAGCTAAGACTGTCCAAATCAAGTACAGGCTATTAAAAACAAAAGTCGACTACATTAAGATACATACCCCAATACCCAAAACATACCGTAGAAAATTCAGTTTCTACTAAGAAAAGAAGTGGGAATATTCTTTAGACTATTTTCTGCTCCTGCACGTAAATCTTTTCCTCTATGGGCAGGTGATATCTGGTAGTCTGGGCATTCACATGTCATTAACCTTGCCCCTTTGATTCACTTGCAAAATGTTACCTGACCTACGCTGATTATAGCACGCTGAATCTCCAGATAAGAGCTGTTCTCTGAATATAAACTGTTAGTTGATAAGTGGAAATTCATGATACTCCAGCAACAACATTACCTGTTATACCTGCAAGGCAGAGCAAATTATAAAATCCAATTATTTCACCTTTCTTGTAGATTGCTGCAAACAAAAAACTTTTTGTCATTTGACCCAAACTAACATTACTGCTTCATAGCACAACTCGATGATTCAAGTGGTGGATAGCAAGATGGATTAAAATATCCATTTCAATAGCTTCTGGAATGAAATTGAAATGACTATAAATAAAAGAGAGCAGCCTGACCCATTTGTTGCCATTATTGTATTAAAACCAGAAATCCTCAAAACTTGGAAAATATCTCAATTTCTCTTCCTGTCAACAAGCCCTGACAAACATCTTACATGAATAGAGCCACTAAAAAGGTCTGACTGAGAAGTTACAGCTGACAGAAGTATAAGTGAAGGCCCAGAAAAATTTAACTGAGGTCCCAAGCAAGAATCACTTACGTGATCTACACGTAAATATAAAAAGCCCTTCTGATAAACTACTACATGAACAAACTACTTCATCGTTGAAGAGTTAGGCAAGAGCAAGAAATATTGAGAAAAGCAAGATATCACAAAAGCTGGATCTTATTGTATTTGAAAGGCAGCTGGCCTATTTTCAATTACATTAAGTAGCCAGGAATCTGAAGCAGAAGCCCAGACAGGCTCATATTATTGTAGCCTTCCCTTAGTGAAAAGCTCTTCCATCTAAACAAGTATATTCATTTAACTTTGACAAGAAACACAAGATGCAAATGCAAGCTTTTGGAAACTGTAAGGTAGACATCTCTCTTCTACTACTTAGCCAGCCAAGTATCTGATGCAATGACTGCCTAGACCTGACAATAACCAGGACCAGTCGGGAATCAGAGACTATAAATATAGCTGGACATCCAGACCTGCAATTATGCATTAAAAAACAACACAAAACAAACAACCTCACAGTCACACAGAGTTACTATCCTCATTTTAGAAAAGGAGAAAAAAAAAAAATCATCCTCATTATCAAAGAAACTGCCAGAAATGCCAAGCAGAAGCCTTAAAACCACTTCAGAAGGGACAACTGCATCATTAGCCTCAGTCTCTTGCACTACTAGATGGTCAAAGTAGACATCTTAGCATTTAATTACTGCATGAGTGATTTAAACCTCCTAGGAAAAGGAAAGAAAACAGCGCCTATTTCACACACACTGCTGAATCCCTTCCATCCGTGCTGTCTTCTTGTTCATTTCTTGACAAAAACCTAAGAGACCTGGGAACCATATTTCAGTTTTAAGGCAAATGCACAGCAGTCAGATGTGAATGACTTCTCCTTGAAGGTATTAGTCCTAATTGCTGCACTTGACGTTAACAACAGTATCTTGCTTTGGTAAGAGCAGTTGCATGCCACTATAAAACTTCGATACTGCCTGTAGCCCTGGCAGATGAAAGTCTGCAATGTGCAAGTCCAGACACCTTAGTTAATCTTTGAGCTTGGAGAAATGAGCGGTTAAAGCCAGAGTTAAATTCCTGCATGTGAAGTGATAGACTCATTTAGATATAGAAATGAATAGCTTTTATTCTAACAGTATCACTGGAGTGCACGAAGGAAAATCAGCAATCTTTTCTATTGCTTTCTGCTATGACAATAAAGCATTCTGTTTTCATTAAATACCCTATCTACTTATTTCCCTAAATAAAGAAAAAGAATATCTCACATATTAAATGTATTCATGACTGCATGTACATCATGATTAGAATCACAGAACTGTTTGGGCTGGAATGGACCCCATAGTTCCAACCCTGTGGCATGGGCAGGGACACCTTCCACTAAAGCAGGTTGCTCCAAGCCCCTGTGTCCAACCTGGCCTTGAACACTGCCAGGGATGGGGCAGCCACAGCTTCTCTGGGCACCCTGTGCCAGCATCTCAGCACCCTCACAGCAAAGAGCTTCTTCCTTATATCTAATCTAAACCTACCCCTTTTCCTATCCCTACATGCCCTTGTAAAAAGTCAGATGCTACCTTAATTATTTTACAGCATCTCGTTTTAGTTAAAGTAAATTATCTGTCAACATGATTATATACAGTTATACGAACAAAAAAGTGAACCACAGTGAACTGGCATGCAGTTTAAACACAACTTTCAAGAATCTGCTCAGAAGCATTCTTGCACCTGCAAGAAACCTTAACTCCTCTTGAAAGTTATTGTTAAGTACTCTGGGCCTTCAGGAATTTAAAACCATCTTTCTTTTACATGCTGACTGGAAGCCTTGCAGCAGCTGAAGCAATAAATATTGACAGCTAGCTGGCAAACAGCAGAGATACCAGCACTTGTAGTCTCCAATTTCACCTGCATCAGCAAAGACAGCGCCTTGAAGGGACAGTGTAACTAGGGCTTAATATGTTCATCTGTACTACCCCTGCTTTTTCTTGTATGAAAAGCTTACTTACCCCTCAGTAAGACTGGCGTACGTCTGATCATACCTGCTTTAGAAAGCGTATCACCCTAAAAACTTCAATTAGTTATTAAATCATTGTAACATACAGATAGATAGTAACAAAGCTCTAACTCTGGCTATAAACTGTACTGCAAGAAACTTGCAGCATCCAGTTCCACCCTTTCATGGTATTACACAGCTCAGCTCCTTCTCCCCTAAACCCATCCTTTGCAAGTTTTGCATACGAGGCCACACATTGCTTAATAAAAACTAAACCGTCAACTCATAGCAAACAGAGGAAAGGCTGTATGCCAAAATACAAGATACTCCTGACAGCACATAAGAAATAGAAGAAAGAATTTGTAATGTGGATTTTAATTAAGAAACTGCATTGATGACCAAGTTCTACTTTTCTCTCAGTTCTCACCTCATATCCTCTACTTTGAGGCAGGACTAAAGCAGCTGTAAGGGAACGCATTCAGACTTCAAAACAAAACAAAACAGAAGAGACTACAAAATTCTATCCATCTTCCCACCAGAAGAAGGGCATCTTTCTAGCGATTCACTCAGCAGCTCAGACAAGCTGCAGATTGATGGTTGGTTTTCAGCACATTTCATCCTGCTGCCAAACTAACAGATTTTTAAACTGAGATTTGAAACAAAGACTTCTTAGTATAACCCACTGAGTTGACCACTGAATCAGACCTATTTCTTAAACCTTCATCTTATGATTTCATCTGAAGCCAATAGATTTTCACCCCTGCACAGACACACCTTAGATTATCAGCTATGTTTAGATTTGTTAGAATTCACCAACATAGAGTCATCATTTTCTCCAGCACACAGCCTCACTGGGGGAGGGGTGGAGACATCCTCCACACAATAAACATTTGCCTGCTTTCAAAAGGAAGATATGAATCAAAACAAGCTTACCCTGTACTTCTAGCAGGCACTACTCTTAACGTATTACGTCAACCAACATTCGCAGAGATTCTTCCTTATAGCTTCTTGTAGCTTTTCCTTCCTCTTTGTCTACCACTGAATATATTTAACTTTGATGGTAATATCTCATTAATAGCATTAGCAAGCCTGTATAGGTGGCAGGCACTCTCCTTTGTGTACATCACTTAACAAAAAGGCAAACCCTTTAGCATTCTACATCAGAAAAAGCATCACATGAAATCTTAGGACTACCATAAATGCACAGTTCAGTGGCAGATAAGCAGGCATGAGGTAGGTCTATTGCACAGGCAGACAGCACCTAGAAAGAGGCAATGCTCTAAGCTTTGTTTTGAACAGAGTAAAATAAGATTTGTGCTCGTTTTAATGCTGCCAAATCAGTCCATTTGCATTGTTTTCAAGACGTCAGTTTGGGCTTGGAAAGGATGTACTTAGACTATTTAGCAGGTCCTCAGATTCAAAACCTAGTTTTATTCAAATGGGTGCCCTTGCCTAAGTCTTTCAGTAGGTGGAACTGAAGCCAAAATATTCCTGAACAGGATGGTAATATTCCCTATAATCTACCCATACAGATGTGAGACATCTCAAGTCTCACTGTTTGTTCTTTTTTAGAACGAGTTAAGTTGGCTTCAGTGAAGATGCCCACCCCATACAACTGCAAGAAAGGCACTGAAGAGAAGGGGAAGTCCCCAAAAGCAGAGGAAAAAGCAGGATGCAGGACAGCAGCAGAGTTAAGTTGATCTGTAGGGAGTTTTATCTGTGGTATTTTATCCAATTTGATGCCACAAAGTGTAGAACAAAGACATGCACCTGGTGTTTTAAGTTTAGTCAATTCAAAAAGACATTAAAAAGAAACTAATTCTTATTCACTTTTAAGGATTTCACTTTAAGGGAAGGTCTTTCAAGGATGCACATGGTATTCTTCGGCCTTCCGAAAGCAAAATCAATTAAGCACAAGACTCCATTCTTGTAACAAAATTTATTTGTTAGAAGAGCCATAAGAAACAGCAACTTTAATCATTAAACTTAGTTTAAAACATTAAACTAAGTATTTGTCACTCAAAATTTCACCACTGACAAATCCACCACAAGCAAGTTGCAGCTTTTGTGAGAGATCTGAGTTTTCACAGGTGGTTCTGCAGTGTCTCAAATACTGCTATGGAAAACCAAAATGGGAACTCTAAAGGGACCTTGTTCTCATATGCTATTAATGCAGGAGCTTGAGTGCCAGGATTATTGGTATTTTGAAACACTTAAAAAGACCAACTGTAGCTTCCAACACAATTATATTCTGGATAGCTAGCAAACAGTATATATGCTAAGATATGTAACTCTGAGCACACAATATCATTGTGCTTTATGGAATAATTTCAGCTCCCCATTATGTTTAAGATAATTTAATGCTGGTTTATTATGTGTGTCCTTAAAGTACACAAAAGAAAAACCACTGGGCTTCCTTGTAATTTTTCTGCTCACACAGTATCTACCAAAACTAGAGGATTAAAGCTCTGTGAAGGAGCTTACTAGCTCATAATGACCGTGCATCTAGAGAGACACCATCGAAAAACAAAATCCAACAACCCATCATCTGGAAGAAAGCACCTACATAGTCTTCTCAGCAGGAAGGGATGGAAAAAATCACCAGCTGGACGATGTACAAGTTAGATCAGAGCTGGGGGAGGTGGAACCCTTCATTCCTGTGCTTTTAGCCAAGCCTCACTGGCATGACGTGTGACCACTGGACCTGAAGAAGAAAGGAACTCCCAAAGCATTCAGAACCCACTTGAATCTTCAAGCTTAAGGAATGCAATCATGCAAGTCTGAGACTACATAAATCCCTTAGCAGTAGGTTATTAGAAATACATTGTCCCATATTCAGTATTACAGCTGCGCTCTGGTGCTTAGATCCAAGCCCAGGACACATTTATTTCTCTGGGCCCATAGGTGCAGTGCAAGAGGAATCCTGCTACTGCATGCTAAATGGTATCATGCTACAAGCAGGAGACAATCAGTGAGCCATCTCACACTTTCTGCTCAGCCCAAGACATCAAAAAACCTTAAACAATAAACCATCACAAATACCACACTTCCAGCAACAAACCAGCAGAGAAAGTGCTATTAAACTTTATTAGGATTATGCATAGGAGAGATTATATTTCGTTGAAGAGGTCATCCATCCTGTAACGTTGTCTTGATAGAGGACTTATGTATGCCACTCTTCGCTCATACCATCCCCCAAATGGTGACCTCTCAAATCTGCAGAAGGCCTTGAACTGACACATTAGCTTCAAAGCACAGATGATACCAAGACACCCTGACTACCACACCATTGCCAAAATTTACATTTGTAGCTTTTCTTAAAGTACCTAAGGATCAGATTGCCATTTTCAGATTTCATTTAAAAATTCATCTTTAGTCATCATGGCAGCAGCAAACTGAATCATAAGAGACTAACGAAATACTCCAAAAATTATGGGGTATCAAAAAATCCAACTACTTTTGAATTCTCAGTCCTCTCTGACACTGATATGCAGACACAGTGCTGTAGCATTCCCAATTCTGCAGTTGCTTCCATCTCTGTTACAAACTGAGTCTCTTGAAATAGCCTGATAACATTTTATTTAACTAAGAGAACTCTGAAAACGTTCAGAGAAATTATAATTTGAGAGTTTCACTGTTCTCTTCACTCGCATGGTTACTAGACACATGCATGCTAAATATACTACATGCTATCATGGCAGCAGGTCAGTTCTGTACAAGCTGCTTGTACTAAATGTCTCCTGTAAGCGACATTAGAGTTTAGCTCTGCTACAGCACATATAGGAAGAGGCTTCACGTTCCCAACAACCATCTGAAGGGGAAAACTATGCCAACAGAGCACCAAGTATGCCAGTGCTACTTTAACCCATTTACTATTTTAAAACACACATGTAAGCCTTGCATTTGTTATCTATATTATAAATTTTTAAGATTCAAAACTCCAAAGCTAACTGGTTTGTCTTACTCTTTTGCTGTGAAAATGTAAAGAAAAGGAAAAGGTCACAGACCATAGTCTGTAATATGTGACCTGTGAGACTGATGAAGTGCAAAACAATGTGTGCTATTAATTGGGTAGGCTATTCAACTACATTTGAAATATTTTACTGGTTTATTAAACCAACTGGGTACACCGTAACTACTAGACCACATTCTGAATAAGTATGATTGCATACTCTTCTAACAATTTCAGAGCAGATGTTCTCTATAAAAGATACCGACATATAAAAAACCCACACACTGTCTCTACATATATTGACATATATAGAAATACACACACTAGCATATAAAAAGTACAAACAAATCTGAGTTGTCAAAATTAATGGAGCACACACTAGAAATATTTTACCAACCTCTATCACATTGCTTTCCTCTGTCATACTACAAAAGAGGATACCAGAACAGAGAATGCCAGCCTGATGGGGAAAGGAAGGCAATCTCTTAAAAAGCTGCCTATAGACTAACACAGGGAGGAGACATTTCACATCATGTTTTTCATGGCTTCAGACCGCTGCCTTGGAGAACACTAAAATAAAAGGGGAACAGACTTGATCACAGAGGTCAACAGAGATTAAAGAAGTGTTTGTATTCTGCTGGAAGAATACACATTAATCTTTTTCTTTTCACAAGCACAGAGGAAAGCCTAACTCAAAACACAAATACTTATCAGTAAGAGCATAATCACTTCAGCACTGAAGCTGGAGGCAGGGGAATCATACAGACCTTTGGTAAATATTTAGGCAGCTAGCCCACATAAGAATCTCAGGCTGTTGCTGCTCTAGTGAAACTATATCCTCAGTGGCTAGTCTAAGGTTATCCCATATATCTACTTAAGCTGCAACTGCATGTTTACTGTACACTATAAGCACATCCTGACACTGTTCCTCTTCAGTAGAAACTTTGTGAGATTGTTCATACATCACTGGCCCTCCCTTTCCCTCTGAATGGGCGACACCTGGAAACCAGACAGAACTACCAACAGGTAACTGAGTTATCACAATAAAAATATGCTACGGGCCTGTAAAAAGAACAAAAAGAGGCAAAGGTATGCTGTAATAAATGGTTGGATTTTGAGTAGATGATACTTTAAGCTAGCTCATTATGCAGAGTCATTCCTTAATTAACCTGCAGAGAATAGCAGCATTTATCAAGTAATACACTGACAGAAAGATACAGAATACCACATTTTTTACAGAAGAAAATTATTATAACACCAGCAATATTAGTCACTTAAACCATCTGAAGTTTACAGTGCGGTCCTGATATACTGACCAGGTTTCATTTTGGCATTGCAACTTCTGCACTAAGGGACCACATTAGAAGCACCGAATTATCTCAAATTATTAGAAGATTTATTTTTTTTTTTTATGATCCAGGAGAAACATTTATATTAGCTATACACAGAATATGTATTCATGTAGTGTCACACATAATACTTTATCTGGTCAAATAGCATCACCTTGACTAGGTGCTAATACACAGCAGTATTCTGCCTGATAGCTTTAACGCCAAATCTGGGCCATCTTTGCACTTGCAGGTTTCTGTGAAGCTGCCGGTAAGAGTTCCCCACCCCCTAGCCCATGGGAGCACAGAAGCTGTCACTGCAAAGAAAGAAGAGAAACACCTCCTCAAGAACCATGCTTCACCTCTGCAGAGCTGTCAAACCGTGAGCCTTGCTGCATTACAATGCTCCAACTGTTTACTTCTGCTAAACTTTGCACTTCACTTGCTACTGCTCAAATATTTAAGACAACGCTTCCTTACCCTTGAATCCAGTTTTTCATTGCATCATATTTAAAAGTGTTTTTCCATCTTGATGAGTTAACACATTTAGAGCAGTCTTATACTGGATTCCTTTCACAGAGAAAACAAACACGAAAAACAAGAGCTACACTGATAAAAAAAACCACGGGAAAGTAATGAGGGAACTGAACCAGTAAACTTCAATCTGAAGACAAAACTAGGAAATGGGATTAACAAATACGACTTGTCTACAAAAACCCTGTTTTTCATGCTTCTAATCAGCATGTTTCTGACTGCACCATTCAAAACGGTGCTTCCAAATTTCCCCAATACAGCAAAACCCAAAGAAACAGTGTTTCTACTGCAAGCAAATAATATCAGGGTCCTACAGAGGAAAGTCAGAGTCTTACAAATTAGATAAAACACTTTTTGACTAAGAAAAATAGCTACTCATTATTACACAAAGCACTTTAAAAAAACTATGACCTTGGAAGAGGACTTGGAATTAAGTTATCTGCAACTGTCTGATGCATTACAGGTTACTCTTCTTTCAGACGCAAACAAAAACCCAGCAACAGTAGAAATCAAAACCTACGTAACATGATTACCCATAAAAGCATAACTTGCATAGTATGAAACTATGCAGACACTTTGGTAATTTTTTCTCCAAAAGTGTTGGTACATAACTGCTCAGTTTTGGAGCACCTACTTTTCAAGACCCCAGGTGGAAAAAATGAACAAAAAGTCTGTTGATGTGACATACCCAGCTGACAGATTTGGAACTTGTTTCATGGGAGCATTACAAGACAAACCAAAAATGGAAGGGAATATATTAAGTAAAAAGGGATACCTAATGAGTAGAATTCACAAGACTTTCTCTTTCGTCCTCAGGAGAAAAACTCCAGCACTTCAATAGATAAATCTGACAGAGAAAAATCATCATCTACCCACTGGGAAGTAAAATGAATGAAAGCTGAAAAGAAATAGCAGAGAAAGACAGAAGGGGATGGTGGTGGAAGTACTTCTGGTTTACTTTTACAAAAAAACAATAGAAATTATGAAGAATAAACATCTCAACTCTGACATACTCTTCCAGATTCTCACACCAAAAAGATGTGCAACACGGCTTCAGTGTTCACAATTTAAACTTCTGATTTAAGGTATCAACTGAAGAACTGAAATGCAATGCGAAAGTGCGGCACTCTCACTAGAAAATTATTTCTAATATTTTATCTTCTGCATTTGTAAATAACAAGAGCTGATGGAAGTTATGCTTGGCAGAATTGAGTCCTTTGTTAAAGTTAAGGCTTCTCAGAGTCAAGAATCCACTTGGTCAGGTCAAATTACATCATCCAACCATTACCAGCACCACAAGATCCATATACTGGGCAGTTCAGAGGCCTCAGTGACACAGACAGATCAAAATGAAACTATTTTTTTATCTCCTTTGTTTTCCTCATTTGTTGAAGGCCATCTGAGCCAAAACTTTCTTCTCAGAATAGAGGCATCATCTAGACCATAAAGTTTGGAACTACAAGTTTCACGGAAAGCCACAAACTTCATTGTAGCCCAATCATCTAAATGAAACATCTAAATAAAAATAAGAACTGTTTTTTAAGGATGAGTGACTTGAATTTGTCACACCACAATTACAACAAATTTCAAGCCTACTTTTGAAGGCGTTTCATGCAGCAAAGCTCCCTAAATCAAAAATCTTAATATGTTCTCACAACACATAAAAAAATAACCAAACTACATTTAATTAACAAATAGGGGAAAAAGAAGTTGGGTGGGCACTGACTGTCATTTGTTTTACTGGAACATATCAAACAGTTTCAGTATTCTTCTGCTAAAGATATGAAGAAAAGCTGAAACAGGAATTCACAGCTACAAACCACACGAGACCGTGTGATAGGACGTACCCACCTCAAAATGCAGGTGCATTGCTCTCTGCATCTCACTAGTGAATAGTCACAACTGAACATATTAACCCAGTTTTCTGAAGACTTAATAGACGACAAATACGTCTCTTCAGTTGTGCTCTCCATTAAACAGGTTTGCCCCATTAAGTACTACAATTAAAGAGCATTTTGTGACACCATGGATTTTCAAGTGGTAGGAATAAAAAAATAAACAAAGAGGGCCTAGGAGAAATCTGGAAAGGAACTTTTTGTAAGAGCAAGTAGTGACAGAACAAGAGGGAATGGCTTTAAACGGAAAGAGGGAAGATTCAGATTAGATATCAGGAAGAAGTTCTTCCCTGTGAGGGTGCTGAGGCGCTGGCACAGGGTGCCCAGAGAAGCTGTGGCTGCCCCATCTCTGGCAGTGTTCAAGGCCAGGTTGGACACAGGGGCTTGGAGCAACCTGCTCTAGTGGAAGGTGTCCCTGTCTAGTTGGAACTAGGTGAGCTTTAAGGTCCCTTCCCACCCAAACCATTCTGTGATTCATAGGACCTACACAGCTACATTAAACTAGTTTAAAGGTAGCCTGCATACATCTATCTACACACATCTACCACAACATAGTTTTACCGTTGATCTAAGGGGAATTTTAGCTAAACAGACCAAAAGACTATTTTCTTGAACTTGGTCTCGAATATTTTTCCCATCATATAAGGTATAGTACCTTAGCAAGTCTTTCAAATGACTGTTACTAAAATAAGCCAAGGAAGTTGCTGTATAGGAAAAATAGGTAAAGGCCTATAAGTTTGTAAGAACACTGCACAGAACCTCAGATGCACAGGTCTAAGGGTGAAGAACCTCCTGGATTTAGGAGATTTCATACATAAATTTCCTGAGACTAGCAAAACAGGTCTATAACCCAAAAACACAAAGAAAAAATATGTAAACCATACACTCGTTATCATCCCTTGTTATCCAAATGACTCTGAGCATCTCTAGATCCAGTGGGCAGAGCACAAGCCCCAAGCAGTAAGAGGGCTGCAACCTCCTGTAACAGGCACAGCAGACAAAGCAGGAGATGACAGCTGGCCAAGTGCTAACTGGATTGGGTAGGCAAACACTGTGCGCCCTTCCCTGCCCCAGGGAGAGCTCCCATCACCTTTACGTGGAATTCCAGAACAGCATCTCAACCCATTGGTGCATTCTGGAAATTAAGGGTGGCAATGAAAGTGCAGATCTACAGCTATATTCATTAAACAGTGAGACTTCAATATTTATTGTGGCTCTCAAACAGAAATGTACAGTTTTGCCATGAATGATTGCAGACATGTTCTCTAAACAATGATAATCCAGTTAGGTTATCACTCGTCTGGACAGATACATTAATTATGCTCAAATTATCTCCTATTGCTAAAATAAAAGATAAATAATTTAATTTAGTACAGGAATACAGCAGAGGAGAAAGAGACAAAGACTTGGATTGAAAAGCTTATGTGAATGCCAAAAAGAGAGAAAGACGGTTCCCTACACACTGGGGAACCATTGGAACTCTTCAGCATTTTTTTGCCAAACATGGTTTTACTTTTGTTTTGTTTTAATAGTGTTTTACAAAGTTTTGCTAAGGCAACTTGAGTATTGACTATAACACAGCCAACATGCTGTATTATAAAGGCAATAGCAAGATGTGACTAATGTGTATTAAAGAAAACACATTCCCTACCATGGGAACCCTGTTAGAATTCACCACTATTTGAAGCAGTCTGCAGGAAGCTTTTCTGTTCTAGACTTCCTCTCCTAACAATCTCCCTACTAGTACTTCTAAGACATAAACATTAGTAGTATAACATTGAACAGGCACACAGGTAACGCCATCAGCTTACAGAGTTTTCATCTAAATAGGTCTAACAGACACAAGGAAACATGCTAGAAAGAATAACAGAATAACATCTCAACCACTTATGCCATCACGACAGCCAAGGACTTAGCTGGAACATTGAAATTAATTCACTGAAAACTCATTGTTAGCACAATGAATGAATGTGGGAGAAACAAGGAAAAAAGGAAAACCAAACCACACACACAAAAACCAAGCATTACAAGAAATGTACCAAATCTAATCAAAAGCTGACTTCATCTAACCTGGTCTGAAGTTTCACCAGAATAATTCTGGTGTAACAAACTGAACCATATACTAAAACGACACCAATCCTGCTGGATGCATAGGTCTAACAGGAAGAAAAGGAAGTTCCACCTCCCAATCTTCAGTTACATTGCAACTCTAGCTGTATAGGTAAGAGCACCAGGGATACCAGCAAAATAAAACTAGAGTTAGTTTAAACAATAAACTACACAGAGGACTTGCCAAGTTACTGTCATTTACAGAAAAAGCTCAAGAAGCCTTACAGCATACGTAAGACATTACCATACAGTTAAAACTACTTTTCTCAGTTCCTGTGTGGAGGTAGTATATAAAAACCCACCTGGAAGGAGAACTCAAACATTATTGGGAGAATTTGTTTTAACTATGTCTTACAGAGTCCAAGTTAGTCTTTCACTGATGGTCTGTAAACTCAAACACTACCTAATAAAAGCATTTCTTATGCTACTTTTAAGTTTACGGTTTTTTTGCAGGGTTTCAGAGATCAAAATACAGGACCTAAAAATGTCAGTGTAGAAGTGTTATTAGACTCCAAAACAAGAGCTATCAATCAAAAAGAACAAACTTCACCCAAAAAGCATTTTAGACATTGCAATAATAAAACTACATTTTCTGCTTAAAGTCAAGAGCAGCCAGTGTTTGTGTACCTAGCATCAGCTACTGAGGATATGAACATTTCACCAAATGAATAGCTGTATCACACTAAATATGAAATCCATTTTTAACCAACAAAAAGCATGGTAAATTCGCTCATAATCTGGGGTTTTTATGAACTTCAGAAAAAGAAGTATTCCTCTATAGAAATCCAAACAGAAAGATGTCTTTCAGAAAATATGGAATAAATCACATTACAAGCAGCATCCTGAATGTATTGTACATCAACTTCCTTCTCCTGCAGAGAAACGAGAAACAAAAAGCATTGTAATCCCTTGTTCAATATTGTAGCAACTACAAAAACAACTGCAGCACAAGCTCTTCCAAAAACTACGCATTTTAAATGCAAAGCTCACCCTTCAGAATTAATACACCTACAAAGATCTTTTTCATTAATATATGCAATTGCTTCCTTGCCCAAATTTGTATTTGTGTCTATGGAAATGGAAAAATACAACACGACGATTACACAAAATAGTCAAACCCAGATATACAGTCTGAAGTTAAGTAGATACATTCACAGTAAGACACTAATGTCTGAGACCAGATATACTCAAAGTCTGTAACAGTAAAGAGTTTAAAGTAAGATGAGGCTCACTCTCAAGCATAGAAGTTGATAAACTGAGCCAGACACAATCTACAAACATGAATAACAACCTAAGCAAAGAACACCCCTGACACTGACTTTTGTATCTTCATTCCACTTCTCATTTCAACCAAGATACAAGTAAAGCTGTTTTCTAGATACTTTAATTGACTGCTGTCAAACTCCTGAAGGAAAACATCTGTAATCCCTAACACGGGCGCACTAAAGCATTCGTGTTCAAGATCCAGCTATGTCTTCAAAAAATTCTCACCTACTCCTTCCTTCCTCCCCTACGGCCCAAACACTGACACGTCTCTGCGGATGCACCACCTGAAACCCAGTGTCTGGGCTGGCTGTCCCTTCACTGGTCCCATATCGCTAACAGATCAGACTATTTTAAGATAAGCTAATTATGCCAGTGAAGTACCTTATAAGCCATTAAGATTAAGCAGAAGAGACCACGGAGAATTAAAAGCAGTGAAGTACAAGTAAGATAGAAGCAAGAATTGTGATCTCAACTATTCAAGATAAGAAGCCTGGAGGATTCCTCGTCAGATTGCAACTCCAAATTTTAGTGTGTACTTACTTTCTCCAGCTTCTAACAGTTGCAACAAGCACAAAAGAAACTTCACATGAAGGGTTGTCGTTCCTTACACCTTCAGAAAATCAGTCATTCGAGACTTAGAACAACATACCGACATCTTCGTGGCTTGCTTGTAGGCATTATCTACAGGGATGCAAAACAGACAGCTCCAGAAACAAATATAGATTTGTTTCTTAAAAGAAGCAGATCTGAAGAAAAATCCTCGGGTTTTCAAGAAGTTTATCAGATTTTCATCTCATTAACTCTTCATGAAAGGAATGCATGATGGAAAAGCAGAAACTTCTTTTGAGAACTAGTCAGCCGGTATCTTCAGGAACACTGTGGTAGGTTTCATTACTGAACAATTCGGCCCTAAAAATACCACATTAAGAAAAAATAGGATCCAGAAAGTCCTCAATAAAACAGATATGAGCCTCATGTGGAGGGTGTGGGAGAGAGAATTTTAAAGAAATTTATTAGTATCTTTTAAGAACAAAAGATATTCCCTCTCTGTTCCTTGGAGAGGGGGAAGAACAGGTACAGTGGAGATTAGACACAAGGTGTTAAAACAGAAAAATCTAATGGTTTCTAGACAAACAGGTTTTATGACTTTCTTTGATGCAAATAAGCTCCTGCTCCCCAACCTCCAGAACATACATGTAAGAGAAGCAAACTGCTGCCCAAAACTATGTATGATTATGGTCCAAAGTCTGGCAAGGGAAAAGCAGACGACAGGCAGCTGCAATGACAAACCACTGAGCTTCTACTCTAGATTACAAGAGTCAAATCCAGAGTACAAATGCTGCGTAGTCAATTCCCTGCACAAAATCCCCAAACCATTACAGAGTTTTGCAAGCAGCATCCTGACCGGACTCTCTGGCAGGAAGAAATCACAAATATTCTATGCAACTATCTTCCCATATGCTTACAAAAAGACATAATCAGAATGAAGACCTATTTAACTTTATTCTGCTGAATGAATTCATTCAGCAGCCTAATATGACATTGAGATCAAATCAAATACATTAAAAGCAAAGCAAATTAAGAAACTGAAGGCAGAGTTTTACATCACCCTACCTTTAAGTTTATTTTCATAAAATTAAATAAAAATACTTAGGAAAATATTATTATTTACTTATATAAGACTAGAGCATTATCAATGAGGGCACTAAAATCTTGAAGGTAGAACTGTCTATTACCCATAGCTTTCTAAACCTACTTTTCTAATAAAATGAGCTTTACGTGATCACAGTCTATTCTCCCTCATTAACAGCTTGTTTTAATTGGCTGGTTTCAACCAAGTGCAACAGTAAAAGTGTCAATTATTTTTAAGACTTTATAAAAGTGCTGCAGAGTCTGAGACCAGGCGGTTGCTCGCAGCCCTTGGACCAGCACGGCAGCAGGTCCTGCTGATCACCCAGGCGGTCAGCAGGTACCTGTACTCAGTCGAGCCACAGCTAGGAGGCCTGTGAAGATACTAAGAGAACTTCAGAGCAATACCCTGGATAGAGGGGATACTCTGAAAGATCAGGGAATAACAGGAGAGTTGAAAAATAAGGGAAATGGAAGTTCTCTAAGTTTTATTACTTGCAAACCCACTACTTCACTATTAGCATTCAGACTGTTTTTAAATTTACATCCACCATTTCTCCAACCCATATTTTAATATCATAAATAAAATGAGCTACAGTACACAGAACAAAAATTTTCATATACACGTTGCCTTTGTTCTTCCCTCTTCCCCATACCATGCTTCATTTCTCCTCAACGACCCAGCCATAAAGGTGGAATCCTTTTATCTCACGCAATCACACTGGTTATGCTTGCCTAGAGCCAATCTGAACAGGACAGGCTACAAATCCTTTAATGACTTCCCTCTCCTCTTAGGCAAAAATCAGAAGGTGAAAAGAAAAAAGAAATGGCAGCAAACCCCAAAAACACCATTAGTAACATCAAGATGGTTGCAGCCTAGGCTTGTACTGAAGCATTTCTTCACTCATGTAACAAGATCGGATGGCTCTGCTCATTCAGAAGCTCAACCAGGACCCCAAGTACTGCACAAGCATGTCTGGATCACCAGAGGGTGCTGCAGGGGCTCATAACATGACTACACAGTAGATTTGGGCTTGGATCATAACCTAACACAGGGCAAGTCCTTTTCTCAGTTTTTTTTTTTCTTACCTGGGTCTCTTGGTAATCCTGATATTTCATTCCCCTCCCAGATCACCTCTTCTCAAGTGAACGAGTCTGTTACTTTCCAACAGAATGTGGTGCAAGTTTTATAAAAGCCCCTTGTGCTAACACACAACTATAAAAACAAGCTGTCACCACCAGGCTTAACTTGACAGTAGAGTCCATCTCCTCAGTAAAAACATATGGGGAATCTACAAACAGAGAAAAAAAGACTACAACCCACTGAACTAGAGAAGTCTCAGATATAGGGCAAGCTGTAAGTATCTGCAGAAAGGCTTTCTGAAGAGCAGCTAGTGGGATAACGGGGCTACCAGGCTACATTTCATCTGACTGTGAATCCGAGTCTTCTATGTAGATGGGGCTGTAATAAACCAATTCAACCAGGAGTCACTAGGAGCATCTTCAGACTAAGACAATAACAGTTAAAATTTTGAACTCTCCCATAACCCTATTTCATCTTCTGAACAAATCATTAGTCTTTTAAAGTACTTTCCTTCTATTTTGCATAAAGCATCTAACTGATTCCAGTATACAGGAGCACTGATAATTTGTTTTAAATTCCAGAACTTCCAATCATTTGAACATCACATTTTACTAGTTCCTTGAAGCTACTGAATCACCAGCGATACACAGAAACATTGATCAAAAGCACTTTTTTTAAGGAAAAAATCATCTGACAATTGCCTTCAGGTAACTCTTGTTTCCTCTCTCCCCTCAAATTTCAACTCATATTAAACCCATGCCAAAATCTGGGGGACTGCTCAAATTCCTCTGTTCTTCACTGAGAACAACTGTTCTGTGTTTCTGTCTGACTTTGTAATACAGATCTGGTAAAATATTTTTTAAATTTCATTTAATTCAATTCAGAATTTCCCATTTCTTCTTTGAAGGCTCATGTCAGCCGTTCTCATATTCGTGACAAAGAAAACAAGCAGCTACTTAAAACTCAGTATTATTCTTTGATACTCAGCAATGCTATTACATGCTCTACATACTCCTTGTGAATTTTCCAAGTATTTGTGTTAGTAACTAGAACTTCTGCAAATACACCCAGATTCCATATCTCCAATATTCAGTGAATACCCGCCTCCACCTACTGACCACATCTCTCTTCAGCCGTCCATGATTTTGCCTCCTCCCTTGAAGGAGGAGTTCTAATTTAGTGCTTCCTCCTGGAAACCATTAATACTTTAGCACTTTTCTTCACAGTTGAGCTCAACACCTCTCAAAGCAAACATCTTCACATACATTTCAGTGACAAAAAGTTAAAACACCATCATTTGGTTTGCTATTAACAAAGGAGGAGAACAACAAGAGGACAAAACAAAACATGCCACCACACAAACCACAAAAGCCCTAACACTCCAAAAGAAACAAAGGAGGATATTAAGGAAGTTGCTCAGAGGAAATCCTTCGGTCTGCACTCAAAAGCTTCAAATCCCAAAAGCCAGCTAGCCAAAGTTAACGTGTATCATCAAACTCAGACTAACAAACATAATTTGACAGCCTATAGGCTCAAAAAAAATTAGCAGAATGTGCTTCCTCTTTCTGTACACCTCAAGTAAACAGCATATCGACATACCTTTTATTTTCCCCTCTTTTACCCTGAAACAAGGGGCTTCTGAGCACAAATTTAAGACACCTGAGCAGCAGTTAAAACCTCATATCATGACGCAATCATTTTACCAGATTCAAGGAAAAATAAAAACACTTAGTTACTGAAAGTTTTAGTTTATTACTCTCCTTGCACAACCAAATAAGACAGTGATGATGGATCATCCCATTTTCTCTAATATTCTCAGAAGACTCAGTGCTTTGAAAGCTCACACTGGAAAAAGCAATGTTTTTTAGCTGCTATATACACCGACTTATTAGCAGTCATTCTTGTGAGCTCACAGTTTTAAAACAGGATGCACGCAGTCATATCAGGAAGAGGGCAGCTGCTGTGAAAGAACGATACCAGAAACAAGATGGCCTTACTGTTGATAACCTCACACAATGCTTCTATACAATGTTTTCAAAAGAAGATGGTCAATCAAATACAATTAAAAATATTGGGAGAAAGATGACCACTTAAGAACACTGTCACTTTGTTTGATATATCTGAGTAAAAAAAATTTACAACTTGTTCCTCCTGGACTCAAGCATTGCAGATTTCTGTAGTTTCAGCAGTTTCTGTAATGGACACTGCCAAGCCACGTCTGTTCTGCCCTTTATGAGCCCTCATCTTTCTGTACATGTGTGTATCTGCGAGTCTCTCAAGGTTCAACTATTTGCTTACTTTCTTCTCCTACAATTGTGATTCTTCCATATTCCATCTTTCCACACTCAAAATAACCTTCCTATGCATCATGACATAATAAAACAATCTCCCTGAACTCTTTCTCTCAACTCTGTATGCCAGTATCTTCAATAAAGAAATGTTTAACAGTATAGCCACAGCACAGCTGTTATAGATGTGCTTACATAATTATACAGCTAAAAGTTGAATAATTTATCCCCCTTGACATTTCAAACATTATTAGTGATCACAGAAGATTACAAGATCAGGCCTGTGTATATTGGTGCAGCACTCAATACTGACACTGACCGCAGCTTGCAAGTATTACTGCAGGTATCAAGAGGACATATTCTCACAGGTCTATGGTTAGCTTTCAAACAATAAAAATAACATTAACCCAATCCATGAAAACCTAAATTACAGTGTTAGAAGCAATCTGGTTTTCAAATGAAGCAGAGTTTCAAAAATACTTGAAAGGATTTGAAGTAATTGACGAAAACTCTTCTTCCTCTGTATTATCATACAAGTATCATGAGCACAAACACAGCCATTCTACAGCCCACTCTTTCAGGTGATTTCTGACCACCACAATGAAGCCAACACATTTTGCTCCTGGTTATTTAGCTCTTTATTAGGGGAAGAAAAACACGGTAAAAAAGCACAGTAAAAGATGCTTTGTCATCAGTGCCTGGTACAGATACTTCAAGCATGCACCTTTCCACAACTATGCTTGGCTGATAATTCCTAACACTTCCTTTTTATCTCAGTATACTTAAAATAGGCATGCAACAATACTTAGTAGCTACTAGTGAAATTCAGCTGCGCCCAAAGCAATACAGAACGTACTTTTACACTTCTAGGTTGGCCCATCAGGCCTTTGGCAGAATTCAAAAGCTCTTCAGGGACAGAAACAAACAGAACTGCGAGACCCACCTAATTAAGCACTACTAACATGTTGAATATAAAGTAGTTAATTCCCTGAAAAATAATTCAATTAATCACACTCTTATTAAGAAGGATGTATTTTCTTCTCATCATATAGGCACACCTGTACTGTTACAACACACAGGGAAAAAAAGAATAGTGCTTTCTGTAGAAAAGGTTCTATATTGTCTTGCATCTAAATTCTGGGGAAAGAACACTGGCCACAAAATTTTGCTGTCTTTACCCGACAGTCATTCCTGCCTAACTCTTCACTGCAGCCTCAGATTACAGATAGAAGGAGAAAGGAAAAAGATTACCATAAATACAATTTAAAATATTCCAACTCCGTGACTGTTTTGGCAGGGGGGTGGAATGAAATCTCAAGAACAAAGTTGTCTTGCACACACACTTTAGTGACAAATGGAAATAAGAGTATACAGTACAGGGGATTATGTTCCTAAAGAAGAAGATTTGAGTTAAAGAAATCAAGAAAAATTCTCACAGAGCCATTAAAGAGAAACTGAAACAAGACAGTTGATGAACAAAAATAAGGAGTCCCTTAATATGGAAGAGAAAAAAAAATGCCTCTGTAAGCAGTAACTTGAAAGATCAAATGTTAAAATCAGAGTGTACCATAGGAGGGGGGTGGTAAGAAGTAGAAATCTAGATCAGACACTTTAAACAAAACAAAATACACTACTGCAGGCTGCAAACTTGACCCTCCATGGCATTATTTATTAGCTGGTACTCTACCACAGAACATATGGTGGGGGAAGGCAGCTGTCATATTACACAGTTGAAGCCTGTTTTTAACTCAGAGTAACACTGTTTTGCTCATTCGCTGGAGACTGCATCAATGACCTAAAATGTATTTTGATTAGCTGTCCAAAAAAGTTCCTGAAGTCTTTTACTGGAAGCTCAACAAAATTAACTTGGGGGGAAAAAAAGCAAAAGAATGTCTTGCTGTAATCTTACAAACTTCCTAAGACACCAAAACCACCTGGTAAACATCCAGGGAAGGAGGCAGTTATATTTAGATATTTCAGGATCTGACTGCACCTCTGGAGACTTTATTCACTTCACATGACAGGAGAAAGAGTTAAACTAAACCCACATTCAGGACCACTTCAGCATCACATTGTCCATTCACATAATTACTGCATTAGCCTTTAGCAGTAGCAGCAAAGCATACAAGGAGAAAACGAGGAATGCTGCATTCATTTTCTCTGGTTACTTTACCAAAGCGGAAGGAATCAAATCTGAACGCAAGACAACAGGCACCAAAATTCACCCTTATTATCACGGACAGAGATTTTGACTTTTGCCCCGTTTGCTCAATTGAAGAACACATTACATATGTGAAATAATAGCTTTCAAATACAAGAAATGTAAAAACTTAAAGCAACTCTGTGCATTAAGAAACTACGCAACATATGCGTCACCACATGATGTTCCAATTAATTCAAAGTAAATTTTGTTTCAATAAGAAAGACAAGGACGTCCCAGGGGTTTGCACACATCATCAGGCTGTTGTCATGACTGAAGAGGCCCAAAGCCTAAAACTTAGAAAGGATTTCATCCTGTGGCCTTTAAAAATAAAAACTTGAGCAATTTGGGGAGGTGAATAAAATGTGCTAATGTTAATTTTTAGAAAACATTTTTTTTTTTAATTGATCTGAAACACACAGGCATCTCTCATGCAACACAAGGGTATAAAAAACTACAGTAATTCAAGGTATGTCTTACTGAGGAACAAAAAAAAATCAGTTCCTAAACTAATACAGATTTGCACATTACACAGCACTATACTACACTAATTTTACTACTGTTAGAGAATTCATCAGCTATATTGTGTTATGCAGGGTGTGCCTGAGAGCAGTCAAGGTAGCGTGGCATTGTTCACAGGCTTGCATAGTGCCTCCAGTCTCTCCGAAGCAGCACTTAGGCCCAGAATACACAGAATGACATCAACAAGTTATCTGAGAAACTTGGCTAACACTCTGAAATAAACCCTGTAGCTGCCCGCATCAACCAGTTCAAGGCAAACTGTGCGCACTTCAGCTCAAATAAGGTTTCTAAATAAGAGAGATCTTCTGCCACAAGAAGCTGTCTTATTCTCCAGAATTATTTCAAGTTTTTAATCCAGCCACATGCTTCTCACCTTACTAGTCCAACGTGACTCCATTCTATAGATCATACCTAGCATCATGAAATTCAATGTTCACTTATTTCTCCACCCCTTGTTTCACAGAGAAAGAAACTAATGCTATGTGAAATTATAGGAGGCTAAATCCAGATACCTGTGCATATGCAAAGCATTTATAGAGGTGAGGAGTAACTACATTGGCTCAAACACACTCTTAAAAAAACGAAGCAAAATAAGCAAACACAGAACCTAAGGGCTAATATATTTTACCATAGTTTACAGTCTGTAAATGCCTTCTCAAAAATGAATCATTCAAAATGCTAGAGTATTAAAACTAAAGAGACACTGTGCCATCTACACTAAAATTGCTCTGAAGTAGATTCTGTCCCTCCCATTGAAAGATTCTTCTCATGCACCGATGGTACTCCGCTACTACTACTGGTGGACTACGTCAACTACAGATTTAGAAAAGAATTATGGAGGAGAAAAATAACTAACCAGGGCACTGGGTTATTTTCCTTCCTAAATTCCAAGCTGAATGCGTGCAATGAAAAAGGCTCATCTCCAAGTGCCCAATACTATTATAATCCCTTAATAGCAGGACAAATTGTTCCACTCTCTCATTTTTCTTTCGCTAGCTAAACAAATATAGATTTTTACACTAGCATTTATAATTAATGTCCTTTAGTGACCAAAAGTGTTAACATTGCATCCTTTGTTACAATTCTTCTAAATTACGTAACTGAAAGACATGTCATTTTGCACATATTCTAGCACCTAAATGGAAAAAACAGTTTAAAAGAGGAACCTCACACTTTTCCCCCAAATGCAAATTGCTTGTTAGAGAGGAAGGAAAAAAACCCAAAGATTACTTTCTTACATGTAAGAGGCAGAGATTAGCATTTTAAATAATTTTAGAAACAGACAAGATTATAGGAATGCTGCTGTGACACCTTTTTGCAAAGGCTCTTTGAACACCAGCTAGAAGTAACAAGACAACAAATATATCCATCAAAATATAACTTGTTCCTAAAAATGAAAAGAGACCTGTATACTGAATAACTATGTGTAGACAGTTAACGTAATTGAGTCTGAAAGCTTACGACCTTCCTTATGATCCATAACAATTTACCAGACTGTGAAAAAGGTTTAAGATAAATACTATCTATATTACCAACCCCGCACTAAACCACTTTCTTTACTACTCTTTACAAATTATTCCTTTTTGTTGTTTCCCCCCCACTGTTCATAATAAACATAGTCTTTGAATGACTATGGGACTCCGTGGTGTTACACTAAGCACTAAAAAAACCCTCTTCTGAAATTGTTCTTCCCCCCGCCCCGAACTCCAGTTTCTCAAGTGGGGAATTTAATCACCTGTCAAACAAGTCACTACGGCTTAGTTTTTCTAAGCAATTCCACTCTCCTCATCACCTCGCATCTCAACAGCCGGTATGGATTTATTGGGAAATACACCTCCGTAAACTCAAAATCGGACTGCTTCCAGTCAGAAATAGCACAGTCTCTTCCCCTCTCCTCCCGACTCCTGCACACAGCTGCCGAACACAAAATCCTACTTGCACTACGACACAGCTGTACGTTCAATCTCCTTCCTCTGGACAAAACATCCTCTAGTTTACACATAAGCGAACAGTTTCCCCTCCCATTCGCAGCACACCTTAATGCGGTGTACAACTACTTGAACAATTTCCACCCTCACCTCCTCCCTAACCGACCCCCGCTCTTTTTCTCCGGTGTGTACCACGGACAGACTCCTAGGAAGGATTTTTTGTTGTTGTTTGCTTGTTTTTAAGCGTGCTGTTGCTTACCCAACGTGCCTGCCGACAAGCAGGACAAAAGGCACTTTTCCTCCCAGCCTCTCCAGGCGCACACGCACCCCGAGTACAGAAGTTGGCCACCGGGGCGAAGCCGCTCTTACCTCAGTGCTCCCCCAACGCCAGGGCCTCGCACCCCACCCTGTCTCCCCAGTGCACCAACCCCCGGGCAGACCCCGCCGGCCTGGCCCATAACGTCCATCCTCTGCTCCAGCCACCGCCGCACAAGTCCCGGGGAGGCCCCGGCCGCGGGGCGCTCTCCCACCGGCGGGACCCCGCACCGCCGCCCGCGCCCCTCCCCCGCCCGCCCCCCGCAACAACTTCCCCGCCAGCACCCCCGCCCCGCCCCGCTCCGCTCGGTGCGGCACAGCGGGAAGGAGACGGCGGGGCGAAAACCTCCTTCTTCTCCCCCTCAACTTCAGCCTCCCCCCTCAGCGACTGCCCCCGCCCGTCACCCGCTGCCCCTGCCCCGACCTCGCTCGCCCGCCGCTCCCCGCCGCCGACCCTCGCCGCCGAGCTGAGGGAACGCCCTCCTGCTCGCTCCGCGGAGCCAGGACCCCCCTCGCTCGTTCGCTCACCCGCCCGTCCCCTCGCCGCCGCCGCTGCTGCCGCCTCCCCGCTGGGGCTCCTCAGGAGACACTGACACCGGCGCACGGATACCCGCTGGGCGCTATTTTTGGGAAACAAGGCCCAATCGGGGCCGGAACTACTTCCTCTGTCACACTCCTCAGCGGAGCAGACTTCTCCCGAGAGTATCCTTCCGCTCTTTTCTCCTGGCAGCTCGGACGTCGCTGAAGGCGCTCACCCCAGCCAGGCAGTGACAGAAGGAGGAGGGCAGCGGAGGGGAGTGCGAGGGGAGGCTGCGCCCGGCGGCGGGGCTGGGAGCGCCGCGGTTCGAACGCCCAGCATCGCCGGATTATTTTGTTTCGCCATGGGGAGCGGCCGGGTCTACATTCTTCACCGCCGACCCAGTCCTGCGGCTCCGCGAGCTCATAGGGCAGCGCGCCCGACTGAAGGGGCGGCGCCACCAATCACAGCGCCCGCCAGGGCGAGAGGCGCCCGCCAACCAGACCGCAGTTGGTGGGCGGGGCGTAACGAAACGTGGAGGGGTTGAGTGACAGAAGAGCGCTCAATCAGAACGGCGGCGAGGGCAGCGGCAGCCAATCAGAGCCGAGCGTGTGCGGGCCGACTGCGGAGGAAGCCCTTGCCCGTCCCAACCTTGGCGGCGGCGGCGGCGCACGCGCACGGGCACCCGGTGACGCACGTAGCGAGCCCCGCCCCGGCAGGGCAGGGCCGCGCCGTGCTGAGGGGTTGCCGGGGGCAACGGCTGCGGCGGGGCCTCACCGCGGCCTCGGGGCTCCCCCCGCGCCTGCCCCGCCGCTCCACCGCCGCCTCGGGCCGACAAACCTGAGGGGGAAGCCCCGCTTAAGCCCCGCAGCCGGCTGAGCTGCGTGGTCCCCGCTCTCCTCCCTCCAGCAAGGCAAAGCTTTGCTCTTCGGTTACAAAGTCACAGCCTTGAGTTAATTAAAACAAGTCTCAGTAAGTGGTTGCTCGTCCTCTGGCAAGATCTCATCACCAGAGGATGCAGGAGACCAACGCCAGTCACCACCCGCAAACAGCCGCTGTCACCTTCACAGGCACCACCGCCTCCCTGCTATATATATATCTATTTTATTGTAAAGTTCTGACTGGCTTTCTGTGAAAATCACTGCTCTGTGAGGACATGAGCTCTGTCTTCACTTCCAGGCTCAGGTGACAGACAGTCCACCTTGGTTCCTCATGTTATCTTTGTCAGAGTTCCCATTAATTTTAAGTAGAAAAGACGACTTTGGAATGCATAATAAAAGACATAAAATTGGCGTCTTTCTCCTTCACAGAAGGCAGCGGTTGAAAAATGACCCGAAAATAAAATTTTGATGATAAAAAGGATACTTGCCAAAAATCATCTGCGCTCCACAGCCTCTCCACATTTATCCCACAGCCTTGCAGTGAAACAATGGGAACCATTTCAAAGCACTAAATCACCAATGGAGAGTGCATGTCTCTGCTTCAGGACACGAGAATCAAAGGTGCTTTCTCTGGAAAGTGGAAATGAGAGAGTTCTTTATATACAGAAGACTATATCATTAACTGAGTACAAAAAGATAGCTCCACACATGGTTAGAAAACAGCGTGCAAGGAATGATGACGGAAACACCCAACTCTCCAACCTCCAACACTGGGAGGAAGAGGGTTGATCCTCCAAGATGATTCCCAAAAAAATGAATGTAAATTTCTGTTGTCCAGTTTCCAAACATTCAGCTCAAATGGAAGCAGACATTCACAGCTC